>NW_018164444.1:16609259-16679624 GCF_001263595.1 Phalaenopsis equestris
TGGGGGGTCCAGGGGGGGGGGGGGGGGGGTCAACACGCCAACTCGAACCGAACTAGACTCGAAAAATCCAGGTTTAGGCTAACCCAAATAATTTTTGGGATGGCTTTGGGTTAGGAATCCTAACCGGTCTAATCTTTTCGGTCAAATTTGAGTTGACCTGCTAACCAAAAATTAATCTAAAACTAATCCACTAACCCGAAATGGACTTAAAATCAAGTGTCAACTCAAGATTGACCCAAACAACTACTATGCCTTATGTTAAATGATGTATAAGGGTTGAGTCCGGATTAGCAGGTTGAATGGGAGTCAGGTTCAAATCAAACAATTTTGGGTCAAACCTAAACCCTACCCACGAACCTGATTTAACTAACTTCAACTGCCAAGTGCACATTGAGCAAATAAGGCTTGCTAAAAAAATATTTACTTTGAGCTAGTTTAATAAAGGAGATCCTCGGGAGAGCGAGCAAGTCAAAGATGATGGAAATTCTCAACTTTTGCAAGGCAAAACGGGTGGCCAGAATCTTCGCAATGTATATCTATTATTCTTGATATCAACTTTATAATGAGAGGTGAATTTTTGTATTCTGAATCTTTAAGACAAGTCATCAACCTGCTGCAACAAAAGCAGTGTTTATGAAAACTCTCATGAATACTTTTTTTTTTCTAAAAAATCTAATAATAAATTTCTTACAACTGTCATAATCTAATAGAAAAATTATGAAAAAACTGCCATCAGAAAAAAAAAAATAACAAGAAAATTATAACCAGACAGAAGATGACAATGAACGTGTACAAAGAGCGAATGGCCAGCAGTTCAGCGTGCAGAAACTGCAAAGAAAAAATAATGGCTTAAATAATGTTTGAAAAAACTTGATTCCCTTCTGTGTAACTGCGTCGAAGAGTTAAAAAAGAGCAATTCAAGGTTTTTCCTTTCCCCTCAGCTGTTTTGATCTGTAATTTGTGTGACAATAGGTACAAAGTGAGCAATTGAATTTCACAATAACTGACTAGTAAATGAAGCATACTTCTCGATAGAAAATAGATACAAACTCAACTCTATTCCTTCATGACATGTAGAATGATACCTTGAAAATATCAATTAAATAATAACAACAACAACAACAACAACAACAACAACCAAAAAGCCTTAATCCCGTTACATGGGGTCGGTTAAATAATAATAAAATAAAATAAAAATCGTACTTACCAGAGATAATACAGCAGGATTACGTTTCATAGTGATTTTGTTCCGAATAATAAGAATAATTCGACAAGTCAGAAACACATCAAGAGATATTTTTATCTCAAGAAACATTGACAGTGAAGGAGGCATATGGATGAGAATCTGTTTCAACACCTACACCAGCAACCGCACCAGCATCATCTTCAGATTTCCAGTAAGTGCTGCAATAGAAATAAGGAGCGATCAGACATAAATGCATCTCCTGCTTGTAGAAGAAAGTAGAGTCCAATCCGAATTCATTAATTTATCATGTCTTACTTATACTGTCTTATATCTGTCACTTTTTTCCTCCTAATCTGCTGAGTAATTTATTTTCCCATTTATTAGAGAATATTATGTCATTTCATAGTGCACGTCCAAACCACACAAAATCTATTTTTAATTATCTTCAGTAGATGTCAATCCAATCATTATTTTGATATAATCATTTCTTAATTTATCCAACATAATTTTTTCACACATCCATTTTAATGTTCTCATTTTTACAATGCTTAGCTTAGCCAATTATTTTCACCGTGCTTGACTTAGCTACTAGTAATTTCTTTTATCGCCCAACGTTCGAATTTATATAATATCATGAGCTTACTAGTACTTTTAGCTTTTAAGCGTCCATGATATGATTTTATCACATAATATGCTGAAAATTTTTTTATTCAAATGCTAGCCTTAACTCTAAAAGTTATATATATATATATATATATATATATATACATCCTGTATCTATATATATATATATATATATAACCACATAACCTCGATCTTCCATATTTCATGTAATTATGAATATTTCTTCTAATACTAATACAAATGAATGATAATTATTAATAATACATTGATAAAAATTAGATATCATATACTGGATCATTATTCTACTATTTATATAACCTCTATCTTCTAAACACTTCTCTCTATTATTCTAATTTTGTTTTTTTGCACGCATCTTCCTTCTTTAATCCTTTTGTAACTTTTTTAAGCCCATACTCCATCACTCTTACCTATAGTTTTATTTTATGACTCATAAATTTGATTCTTTAACGGCTAGCACTAATTTGAGCACTTCCTTTGTTTTTAGATATTGGCATTAAAATATTCCTCAAAATATTTGCATTCTCTGAACCCTTCCTAATCAAATAATTACAATATTCTCCATAATACTCCAAATCTTAATAGAAAAAATTCAAAAAAATAAAGTTATTCAATTCCAATTCCAAATCTACTTCATTTTTTGGGAATAAATGTATATAAAATGTGCCATTATTTTCTCATTAAGTATGTCTATAATAAATAAATAAATAAACTCCATCAAGATTTCATTCAATAATTCTTAAAATAACATTTCATCTTTTCATGCCATCTTCATCTTTAATTAAAATCATATTATCTTTGCTTCTAAATCTAATACATCTAATTTAATTGGCATCTCCATTTCTCCTAGCTTAGTTATCTTATATATCTAATTTTGTGTCTCCTTATTATCAAGCTTATTATATAAATCATCAAAAACTATAGCATATTTCACTCACTACACACTTCACTAATACATTTAGATTCACATACTAATAAAGTAATCAAACAATAGTCCTATCAATGTATGCTAATGAGCATATAACCTAATATACATTTGACAGAAGTATTACTCTTAGGTTTTCCATGCAATATAATATTATTTCCATCAAAAGATTCCATAGTAACCTCAAGATCATCCTTTCTCTCTTCCTCTCTAAAATACACTTATTGTTTCGCAAAAAGCACTTAGCATCCCTTAGTACCTCCTCTAATCCCTCTCTTCCACCTCCATGAAGACAACAAAAAGTAGGAAGCATCCAATAAAAGTGACGCTGACAAGTAGTAACAATAAAGACATGGATGTAACCATTTATCGGATATGTAATTTGCTGACCTATTTTAACCATCATCATTTATGATAACTCCGGCAAGGTTTCAGTGAGCACATTCAGAACTAGAGGCCATCATGCTTCCCTGCAGCTTCTCCCTATGATATTTTCCCAAAGCTGCTCCTGCTCTCCATGATCTTCCATATCTAATGAGAATGACTAATTCTTCACCCTCGAGCTAATCTCCGCAATCTATATAGGGTCGTAAATGAACCAATGCACTCAATGAACAACTCGAACTCGGCTCGATTAATACTCGATTAAGTTCATTCAAATTAATAAATAAATGGGTTTAAACATTTTTAAAGGCGTGAAAGTTAAATGAACCAAACTCAAGCATGATCAAAATCATTTATATATATTGACGAACGAACTCATTTATTGTTCAACAAGCAACTCGTTGAATGCTATGATAGTTAAATCATAGAAGATATATTATTTAAATAAATTTTCATTAATTAAAAATTATTAAAATATATATTTAATAATAACATAAAATAATTTAATATTAATATTTAGTACAATTTAAGACAATTTCTTCTTATTTCTTTAAAAAAGTTTGTTATTACTTATTTATATTATTTGATTGCAAGAAAGTTTATTTGCAACTTATTATTATTTTATTTAATTATGTGAACTAGTTTGATCACATTTAAAATTTATACATTTACATATTTAAATTTATAAAATTATTTGTTAGTGATCTTACATGAGAAGCCAAGGACTAATTCAAATTTTAGCTTGTATATTAACCCATTGAAGTATTCGTTCAATTAATATAAACAAATCAATTAAAAGCCAAGTATAATTTTTTTAAAAATTAATTAAATTGTGTATGAACATACATGTGAAAGCTTGCTCGAGCTCAAGTTGAATACAAACAAACTTATAATGTAGCCTTAATGTAGCCCAGCCAAGTCCAGTGGGCAAGTACATGTTAACTTGATTCATCTCTTAAGATGGAAAACATAATTTGACACTTTGATCAAAAATGAGCGTGTGCATGTGTACGTCTATATATATATATATATATATATATCACATGAGTTATGAGAATTTCCACAAGCACGAGAATTGTTGCACTAAGCAGGATAGGGTGATTTCAAAAATCCTATCTTATATACATAAGCTGTTTATTTATCATAAATTTAAGCCATCTTGTTTTGCGAGCTGGGAGGATTAGTTGGGTTATGATATATCAGGCTGAAAGTTTTGTAAGATCTCTCTTGTATGGTGGTAGTTGGAAGGTTGACTGTGCAGGTGCAAGTGTGGTCTACAGGTCTCATTCTAGTGAACTATTACGTTTTTTTTCTTCACCTTGTATGCTTGTTTGTGCTTTATCCGCAGAATTATGTGTTGTTTAGTTGGCCTTATCTATTATGGCTAAAATGAATTGGAGATTCTTACAAATTGAAATGGATTCATGTATTTTGTTGAACATATTGGCTAATGATAAAAAACCTCCGTGGTATTTAGGTGTTGATTTATGCAGAGCAACTTTCAACAAATATTGTCATCACATGCAGCTACACACCCAGGGAAACTAATAGGCTTGCAGATCTCCTTGTCAAGCTGCTACACAGACTAAGGTTATAATCCTAAAGACCAAGCCTAATTCTGATCTTAAGTCGCTCCTATTGCGGGACAATCGCAATATGCCCTAGCTCAGACCTTTTTCCTAAGATGGGATGTCTGTTTATTGTTGTTTTTCTTTTCCTTCTTATTTGCTTTGGTTTAGTTATTTCCTTTATTTTAGAGTCTTCTTAGGGTATACTTGTATATGTTTTGGAGACTTTTTTGGGTGACTTTGTACACATAGAGGTTGGAACCCTAGGTGTACTATAATTTTTTAATTTACAGTGGAATCTAATCTCCTAAAAACATGTAACTTTACTTCTTAGCAATAAAATTACCTACGGGTTTCCTTAAAAAAAAATATCACAAGAGTTATGCTCTTTCCAGTTCACTAAAAAGAGTAAATTTTGATTATCCCTAATAGTTATAATCCTAAATAGATTTTAATTTTGGTCACACTTTCAAAGTACATTTTATTTCCTTGATAACATTTTATATGTCAATTTCACCATGAATTCTAATATTAGTGTACAATTAATTTTTATACTCCTAAAATTTTAACAAGAATCCTCTAAATAAAACTAACCATCTTAGTTCTTTTTAGATTTGGCTCCACTAGAAAAAATTCCAATTTAGTACCTTAGAAACCTACATTTAAAAAGTAATAAATTTTTCCAATTCAAAAACAATTACCTCATAATAGAGCAATTATTTATTTTAATTATTTTCTTTATGCTCGCAAGATACACATAAATAGTTGTTATTTTGTGTGTTTAAACTCTTTAACGAAGTCATTATAGAATCTGTTCAGATAAATTATTTTTTCTTATCAATAAAATGAGTCTACTAGTAATTTGGTGGGTTAATTTTTATAAAAAACTAAATAATTGTTCAATGCTTAGAAGACGATAAATAATTGCAATATCATAAGCTACAATGCAATTAAGTATAACTTTTCCTACAACCTTACTCCCATTCCATACTGAACACAAAACCCTTAGTCCATCCTACTGAAATCAATATATCCCTCTAAGCCACTTATAATATAATAAATATTTTATCTTCTTAAAGTTTATATCTTAAAGTTTATATGCTTTAGCAATTCATCCTTTTTTTCCAACTCTTATTTTAAAACTATCTTTTAATTCAACTTAAGGAGAATAACGCTAACCACAATAATAATGTCACCACCAATAAAAATCTTAATAATAATCACACCAGTTACTAACTATATTCACCTAAAATAATTTTATTTTTCAACTCTCAATGACTGCTATTCTTATTTTTAATCTTTTAA
The DNA here is from genome assembly GCF_001263595.1 of Phalaenopsis equestris. Taxonomy (NCBI): domain Eukaryota; kingdom Viridiplantae; phylum Streptophyta; class Magnoliopsida; order Asparagales; family Orchidaceae; genus Phalaenopsis; species Phalaenopsis equestris. Next base: position 16,615,270 of record NW_018164444.1, read on the forward strand.
ACATGCAATAACTTGTGAATTTTTTCCCTTCGCATTTTGTTCAATGCATCAAATATAATAATATAAAATAGAGAAGAACTGTCAAAAAAACAAAAAATTGGGAAAGAATCAAATACTTATAGGATTTGATCAAGAACTCACAAGTAATACTTACAGGTGATAAATATTCATTTGTGAAAAAACAAGCAAATGATGAACTTTTTCAATAAACTATAATAAAGAAAAAAAATCAAACATTACATAAGATACGATCAAGTTGAGAGAGATCTAAATATTCATCTTCTTTAAACTATACACATGATGGTATATAATAATCAGGTACTTTTCGTTATTGGATAAAAAACAAAACTTTTTAGTACAATAGTAATGGCCAAATATCAGTAAATCATGAAGGTGACATCACGGTAATTATTACAAAACCAACAAATTTATAAACGAGCCAATGACACAAAACAGTGAAATACTAATGACTCCCTGTTAAGAAAAAGAAAAAGGAAGATTTACATGCATACCACTCAATTGTTATGTATTTAAACATCTAACACCTAAACATCAATTTTTACATGCAACCTTAACTATTCATGAAAAGGTTTGTTTCACTTTTTAGAAGTTAAAATGGTGGTACTTTTTATGTGATATGAAAATTTTAGTCGATATAAATATAAAAAGAAAAGTTTAGATGTTACATATGTAAATACATAGGAATTGGGTGGCATATATATAAATTCACATGACAAGATTAACAGTTACCTGTTGACATTGCCACACAGCTGCTCCAACAAGTTCCGTACTTTTTTCTCACTTTTCACCGGCGGCGCAAGAGCTGCAGCCTGTTTTTAATCCAACATAAACAACGTTTTTCGCTCTTATAACAATGAGATTAACAGGCAAAAGACACTTAAGATGATATTTCATTACCAAGAATGATGGCGGCAAACCATATCTGAGAATGCTCTCAGTGAATACACGCACGGCACAAAAGTGCATCCAGGAACTAAAGACCTGCAGCAGAAATTATAAGAAAAAAAAAATAATATCATATATCATTCCATAAAACAACATTTAAAAGGACTGCGAAGTAAACAAATGACAAAAATAAGAAAATAATCTGAAATATGTAATTTTAAATGAGACACGAGTAATGTACTCTCTTCATGAGATGTTCAGAGAGAAAAATAAGTTATCGTCAGGTTAAATTACAAGACAGAATACTCTAACTTGCCCAAAAAATGAAAAGATAATAACAAGTGTACGGAAGAACACAAAAAAACATCAGGCTGCTTACTCAAAGTGAGTGCTACACAGGCCTGATTAAAGGGTGCAAACATTTTTTGGAATGCACAAAATTTCAATAGAAAATGAAAGTTTAGTAAATGAAATAAGGGTTTGAAGTTTCTATTAATGATGAATCGTACAGTTATAACTTCAATGCTTTAAATAATAGCTACTCTTCTAGGTCATCCACCGCATTATCATTGACTATTATATGCTAAAGTATGCAGTAGAAAAAAGAAAACAAAAACATAAACATACACATATCTCAATATAACAAAATTCATATATGAGAGCAAATTTCGATAGACACAAGCTTATCCCTCCTATACAAGCTAGTGTGATCATCTAAAAATAAGTTTGTAAGAAAGGGGATTTACATACATGCCACCCAATTCTTATTGATTTACATATCTAACACCTAAAGTTTACTTTTTACATTTATATCACCCAAATCGTTCATATCACGTTGTTGAAATTTTAATAAGTTTTATTTTTAGCATCCTCCTTTTTTAAAAAAATTTCCTACTTTTGGAATTTATTATTGTTGGTAAGTTGTAATTTTTGTTTCATGTTTTTGTATAACGAGAATTTTGTTTCTTTCTTATTGTGATAGCATTGCCCCGTCATTCATCTTGAAAAAGTTTCCTATGAAATCGAAGATGAATAATTATTTTTGCTCTCTAAAAACCTACATGATAAGAGAGTAAGTTATCGCAGTCAAAATTGTGATTAACTGGTTGTTGACGAGTTCCGCTCTCAAGCGCACCTTCACTTCGCTCTACTCCAACCCAAAACAAGAAACTTCATGAATGGCTCGTGCGTCCTTCCTCTAGCGAAAATTTCCATGGCATCCCCGGATTCGAGGCTTAAGATCAGATGACCTTTCCTCATCCTTCATCTGGCAAAATTTTCTTGGCGTCGCCTGAGAGATTCCAAGGTTCTCGCCCCTCGAAAGAAAAGGGCAAAAGATTCAAACCCCATGACTTCTCTGGCATTGACAGCAGGGTTGAATCTGTGCAATCTGAGCCTGTATCAGAACCAGAGCATGCTTTCTTTTTCACTCAAGGTAGATGTTGCATGTGTTGCTCTTCACAGATTTTGAAGATGTCGTACAAATCAGCAAAATGATGACCGGAGTATAAGGAAATTCTACCACATATATTTGTTCCAATAAATTTGAAACCACCATACCTCACCCTAAAGCTCCTCTCATGGCTATATCAATTAGTATTATCCCCAAAATTTACCACCTTCCCTCACAATTATAAAACTCATAACTATCTCAAGTGGGCTCAATCCATAAAATTGGCGATCGATAGAGAGGCTTGTATATTTAATTGGAGAAATTCTGAAATCTGCTGCTAGTAACCCTAATGTGAAAAAATAGCAGTCCAAAAACACTCTGGTTAGGGTTTAACTCAAAAACTCCATGGAACCTACCATAGGAAAGTCATATCAATTTCCTCCCACTGCTCAAGATATTTGGGAGATCATTTGAGATTTTTATTCAGACCTGGAGAATTCCTCCAAAATTTTTTAGTTGACAACTTAACTTTGAAAATCAAAGCAAAATGATTGTAATGTTACTACGTATTACAATGAGTTGGTAATTATGACAAGAGTTAAATCAATGTTATGATGATAATTGGGAGAATTTGAATGACTATGATCATCATAAGAAGAGAGAAGAAAATGATTGGGTCTACATGTTCTTAGCCGGCCTTAATCATAATTTAGATGAAGGCTGAGGTCACATCCTCGGTAAGAAACATCTAACCTCCATTCGAGAAGTTTATTTCTGAAGTTAGACTTGAAGAGTCAAAAAGAAAAATTATATTGAGCAACACCGATCCTCTTTATAGCATTGAACAGAAGAACTCGGCTCTTGTGTCAATATGTGTTGACACTGACAAGAAGAGCTCAAGAAATCATAGTGCGAGCATTGCAAAAAATCATGACACACAAAATAGCATGTTGAAAGCTTCATGATAAACCTGCGAATTGGAAATCAAATCCAAATGTGAAGGTAGAGCTTATCAAGCCACTATTGAAGAAACTTAAGAGCCTTCTGCAAACTTGGATGCAGCCCCTTTCACTGAGCAACTAGAGCATTTCAATCTCCAAAATTGTCCCTGACTTGGCCTTGCTCTTTAGTACAAAAGAGTAATTTTTAATCATTGCATTGTTATGTGTTACTCCAAATTTTGTTCATTCTTGGATAACTAATTCTAGCACAACTGATCATATGAATGATTGCTCTAAATTATGTTTCTCCTATAGACCTTGTCCAGGCAATAAAAAGGTCAAAATTGTCGATAGTTCTCACTTGGTAATTGTCTGGATAGGAGCTATCAAACTCACCTCATTGTCAGCTCACCATGATGTTCTCCATGTTCTAAATTTGTCCAATAACTTGGTTGTCCATCAGTAAAATTACTGTCGACCATTAAAGTCAAATTAATTTCTATTATTCTTATTGTGAGTTTCAACAATTGACCACTAAAAGAACAATGGGGAGCGCTAAAGAAAATGATGACTAGATAATTGATTTGACTCGAATAGACAATATCAAAATACAGGTTTAAATTTTATTCTTTTCTCCAAATACGATAATATTATGTTATGACATTATAAGTTAGATCATCCTAATTTTTAGTATTTAAAATACATATTTTCAAATTTATTTCAGAATAGAAAATTTCTCTTTGTTTCAAAGTGAAATTTGTCAATTTGTTCAACATTGTGCATCTTTTCTTCTCAAATTTACAAATAAACTATGCAATTTACTTTCATTCATAGAGATAGCAGGATTCTTGTAAAAATCTTATATATTTTGAAAAAAAAATGGTATGAAACTTTTACTAATGATCATACTAAGTTAAGTTGGGTTATTTAATTAAAGGGAAATTTGAAGAAGAAACAATTTTCACAAACTTTTACAACATGGTACAAATACATTGTCAAAAAAAATATTCAAACATTGCAAAGTGAAAATAGCTGACAATATTTCAAAAATATTTTGGGTAATTTTTTTTCTAAAAAAAAATAGTTAACCAAAGCTCTTATGTTGATATTCCACAACAAAATGGTGTGATTGAAAAAAAAGGCATTCACTCATTAAAAGCAGCTTAGTCATTGTTATTTACCAATCAAATATCAAATTATATTTAGGGTGAAACCGTTCTCACTATTAGATTCCTCATAAATAGAACGCTCAATAAAGTTTTAAAGTTTTAAAACATTTTTGATATTTGTCATAAAATTTACTCAATGAATCGGCTCATTTCTTCTTCATCTCTAAAGAAATTTGAGTGTGCTGTTTTTGTTGACATTGATAGCCATAATCAAGAAAAACTTGAATCCCAAACCAAAAAATGTGTTTGCTAATTATGCTCATAACCAAAAGGCGGTTAAACATTTTGATTCAAATTCTAAAAAATGTGTCACCATGATGTCACATTTTTTAAATTACATCCCTATTTCTCATACCATCTTCAATGGGGGTCAAAACAAAGATTCAACTACTATTTTCAAGATCTCTATCAAACTGAAGGCTCACAAAATAATATCTCCCCAACCATGATTGTTCAACCAAAAAATCAAAGCTATATTATCAAGAGAAAATGAGTCTTGTTCTTTAGATATTAAAGACAATTAAGGTCTTCCTGCAGTGTCATCACATGATGTTCATAATCATAACAAAAAAGAAATAGAAAAAAAAACTATGGCATTAGTATCATTTGACATTATATACTCATGGAAGAGGGCAATTCAAAAGAAAAGGCCTATGAATCATTTGCATTGCCCAGTATCTATGAACCCTCCAGGTATGTTCTCATTGTTCCATTAACCTATGTTCAGTTCACTTCATCTTCGAGTTATAAGTCTTCTAATCCTGAACTCGAGCCTATGATACCATTCAACGCATAAATTGGCACGATTTTCTAAAGAAATTAGGGCAAACCAATATTTTTCTTCAACAAGGTCAAATCAAAACAATACAACACAATCAACTTACATGAATATATTAAAATAAGCACCTACAATTCTACAGGTAGGAACTCTCTCCCAAACCCTAAACCTAAAACTCATAACAATAATCTCATGCATACCAAACCCTAATTTTATTAGGACCTATTTATACCAAATCTTAATTATAATAAAAGTTAATAAAAGACAAATTTGCCCTTAAGCTTGGACAACGTAATAATAAACCCATAAAAAAAACACCTTGTGGGAAAAATGAAGGTCTTCCTCCACCACAACTGTCTCTACTTTTTAATCCTCCGCCTCCTCGTCACGCACAAGGAGAAGTTGAATTTTTTTTTATCCTTGCAACGATTTCATCACATCGCCATAGCACACTTCTCCTAAATCTCTATCCCTATATAACGCTTGAGTGTCGCTTCCGGTTGTGGTCCATTATTGTTGTCCCGTGCAGCCTCCTTCTGAAATTTCATTGTTTGAGCTTTTAGTATTTTCGTGCCTATAGCAATTTGGTATGGCACTCCTGCTGGCCTTCTCCATCTAGGTGTCCTCCATCTGGGCTACACTCATCCCCTCCCTCAATTCCCTCGATTTCAAGTCGAGTGTTGCCCGTATATCAATATTTAGGCCATTCATGAAATTCCCCTCCAATCCTGCTTCTAAAATCCCCCTTAGTCGTTCCTACAATAGCTCGGATCTCTCCCTATATTTCATGAATGTCATTATCCTAATTCAAGACATAAAATTGCTCGTGTAGGTTCCTTCCTGATTGACTCAGAAAAATTCCAAACAAAAAATCTTTAATTCTTCCCATGAACGGATAGGGTATCTAGTCTCCCTCCATTATAACTAGGCTAGAGCATTCTCCTCCAAACATAACGCTGCCACCATGAGTTTCTCCTCCCCATCTAGCCCATTCATCACAAAATATTGCTTCCATCTGATACATCCACCCATGTGCATCTTCTCATTCAAAAATCGGCATCTTTAACTTCCTAACCCTAGCATCTCCACCCCAACTTCCTCTCCCTCTTTTGTTTCCACCCATGCATCGAGGGCAAAGCTCCCTCCTTCGATCATAGCCATATCCCATTCTTGCTTCTCTCATTTCTTGTTTCCATTCCTCCATATTTCTTGGATAACCCTTTCATGTTTCAATTTAATCGCCTCTATCAGAAATCTCTAATCCACCATGAATCAGAGCCCTGGGAGAGGGTTCTTGATGTGGGTTATTTTTTTCCTCGTGTTCCTCTCATTTGATCTCCTTCCCTTCCGCTCTGGCCACAGAAACTCCAATCAACCCTTGATTAGGATTGTAAATTGAGCTGTCAAAAGGGTCTTGGATTGCTTCTTGATAAGCCTCATCATCTCCTCCAAGCATCCCAATCGATTTTTCATGGAAGAAAACCTATCGTTTAAGAAAGAAAACCTTCCTATGGTGGAGAACTTTTCCTCTATCCCAAATTTAAGTTAGCCTGCCTTTTCCTCCGATTTATTCTCATCATCTACCTTTTGGTTGTCATTCTTTATTGTCATTTTCGAAACTTGTATGTCACGATCCCACCGTTGGTTTTAATTGGGGCCATAAAACTCATCACCAATCTTAAGGTTTCTCAACAACCTTAACTCGTCATCCTTCATAGGGAACAGAAGATTCGTCGCCGCCTTCCCATCAAGCTCTTGTCACGATTGTATTATTTCCCAGCTAGCTCTATCATGTTGCATTGAAGTTGCCACCTTCCTGTACACCAATCAAACAAGATCACGAACGCATTTCTTGTGTGTTGCACTCCCGTTAGCCGTCCTTGTACCCCACAACCTCATTGGCCTTCCCTGCAAGCACCAATCATGACTACCTTCCATGTACCCTACAATCCCATTGGCCTTCCCCAAAAGCACCAATCGCGACTGCTTTGTGAGGACAGAGCAGAAGGAAGAGAGCAAAGGAAGTTTCTGATCTCTATAAGTTGTGATCCCGTCGTTTGCCTTCACAAAATTAAAGTTTTAGGTCTCTGTAAACCGCGAGCCTATCTTTGCCTTCTCTATAAGCTTGATCTCGACTGTATCGTCACGGCATAATCTTATCATCGCTTCCCGTTGATCTAGCATTCGCTTCCCTGCTAGCTTAATCACACGCGATCCCATTATGGTTTCCCGGCTAGCCATATCGCAATTGTATCTGAATTTAATCATGATCCTTTTCCTTCTTCCAAGAGTAATAAACTCATGATCCTCTTCTGTGAGAAGAAAACCTTCTTTTCTTATCAAACTCCTAATTTATTATGATCCAAAAATATACATGATTTTCTAAAGAAACTAAGGCAAATCAACATTTTCCTTCAATAACGTCAAATCAAAACGATACAACACGATCAACTTACACAAATGAACAAAAAGAAAAGCACCTACAATTTGAGAGGAAGGTAATTTATCCTAATTCTTTACTGACGTCACGTCAGTCATATATCTAGGGGAGAATTTATGAGGAGAATCATGGAGAATTGTGACTTCTTTCGATGGGCAAATAGGCTCGAAGAATCAACCGCCGAGAGTGACCAGGCGAGCAGAGTATTCCTAGAAGACGGCCTAGCTACTTACATACGCAGTCTCAACTTTAAAATTATTATTATCATATTATTAAATATTATTTTAATAATCTCTTCCCTTATTTTAATAATCATGATACTCACTGTTAAGTGAGGTGTATATCTTATTTTTTTTATTTTTCTGAAATGCATTTTTGCTTCTCAAGTATCAAATATATTGTTATGAGAGTTATGTTGCAAACAATATTACTGCACAGGGGCATCATGGTCATTTTTCCAAAAACAGCTACAAAACAATTGTTTTCCAACAACACAAATAAACTGTCAGTCAGCTTATCCTCAGTAACTGCTGCGCAGCAACTTCCTAGGGCAACTGCTTATTAACAAACTGCAGTTGTCCCAAACAAACACTTAGTCATCCCATTTATGATTATAAGAGTGAAAGGTCTTTCACTAAATATTCATTATCTCATTATGTGACATGAAAATTTCTCGCCTATTTTCTGTGCATTTACCTTATAATTGTCTCGAATGAATATTCCTCATACTATGAAGGATGCTTTGAAAGTTCCTAAATAGAATGAATTGTCTTCAAAGATATAAAATCCCTTGAAAAAGTTACACATGAAAAGTGGTTGATCGACCTAGAGGGAAAACAATTGTCGGTTGCAAATGAGTGTTTATAGTCAAGCATAAGATTTGATTGGCTGCCAAGGAATTCACTCGAATTTATGATATTGATTACTTATATACATTTGCTTTTGTTACAAATTAAATTATATAAAAGTTCTTATGTCACTTGCAGCTAATCTTAACTGTCCTTTACAACACTTTGATATAAAATACATTTTTCAGTGGGGACTTAAAAGAAGTGTATATGGATGCACCTAAAGAATTTAGTAAGAAATTCGGCATAAAGGTGCGTAAACTAAAAAAAAAATTCTCATGAGATGAACCGAGTGCGTGGTTTAAGAAATTTACAATGTTTGTTAAAATTCAAGGGCATACTCAAAAGCTAGGAGATCATACAATTTTCTTCAGACATTCAAAAGACAAGAAGATAGTCATATTGATTGTGTATGTGGACGATATACTTCTCACAGTAGATGACATCTATGAGATAAATCGTTTAAAGACTTCCCTATCATCTATTTTTTTAGACCAAGGACTTAGGACCTCTGATGTATTTCCTTGGCAAGGAGGTTGCTAGATAGAAGAAAGGCATTGTTGTTTCACAACGGAGCATGTTCTTGTTCTACTAAAGAAAATTGGGATAAGTGGGTGTATGCCTGCAAACACTTCAAATGATCCCAATCAACAACTGGGAGATGGCGAAGGTGACTGGGTGCAAACAGTTTGTTATCAAAAGTTGGTGAGAAAATTGATATACTCAACACATACAAGGCCAAATATCGCCTTTGATGTGAGATTAGTAAGTAAATTTATGCATTCACCCTATGAGAAACACCTTGAAACAGTTAAGAGGATCCTCATATGCTTAAAAGTATACCAAGAAAGGGCTTAATTTTTTAAAAGACCAAAATAAAGGCGTACATTAATGCAAACTGGGCAAGCTTGGTTATTAATAGGAAATGACTTTCAAATATTGTATCTATGTTAGATGGCAAAGTAAGGAATAGAATGTGGTTTCACGGAATACTATCGAGTCAGAATATGGGACCATGGCTAATGAAGTCTGTGAGACGTTATGGTTGAGTGAATTCTTGAAGAGTTGTGGATCACAATAAACATGACAATAAGTATTCATAAGCATTGCAAGAAATCCAATCCATCACAATCGAACAAAAGATGAGGAGATGAACCGGTACTTCATAAAAGAGAAGATTGAATTGGAACAATTTAAATGTCATTTATTCTTGTTACTCAATAAATAGCAGATATTTTCACCAAAGGATATTTCTGGCCTAGTTTTGAGCTACTTATAAGCAAGTTGGGTATGATAGATATATATGCTCTAAATTGAGAGGGGTTTTAAAATTTTATGATTTTTTATTATTATTATCTTCCTTTTTTAGTGTTTCCTACTTTTGAAATTTGTTATTGTTAGGTAAGTTGTAATTTTTGTTTCCACATTTTTAGCATGTGGATTTTGTGGCTTTCCTAATGTGGTTACCTCCCCCGCTATTTATCATGTAAATGTTTCCTCTGAAGTCAAAGAGGGATAATTATTTTTGCTCTCCTAAAACAAACACACATCAAAAGTACCACAATTTTAACTTTCAAATAAGATGGCATATATGTAAAAATTGATGTTTAGGAGCTAGATATGTAAATGCAAGTGAATTGAGAGGTACGCATGTAATAATTCCAAAATAAAAAACAGAGTAATTCATATGGATTCATATCACATACATAATTGTATTTTAGTTTACAATAGCAAGCATAAAAATGGTAAAAAGAAATGAACAATTGTATGTATAATAGCTCATAAACATAAATGCAAAAACATACATATATATATATATATATAATAATATAAGTTCTTGCTTGATAATGTGCTGCCTTTGCGTTGCATTTGTAACTCTGGCATTTTGCTTGTACAAGCAATACAAATCACTTTCGAGGGTATGTAAACAATCCACATCATGACATTAGAGAACCCTATCGTGGACTAGTTTATTTATCAAGGTGAGAGCAACGACAACAATATTTCACACTACACAAGGTTGCCAAATGAAACCTTATATATTCATATATTTCATAAATAATTGCATAAATAGCTTGGTGTAACATAAATGAAATTGTAAAAGAGAGATCTATATGAATCCCCTGCAGCCGTTTTCATTTGTTCGAAATAAACTGGTATTATTATTTTTAAAACATCTGAAATGAATTGCATGTTAGCATGTCTCAAAACTATTATTTTTTTGAACTTGAACAAAAATAAAATTTGGAAAATAAAACCGCTTACCACATGGCATCTGTAAAACACATTTGTATTATCCATGTTTCCCAAATGAATGGACATAGACATACAACAGTTAAAAGGTATGCCAGCCTATAACCATAAAAATAATGGGCGTTTACATACATAACATACAATTCCTATGCATAAATATCCAAACCCAAACTTTAATTTTTTACAATTATACCACCCGTATCTTTCACACCACATTAAAAATATCACTATCTTAACTTTTAAGAAGTGAAATGCACCTTTTTATGGAAGGGTAAGGTGGAACGTATGTAAAAATTAAAGTATAGGCATTAATATGTAAATACATTGAAATTGATTGGTAAATCTTCCTAAAAATAACAGTTCATATTTCCATTGAGTTCTCCTAAACTTTTAAATTTTATGAATCCTTTCAACCGCTTTCAGATTAGTTGAAAAATTTACAATACCTCCCCATAGCTTGCATAACACCATTGTAAAAGAGAGCTCCTCAAGTTTTCCTGATCCTGCATTAGTTTTTCCAGCTCTTGTTTCCGATTCTCTTGAGCTTCTGTACTATATTCAAATTCTCGGATCTGAAAGCAAAATGGACATAAAAAAGCACATCAATTCTAAGAAAATCATGCTTCTAAAATCATCTGCAGTGATAATATGCATAAATTTTAGACATTCTGCGGCCAAAAGCCAATATAGCCTGAGAACACAAACTGAATAACCTGATTGGAGCTATCATTTAAATATAATTTTTTACACGAAGGACAGAAACTTGCCTGAAAACCTCTTTCACGCGCACTAATTTTAAAATTGTCAGCAACTCTACCAAAGAGTGTTACGGTGTAGAGAGCATACTCATTGTCCTCGTACAACTTTTTAGATGATCTGGGTACCTACATAATTTTACATTATTAACAATACCAAAATGAAAACTAATAGAAGGCCAAAAAAACTGTCATAAAACACCATGCAGCATCATTGAGATCAGAATGAATATAATAAATATTAAGAACTTAATGAAAATAATGAATAGTAAGAACTTAATTCAACAGCGGAGGATGCGTTGAAAGGTCTCGCTTAAAAATATTAAAACAATGAGAAACTTACATACGTAGCACACAATTCTTATGTATTTATATTTTACATATCTCATCCTAAATTTTCATATTTACATACATAGCACTTTGATGCTTTAAACCTATACATGAAAAGGGGTATTTCACTTTTAAAAAGTAGTAATAGTACTATTTTTTATGTGATATTAAAAATTTGTGTGCTGTGTGTGTAAATAAAAATTTAGGTGCAAGATATGTACATTAGAATTATGTGATATGTCCGTAAATTCCCTCAAACAATTTTGCAAGGCAGTTTTGGGGTGCATCAAAGCACAACGGTAAAATTGCCCCAAGCATTCAGTCTACAGGGCATCTGCTCCACCGGACAGGGCATCACATATGGCACGCCGCATAAGGCACCAAGGCGTGCCATATGAGCCATATTAGCTAGGCGATAGCCACATGATACAAGTTAATGTGAATTAAATTATTAGATCACTAAAATTTAACCTAATATAAATACCTCATGTTTATGTAAATAAAATTACAGGTTAAAACAATTTTTCCATCTAATTTTTTAGAATTAAGTATTGTCAAACCAATTTCTCTTCTACAATCCCATGAAAACACTGAAAGACCTAAAACGCAAAACACCTTCACACATTCACGTTCCTCACATCATGATTATCTCCGGGCCTCCACTAACTTATCAAAGACTACTTTAGCGCTTAATGTTCCCCTTGTCAACTCACCGCTCATCATCATGTAAGCCCATATGCCGAATATATGCTAGCATTGTGCCATTTTGACATCTCATTTAATCAGATTAATATATTTGTGTCACTTAACACATTGGATTAGATTATGAATCACATGGTTGTGGACTTCCAATTTTAAAATCTATTTCAATATTTAATTTTATTCTATTTGTTAATCATATTCTCCACTTATTAAATATGAAATATAAAATTCAAATCTTATACCTGGGGGCTTACACCTACCTCATGATGGATAAAATACCTCACCTTAAACCTCTACAATCTAAAAGATTAATTGGTACAAATGCGATCCGGTCAAAAATGCATTCTATAGGCATATGAAAACATATTAACAGATTAACTTACTTTACACAGATATTAAATGGATCAAGTGACTCATCTTAAGCCTCTACAATTCAAAACATTAATTGATATAAATATGATCATTGATTTACACAGATATTAATATGAATTTCTACCAGCATATAAAAGCATACTAACAAATCAACTTACTTTATACAGATATTAAATATTCAAGGTTTTATGCTAGCATGAAAAAGAAGTTTAATAGCTTAAGTTATGACAAAAACAAACAAATTCACATGCAAATGGTGCTAGGATCATAAAAACCCCTTTTTGATCAAGCAAAAAAGTTGCAAAGCACACATTTCAAGATTACTCAGGAATGCGCAATTGATCTAAGTTCAACAGAACCAATTTCCAGATAAGCTTGAAATGATGCATCAACCCCTAGAAAATTTTCAACACATTGCACCAAATTTGCGGCACCTTAGCAGCCGAAATTGAGGACCATACAACAATGAAATTACTAAGCTAGGAAAGATTGACCCAACCTAGTTGGCTCCTTGTCATGTGTGAATAAAGGATGCATGAAAGGACTCTTATCCTAAAAACATCAACCTCGATGTTGGTGGCTAAGGGGCCACTGACTAACCCCTTGAGTCAGCCTCTACATGCATCAGCATGTCCCCGTTATCATGCCATCAGCATGTCCCCGTTATCATGCCATCAGCATGCCCTCGTTATCATGCAATCTATTTTAAAAGATTCAATTTCCATAAGTAATTGTGCATTGGATACTCTATTTCATGCATCATTAGTCTCGCAATACTCTATCAAAGAGAGGAGGTGATCCATGTAAGAATTTTAAGACATTGTTGTCAATTTCAACTAGTAAATTCAAGAGGTGACATGCTTTCTAAAATTTGTTCCTCCCTATGATATGCTGATGAGAATTTCTAAAATGCCATTGTATATTCAAATATCCGATTTGAGACAACAACAACAACAACAGAGAACAATGTTGAAAGACTATCGATCGCTCGGGTCAACCCGAATCTAAGAGGAAAAATTGAGTCAACTTGAGGAAAACATCAAATTATCATGAATTAATAATTGAAAGGTGAACTATTTTCTATTTGTTGATGCAAACAACAAATATAGTCAAGATAAGGAAGAAAACATTTCTCACGAAATCCATGAATAAAGCTCCTTTTTAACTCATTTAGCATTTTTATTTTAAGATTGTTTGGTCACATTAAACATCAACCATCTGATAATCCGATTAGGAGAGTAGATATTTTAGATTCGAATTATGTTAAGAAAGGCAGAGGTAGACATAGAAAGACTTGGACATATTAAAAAATTATCTTAATTTATTAAAATTAAATGAAAATATGACATTCAATAGGACGCAATGGAGAAAAAGGATTCATATAGCAGACCTCACTAGCGAGATAAAGGCTTGTTGTTGTTTTTGTTGTTGTGTAGCATTTTTATTTTATTATGAAAAGATCAGTAGAAATTTCCACATATAATAATGGTTATGTACTCATTGAAAACCAACTTGATCACCACATTATCAACATTGAATATGTCGCGTAAAATAATAAAAAGCATATCTCCTATCATTATCAAAAAACCTGAAAAAGTTCAGGATCTCTACAAACAATGTGTCTAGTTTTTTTCAACGATCCTCATATATATCATTAATTTCAATATCCAAGAGTCATTAGCCCTGCCTTTCAACACTTCTTCTATGCTAGCAATTGATAAATGTGAGAACCTTGTCCAAAATCAACAAGCTCAAAGAGAATAAATGGTTATTATGACTAGTTAGCCTTAACTCTCAAAATGAAAGGGTCAATTCACAGATTCTATATAACCCTAGAGCTACTACTTTGAGGAAAGTCTATACTAGAGTATTGCATACTATTTCGAGTTCTTATGCTTCATATGTACAATAACATCGTAATTTTGCTAGCTAGAAAAATACAGACATCAGTAAGCCTAAGTCTCAGAGCAATTATGGAAGTGAAACTCTAAATTCTAGAAATCAAGACTCGAGGATAGTTTGTTACTACTGTCATGAACCTGAACATACAAAGAAAATGTGACAAAAGCTGCTCAAAAATAATCAGAAGGGTTCTAGGACACGGTCAGCTCACATGATCACTACTAATAATGCCTCTCAAGTTATACTCTCTTGATTTTTGCAGATTTATATGTTAAATTCATCTAATTTCAATAAGTATCCAAGAAATCTCCCTCTAAAACTGCCCATGCTGAGTCAAGTAATAATGATACTAATCTTATTTCCTCTTCCACACAACGGATAATTCATTTGGTGCCATAGATCACATGAGAGGTATCCAAAACTATTTTTCACCTTTCATAAACATCTTGCGTCTAATGTTCTTGGTTCTTGCACAATTAATGTTACACCTACATTACATTTAACATATGTCCTTAGTTTACCTCAATTCTCTTTTAATTTTATCTTTGTTAGCAAGATTACACTTGCCCTTAATTGTTGTACATTACTCTTCCCTAACAATTGTCTTTTTAGAATCTTATAACAACAAAGAGTCTTGGTAAAGGACGAGAATCAGGGGGTTATGCATTTTGGATAACGAACTATCTCGACGCATGGTCTATTCCAGCACTATATCTCTGTTTGAGGTTCATTATTGATTAGGGCATTCATCACTACCCATGTTAATAAAATTAATACTTTCTGTGTCGGTAATAATCATCTTTAAATTATGAGTCGTGTCAATTTATTGAACACCATCATTTGTTTTCTATTCCTAGAATTAATAAAAGAGTCATAATTTTGAGTTTGTTCATTCTAATGTATGGGGATCTTGCTCTATTTTATCTAATGGATTTCGATATTTTGTCACATTTGTGAATGATTTTTCTCGTATGACTTGGTTTTATTTTATGAAATCTTATACCAAGTTCAGTCAATCTTTCAGTCCTTTTGTGTTAAAATTAAAATTGAATTTAATGTTTTTTTAAGATTATAAGAAGCGATAATGCCAAAAAATATTTATTTGCACATTTTCAAGAATAAATGAAACAAAATGAAATGTTTCATTTGTCACCGTTTGCTGATACTTCATCACAAAATAAAATAGTTGAAGAAAAAGGATATAAATCTCCTTGAGATTTTTAGAGCTCTTTTGTTTCAAACTAATGTGCCCAAACAGTTATGAGTTGATGCAGTTTTTACTACAAGTTGTTTTATGAATCGGATGTATTCTACTATTTTACAGAACAAGATACTCTACCAAATCTTATTTCCAACCAAACCTCTCATTCTCATTAAACCACGTATATTTGAGTGTACTTAATTTATTCGTGGTACTTGTCCACAGGTCTCTAAAGTAAGACCCTAAGTCATTAAGATGTGTCTTTCTATGATACTCTTGTTTACAAAAAGGGTTATCTATATTTTTTCCCTCTCTTAAACAGGTACATGGCCACTGTTGATGTCACCTTTCATTAAGATGAGTTGTTGATGTATCACATTATCGATTCAAATCCAACACTAGCTCCACCTCCACCACCAGTGCCTCAGCCCATAACTCCTATCATTAATGTTTACCCTAGAAAATCTTGTTCCTCTTATCCTAGTCCAACACCTACATCTTCTTCAGTGGATCCACCTAGTGACCTTAATGTACCTATTGCTTTTCAAAGATGTAAATGTCAATGTGTATATCCCATTTATCCGTGTTAGCTATAACCAGTTATCTTCTACCTCTTGCTCGTTTATTGTTTCTCTTGACTCTGTTGAGGTCCCGAGATATGTTCAACAAGCTCCATCCTAGTTTGGGTGGCAGACAACCATGCTTGTTGAAATGAATGTCTTAACTGAAAATAGAACTTGTTAACTAGTTGAACTACCTTCTAGCAAGAAAAATCTTGGTTGTAAATGGGTCTTTGGAGTTCATTTTTATAATGACGGATCTATAGCTCGTCTCAAAGCTCGGTTGATTGCTAGAGGCTATGCTTAAATTTATGGGATTGATTACTTAGATGTATTCTCTCCAATAGCTAAATTGACTTTGGTTTACCTCTTTCTATCCTTGGTCGCAATAAATAATTGGCCTCTCTACCAACTTGATGTGAATAATGTATTTCTGCATAGTGATCTTTCAGAAGAGTTAAACACGGAGCAACCTCTTAGGTTTGTTGCTCGGGGGGAGTTTGGGAAAGTATGCCATCTTAGGAAGTCATACATGAATTTAAACAAAACCCTCGCGCATGGTTTGGAAGATTTAGCCAAGCAATAGAAAAGTTTGAAATGCAAAAAAATAAGTGATAATAATATATTCTACAGACAATCTACTTTTGGGGTCACTCTATTAGTAGTTTATATTGATAGCATTATTATTACTAGAAGCGGTGTGCAAGGAATCTTATCATCAAAATCAGTTTAACACTAAAAATTTGGATTCCTTAAAGTACTTCTTGGGGATGAAGGTATCAAGGAGCAAGAAGAATATTTTTCTGTCTCAAAGGAAATACATGTTGGATTTGTTAGCAGAAACAGAGAAATCAGGGGTCAAACTATGTAGTAGTATGATGCTTTCAAATCGAGCTTTTAATGATCATGAAGAATATAAGAAATCAATGGGAAAATTAAACTAACTCAGTGTCTCACATTGATACTATGCAATAGTCCAATGCTTCCTACTCGAACTTTTAAGGATCATGAAGAATATAGAAAATTAATGAGAAAATTAAACTATCTCAGAGTGACTCACATTGATATTGTGTATTCAGTTAGCATTATAAGTAGAGGTGAGTATTCGGCCGATTTGGATGAATCGGTTTTAAATTTCATCAAACTGATTACAACCGAAATCTATAATCCAAAAAATCGAACCAATCAAAATTTTGATAAAACTGAACCGATTGAATCAAAATTTTATTTGGTTTTAACGAGTTCGATTATGAAAAAATCAAAATTTTATTCTTTATTAAGATTTGACAAAGAACAAGCATTACAAATAATATAGATTATCCACATAATATTGATTTGATTTCATGAATTCTCTATTTATTTCAATCAAACATTAAATAAAGTAAAAAAATTTTGATTTTCTTAGTTTATTCGGCATAAAATTAAATTATAATAATTTTTTTTAATAAAATAACAATTTTTTGATTTGTTCGATTAAATGAAAATTAAAACTGAACCGAAAACCGAAAACTGAACCAAGTATTGAAATTTTAAAATCAAAAAAATCAAAATAAAATTTTAAAACCGAACCGAACCAACCAAACTTGATCAGTTCGGTTAGGCTTTCCAGTTTTAACCAAATAATGCACACTTCTATACCCAGTCCACCATCGGTCAGCTTTGGAACAAATATTATGTTATCTCAAAGGAGATCCTGGACAGGGTATCCTATATCAGAAACATGGGTATATAAATATTGAATATTTTTCAGATGCATATTGGATAAATTCTAAGATTAATCGGAGATTTATTACTGGATATTGTGTTTTTTGTTGATGGTAATTTGGTCTTATGAAAGAGTAAGAAATGTAGTGTCATGATCCAGTGCAAAATCTAAGCATTGAGCAATGACACAAGCTTCGAGTAAGTTGATGTAGGTCTCTCAATTGTTGGCAGAAATGGGTTTTAAGATGAAAGCTATAGCATACATGTGGTGTAATAATTAAGTTGCAATCCATATTATTTCAAACCCAGTATTTCATGAACGAATTAAGCACATTCAGATGGTGTTCTAAACTTCTAATTTCCTTTACTACTTCTCACTGATCCCTCTTCCTACCTCTTCCCTAGGTGCCTACCAACCATACACCTCCACCACTCTACCTCCACTCATACTATCCCTACAACCTTGCTACCCTACCTACCCACAACCAACTAAACACTATCACAACTACCCAAACAACCCCCAGCATCTCCCATCTTGCCAATGCCACCATCGCCTTCGGATATCTTCCTACTCCCCTAACTAGAGGATTCACCTATTTATTGTATTTTCTTTCTCTATTTGAGTCGTGTTGTAATCCTATTTCTATATTAATAAAAATTTATTTTTGTATTTCATTGTTCTTCCTACTATTTTCGGTATCAGGCATCGTCATGAAACAATTTCTTAGTTCGATTCAATGCAAATTGCCTGGGCCAACCAAGAATTGTCTCCTCAATCTTGACCTGACCACGGAAATGTGCAAACATTATAGACTATTGATGATAACTAACCCAAATGAATTTTATGAATGGAGCTCCTTTTTAGTTTAATATGTTAATGTCAATGATGGAAAAAGTACTTAAAAATTCCAATTCGACAACACTAGTACTGTCTTTATTCATTATAATAATGGTGTTGGATGAATCACATACAGTAAAAGCAATCATGTGTATTAATCATATACACATACATTCAACTATTCTGCCATTATCCACTTCTGCTACATCGACAGCCAACATACGTAAGAAATTACCTTAGTGCCCCTGGCATCTCCTTTTTTTTGCCACGCAAGGGGCATCTTGTACTAAATTCTCTCTTCTTATTTAGAAGTAGGCCATGTATGGCCGCCCGAGCAAGAACCTCTGATATTTTCCCTTCAAGGAAATATTTTTTACATATAAATCCCTTTCTCTTCTATTAAGGTCTCCAGAAACCAATATTAAATTATACAGGTTTGCAGAAGCCTCTCTGGCAAGCAACAACAAGCACATAGGACCACACACAAACATAGCCTACATAAGCATGCATAACTATAGGCAAATATGAAGCGACTCTGGTGAATACAAAAACAAGTAACACCAAATATCGAGGTGAAATGTACACCAGAACTCACATGCATATGTCTACATATCATCATCCATTTTCAACATTAGCTCCCACAAACACCAAACCACAAATTTTGTTAAATTGCACAACTGATTGTCAAACAAATTCCACCTTATCGTTAAAAAAATTAAAGATAGAAAAAAAAAAGATGGGTTAAAACTTGAGGTAGCATAGAACTTAAAGGACTCATCAAAATTAGTTTAAGTTCAATTGCCCAAAGTTATATAAAAGGGAAATTTACAAACATACCACAAAATTCTTATGTATTTACATATGTAACACCTAAAGTTTGATATTTACACTTATAACAATTTGGTGTCATGAACATATGCATGAAGGGTGTATCTCACTTTTAAAAGTAGTGATAGTGGTATTTTTAATGTGACGTTAAGGATTTGAGTGGTATGCATGTAAATATGAATGTTTAGATATTAAATATGTTAATACTAAAATACATAAAAATTAGTATGTATGTAAATGACCCTATACAAAATTAACAGATCTTCAACAAAAGAACGTACTACGTAAGTAGTCAACGTTTCATAGCTTGACAGCCAATCCTTCTGCGAGTACTTCGGAACAATTGTGAGAAGCGTGACCAAATGCTCGGATGTGATGATATCCTCCGCCTTTACTATATTGGAAAGATCGCGAACGGCTAAGCTGAGCATAATGCATTAATGTTAGAAGCAAAGAAAAGAACATAAGAAATTAAACCAATATTATAATAAAATGTATTTAAACAAAACAAAAGGCTTCAAATCAATAATTTCTAATGCATGGATATTAAAAAATTATTAGTTAAATTTCATAAGACCTCCCAGTTTGCTTCCTATTTATTGCATTAAGTTGCCCACGCACAGTATTATATTCCGCAGCACGAATCTGTCAAGAAAAATGAAATTCTCAGTGGAAACATGAAAGCTAGATTATACATAAAGCAAACAAACATGCAGAACCACAAGCCAAGATAATAGTTTGGAAGATTTACAAGCATATCACTCGATTCTTATGTATTTACATATCTAACACTAAAAGTTAAATTTTTACATGTATGCCCACCTTGCCTATGCATGAAGACGTGTAATTCACTTTTAAAAGTTTAAATAGTGGTATCTTATATGTGATATGAAAGTTTTGCGTGGTATAAATGCAAAAAATCAAAGTTTAAGTGTTAGACATGTAAATATATAACAATTGAATAATATGCATGTAAATGCCCCTAAAAGTTTATGGAGCGTGACTTTCACAAAAAAGAAAAAAATATGTAATGATCGCAAAACATCCATCAAAATGCCTAGGTGCCACATAAGAAAGTTTGAAAAACATTAATCCAAAGTTTGACTTGGTTTTGATAATGCTTTCCTTTGCAAATTACTATTGGATAAATTTGTCAAAACACCAGAAGATAAAAAGAATAAGCCTATTAAATTAACAGGTAAATACAATAGCAACCAATTGGCTAAATAATTTTGATTTACCTTTGTTCAAACAAAGGAAAATTTCTTATAAACGGTAAGCTAACACATCCCGGCAAAGAAATCTAAGGGAAAAAAAATCCAAAGTAAAGCATTGAAGAAAACAAATAGGAAGATTTACATACATGCAATTCAATTCCTATGCATTTACATATCTAACACCTAAACTTCAATTTCTACATACATACCACCTTACTTATGCATGAAAAGCTGTATTTTACTTTTTTATAGTTAAAACGGTGGTATTTTTGATGTGACGAGAAAGATTTGGGTGTTATGAATGTAAAAGACAAAGTTTAGGTGTTAGATATGTAATACATAGGATTTGAGTGGGTGTGTATGTAAATGCCCCAAACAAATATAAGTCAATTCAAAACTTCATCATCATGATGTTATTTAGTATTCCCACCCTCACAAGGCACTTGTAATTTTACATTTGAATGAGGCAAAATCTTTTTGAAAATTTAATTAAAAAAAGAGCCATCTACATACATAGCACACAATTCTTATGTATTTACATATCTCACACCCATACTTTCATATTTACACACATAGCACTCAAATCTTTAACATCACACCAAAAAAAAGCAAGATTACCACTTTTCAAAAGTGAATTACTTTTTTTTTCTTAAAATACTCCTTTTTCATGCATAGGTTTAAAGCGCTAAAGTGCTATGTGTGTATATATGAAAGTGGAAGTGCGACATATGTAAATACATAAGAATTGTGTGTTAGGTATGTAAATTTCCCAAAAAATAATTATAAATAACAAAAGAAGTATAGAGGTGAAACCATAAAACAAGACAGAAGAATATAGAACTCAATTCTTATGGATTTACATATCTAACACCAAAAATTCAATTTTAACAAATATGCCTCCTTACCTATGCATGTAAGGGTGTATTTTTTCACTTTAGAAAGTTAAAATAGCGGAACTTTTCATGTGATATGAAAGAATTGGGTGGTATAGATGTAAAAAGTAAAGATAGGAGTTAGATATGTAAATACATAAGAACTGAGTAGTATACTAGAATGTATGTAAATGCCCTAAGAATATGCATGACCTTCATATCATCCTCAATTTTGGCTACTTGACTGTGAATGGTATCAACAATCTCCCGAAGTGGCGATACTGTGGGATACTTAGATTCATCCCAAACGAACCTGCGATTCCAATAAACCGAAGCATTACGTTGATGTGAGTAAGAAATGAATTCCCACCAACACTTTTTCGATTACCTCGTGAGATAGGTATCCACGGGAACACCATCCACAGTAAGAGCCAAGCTTTCGATCCCAGATGCCCGCTCCAACTCTTCGATTTGCCGCCGTATCTTGTGCGCCACCCCTTCTATGAAAGCATTCGACTGCGGAACTTACAAATCAACGACAAAACTGACGGAGAATGCACTCTGATTCGAGAAAACAAAAGGAAATACCTTCGAGAGATCGTCGCTCAGAGAAAGGAGGGAGTCCAAGGTGCCCACACGAAGATCGGGAGTGTTAAACTACAAGAAAAACAAACGAAAATCAAACCTGCTTAGTTCTATAAGAGCAGAAGTAATGGAGATTTCGCTTTCGTCTCGTTTACCCGGTAGAGAGGCGTGTCGAAGGCTTTCTTAGAGATTAATTCCTGCAGTCGGCTCCATAGAGCAGGAGCTGACGATTGGACGGGGAGGGATACCACCCAATACCTCGTCGCCATTGCAAATTCGACCTCCGATCTGTGAGTAACTGTACCTTTACGTGCTCCAGCACAGAGTATTTAGCGGGCGGAATGAGATGAGATTGGGAGATGGACGGACCACGCTTGGTCTGAAATTTACCAAAATTAGTTTTAAATGATTTTTTATTTAACATTTATAAAAATATTTTAAAATATAAATAAATTATATATTCAAATTTAATGGCATAATTATAATCTTTAAAATAATTATTATTATAGAAATATAATTGCTACTAAACATTTAAGATTTAGGAGGATAAAATTTTAAATGTATAATGTAATATTATATAATTATTAAAATCTATGGGATATCTTTAATGTATAGCTTGACATTATACTCTTTTGTTCATATTTTAAATACTAACAGGAGTTGTCAAACAGTTTCACAGTATTTAGTCAAATTTACTAAATAATGCTGACATAAATCATATGAGTTGTCAGACCCTTAAGTGCACTCATTCAACTCGTAATCAAATTGACACTTCGTAAACAAGTCAAATAAATTTAGCTCAAATGTAATCATTTAAGCAAATAAATTATTTGAATACATTATTGTATCAAACGGGCAACCGCAAATTGGTCCAAGTTTGATTGTTGATCCAAGCTATATACTTCATATATTTTCCATAAACAAATGTGCATCCTTTTTTAATTTTTTTATATATTTTTATTGTTAGAGTAATATAATATGTAGGTTTTTAACATGAGAAAATATTTCATCCGATGAATTTGACCTGTCGAAGATGGGGTGGATTGCACCATGTCGCGTTTGGCAGCGTGCTGACGGCAGCATAGATTGCATCACTCTGTGCTTTTGGCGGGATGGTGCCATCCACATTGTCTCCCACATATTCATCATTCAGACATAATATTTTATCTTCTAAGAGTGCTTTGAATTAATCATATAATAGTGAGAGAGCTTGGAGTTATGCATTATCACAAAATTCTATGATATTAATTTTGATTTTTTTTCCTCTCTATTATATTATTTGAATTAACAAGAGAGTAAAAATATGTATTCATGTAAAATCTTTGTGGAAGCTACATATATGAACATAATACTTATGTATTTACATTTATAACTTCTGATCTCATAATAACAAATAATATTTATTATATAATATACATATTTGATGTGTTATCAATAAAGTTTTATCATCAGGCATGAATTTTGATGCATTTTGAGCAAGGAATGTTCTAAATTCAAATTCATGATCATCCATGCATTATTTTAGCAAATTTATACTTAAACTGAGTAACTCGACGATACGAACAATGACATTGATAGTGATCCAATCCAAATCCAAATAAGCTTGCATCAAATAATTAAAGGGTATTTTGAAACTCTAGCATAATATTTGGAACTAATTGAAAGAATAAGGAATTTCAAAATTTTGCATACTCATAACTTCATCAAATTTTACAATTTTTTTTTTTTAATCATGCCGCGATTTTCTAGTAATGACCGCAGACAAATGGTATGGTGGAAAAATGCAGTTTTTTTAGAACACATTCAAAACACAATTTTGTCAAATAGAAAAAATTATAAAACTACGATGCGAAGCCACACCGCCGCCCCCAAACGCTAATTTTTTTTGAAATATCGCATGACAAAACTATAAATAGGCTCTCATTCTTCATTTAAAAGATGAAGAGAACAATAATTAGTGAACAACTAAAACTTAACTCTCAATATCCTCATGATTATCATCGCTTACTTGAGATCATGATTGACCACTAGAGTTTGTCACAGACTGCCGAATGTTATTACCAACCACTATCCATTGTAAACCATCACTGATATTTGTTATAACCTCAAACTACAGCTTTTGTAAGAAACTAAGACTATTATAGTTACCAATGATAGCTTATGTAGTCAACTATGATTATAATAACTATTTTGGTTCTTTTAAAGCTCGGAGTAGCTAGTTTATATGATTATCATCTTATAATTCACTTTTCCAAATAAGCCTTTTTCTTAAACTATCGAGATTGTTAGGAAAAAAAAGAGAGCTCAAAATGGAAATAATAAGATGAAATCAAGCAAACAAATTAGTTTAAGAAAAAAAAAACATGAGAACTTACGTAAAGTTATCCTCGTGCGATAGGTCAAGAGTATGTGTACAAATGAGATCAAACTAAATCAACAAATAAGCTCCCTACATAAGCAACTCATATAATCAGAAAACCAAAACTAATATTTTGTTCCAGGGTCAATAGCAACTCCTAAAGAAATGAGTATCTTTGATTAATTACACCTTGGGGGGTACCGATGAAAACTCTAGATAATAATAACCATGCTTGCAATTTTGTGATATCTAATAAAATTTGTATGTCAAAAGAATGGTTATCTCAACTAGAAGTATCTTGATGCTTCCAAATCCTATATCGAGCCAAAAGCGAGAGGTTAAATCCCTCGCATCCTCAAATGGACGTGGCCTGTCAATAAATGAAGCATAAGAACTAATTGTGTCATCTTGAATAGAACATCCCTATGCTTCAAAGCCCATCAGGTCCTACCCATTAACAATTGAGGCCTATAAGACAACATCAACGAAGTATCAAAGGGAAGACTGGGCTAAAAAAAGAGGTTCACCAAAAAAAAATATGAAAAAATCCTAATCGAGCAAATACAGTGGCTCAGGGTTCCATGGATCTGTCATCCAAATTTATTAAGATGTTAGGTCTACATTGTCATGAAGGTAGTCGACCAAACTCGACCTAAAACCCCTTGTCAGCAACCCCACGTGTTGCTTCATCCTAGGAATCTCGACAGCCCTAAAGTTAGAGGAAGGAAACTCCTAAATCACTATGACTTTATATCGGTTGAGAGAGCAGTGAGGATGCCTCCGAAATGAATAGGAATGAGGAATCCAGCTGCAAAGTCTTAAACCACCCATAAGGAACTTAAAACCTGTATAGTTCGAAGAAGCATTTAATATCTTAATTGCTCTAAACAACCATCTAAGTTGAAATCTTATTTTTGATCAATTAGTTTGGAGAAGCACGAGCACTCCTCCTTGAGACATGCAAACGATGAAGTTATCTATCAAAGATTCTTAAATGTGGAGGCCTTATTAACATGATTTGAGAGATATTCAAGCTATGCAAATCATTTTAAAATTGAGGCAAGGGTCATGCAAGAATGTAAAAGCAGAAAGTAGCTGCTCATTTGAAAATGGTGTAGTTTTATTCATAAGTCTTGATTAAGCTCAATATTTTATTATTAGGGTTTCATAAAAATTCATTTTTATGTCCATAAATAGCCTATATTGTATATACAATGAGCCCAGAAAAACCACAATCATAAGAAAGAGTAAATATCAACACTTTGCATGAAAATAAACAAGTCGGGTCAAGCAAAATAAAAAAGAACTTGGATGTTGTTGGGTTGACAACATATCCCAGAAAGACGAAATGACGGTCAGACTTTGCATATACATGTTTGATCTTAATGTCTATACAATAAATATTGACTTGAAGTTAAAGTATGAGTCACAATTTTACTGCTCTTGGACCTCGTTATACAATTTTGCACATCAAGTGTCTCAAAGCCCTTACTTATACCTTATTTTCTACATAGACTTTGCCCGAACACTCTAAACAAAAAAATACAAGTAAAAATCAAAAGAATTGATATGCAATAAAGATGTTAGCATGAGTTATTGACATGAAATGTTAATGAAACATTTTCAACAGGACGAGAGCTAAGTAGAACTGCAGAAAACATGTTAGTTTTAATCATTACAATTCCTTCCTTATGAACATTACTCCTTGCAAAAGACTACTATAATATGGTAGTGCACAAGTTTAAAACTCAAGAAACACATAAGCGCGACATATAAAATGCTCGATTAGACATAAATCATCAACAATAGTTGAGCATAAGAAAATCCTAATTATACTCAACCATATTCTGGCAAGCATCTAAAACAATGTGTCATGCACATGCATCTAAGTGCGTGCAAAAGTGCGGCTATGGCTGACTTATATTTTTTATGGGTTTGTCATCCCGACTTCATCTTTGAGCGAGGGATGTCTCTTTGAACATCAATGTTTGTGGTGTCCCATTGAGCATCCCAACTTGTGGTGTCTCTTTGAGCGCCCACACTTGCAATTGTCTTCCTCACATATGATATTATATGTACAGGGATGAACACTTGCACACTTCAGGAGGAGTTGGCTTACTTATAGGTCATCTATCACACTCCCTACGACGCCGCCTAGACTGTCGTAGGTATTTCATATTTTGTTAAGTACGAGTCATAATTCTTAGCCCCTGAACTCGTACGAGACACAATACGTGTTCACCTATGTGTGTGATTCTCACTTGTAAGGATCACACCGCTTATTCTGTTTGGCATTTAGCATTTATGTATGTTTGTTATTTGTATTTCATGTGCTTAACATTTTCATGTCATATGTTTGACATTTCTCATATGTCTGTTTCATATTTTGCATGTTTGCAGGTGTGTTCAGTGAGAGCCTCTCGAGTAAGGAGCAAATCAATTTCATAGGTATCATTTTGCTTAATGTAAACTCACTCGTAGTCGATGTCTGCTTGTCGCATGGCGCCCTAGATCCACCGAACAGGCGTAATTCATCTTTCTAGGTAGTCTGTCTCTTTCGCGGATATTGGTTTAAGTTGCCTCCACCCGATCTTGTTTGGGCGGACATTCTTAACCTATCCTTGCGAGGTTTATCGCACATAGACTCTCCACGTTTTACTTTTTCTCTTGTTTGTCTCTTTATCGTATGTCCCTTCTTATTCGATTCCTCTCCTCTTCAAATCATTTATGTGGGCCCCATGTGCCGATAAGCTGCTACCCATTCCGGGATGTGAGAGACTCATTCTTTGCTCGATTGTTTAGCGTGAGCTTTGAAGCATTGGGACTGTTCCCACACTAAATAACATTTCCCAAATGGGCGGCAACCCTCTTTTCGGGCCGCTGCCACCACGACATGCCCATTCCTTCGGGTTATTGCCTTACCGACATACGAAAAGTGCATCAACCTAGTATCTAAGTGTGGGGTAAGTTTGGGTATAGTATGACTTTGACGGGGTCACTTTGCCGACCCCATTCTAAAGATCTGAAGGATCCAAAGGATGTCACGAAGAATGATGACATAAGTTAGATCTATTAGATATTTAGCACAGTCATACTCATGTCAATTCGATGACTTAACTGGCATTGCTCACTGGGATCAACCCAACAAGCAATGCTTGTTAAGGCATCGCGACCGACACGGGGTCACTCTCCTAACGAACCACGAGTGATGTGATCGGTTTGGGATAATCGATCGAGGCATAACTGATTCAACCAGCTACCCCGGGCTAGTTGGCACAATACTTTGGTTTGACCAGATGCTCCATCTGGATCGACCTATCACTTGCTCCTTTGCATGTACATGTTTGTCTGCATGATCCGGAATGGGTAGCGGCTTATCGGCACATGGGGCCCACGAAATAACCTAAATCATCTTAACGGAGATATCTAACGGAGATAAAGCACATCCGAGCCAAAGGGCAGAGGAAAAATTGTCATATCCCAAATGGGCGGCAGCTCATCGGCATCGAGTCGTCAAGGTGATATCAACGAGGTCAAGGAGCGACAATTCTCTTCTCAGTTTTTGTGTTTCAAGATAGTTCGATCTGATCCTGTTCAGATATACATTCTCAACCCATCACAAGTGTATTACCCGTGTATAAACCTTCCACATGTTATTTTTATTTGTTGGTCTATTTGTTTTTGTATATCATTCTTTTCGGGTCCTCTCCTATTTGAATTATTATATGATTCAGGAGAGAGATTTAGTCGAATATGGGAATTATACGACAACATATAAATAGTCAAG
This sequence comes from Phalaenopsis equestris, assembly GCF_001263595.1. NCBI lineage: Eukaryota > Viridiplantae > Streptophyta > Magnoliopsida > Asparagales > Orchidaceae > Phalaenopsis > Phalaenopsis equestris. Next base: position 16,644,010 of record NW_018164444.1, read on the forward strand.
CTAACTACTCAGAGTGCTTTAGAGAGAACTGAGAAAACAACCTCCTCCTTTGCAAGGATGAAGATGAACTCTCTTCTTTGAAGGGTCTTCTTTGAAGGGACTTCTCAAATATTGGTGGAGTGGAAGAAGAAGAAGTTGAAGTGGGAAGAAGAGAAAGAAAACTCAATAAGAGCTCTCCCATAAATTTTCAAGCTCCTCTCCAAACTTTCTTAGCTCAAATTTTTTTCTTCCCTCCCCCAAACTTCAGCCTTTATGGGGTTCAAGAACACTTGACTTCCCAATAATGGGAAAAGCTCTACTCTCCTTCACATGATCCTCTCTTTTTTGCCATTTTTCATGTTAAGGACCATGTAAAACCAAATCATCCATTGGTTATGTGTGTCAATCCACGATTTTAAGGGACTGTAAGTTCTTTTTTTTTTTACCAAATTTGGCTTTAATTCGGCCTCATCCTAAAGAAAAAAAAAAAAAAAAAAAAAAAAAAAAAAAAAAAACTAAACAAAACAAATGAAACCGACCCTAGGCACCAAGGGTAAAAAAAAAATCTCCAAACTTCGTGTAGAAGGTTTTTATTGGATCCTTGAGCCATGGGAAGCTCCAAATAAATTTAATATAATCCTCAAGCATTAAGATGTACAATAAAAATATGCTCTATCAATAACAAAAGCCAACCAATGGTGATCACCCTTGGGCACGCTCACACCAGTCAAAACCCTAATATCGTGCCTAAAACGTATGTTGAACGGTTTAAGGGTATGTGAGCTATGAGAAGCTACATATTAACGAAATATGGTCCCATAAATTTAAAATGAGCATGTGCTACATAAAAAAAATTGATGTCAATGGGTGTGCTTGTCAATGTCGCGGACGCATCGGTTCCAACCCTGGTTTTGTGCCCTAAACGCACCTCAGAGAGTTTTCATGGATGTCTTGAGCTATGAGAAGCTATGTATCAATGGAATATGATAATGTAGCATTCAAGTGGACCTCATACACATGTAACATCAAAACTTGATGCCAACAAAATCCTTCAACTACGACTGTTATCAACACAAATTATCACTTATGTAATCAGATCTGGTTGTTATAGCCTCTAGCTATGACTTTTGCAGCCAATTACAACTGTTATAACCATTAACTATGACAATTGTGATCTAACTATAGTTGTTGTGGTCCAAAATACCCTTATATTGTTATACTTGTCAGGCTATTACTTGTAAATTTTTTCCCCTTTTCAAGACATTTCCATTTTTTCCAACATAAATAATGATTGTCTTTTATACTTTTAAACTACATTATAAGCACACTGCATTTTTCTGCAAGAATTTCAAAATTTATAAATTTAATCAGATGGACTTAAAATATAATTTAAAATTACAATGCATTTGAAATTCATTATCTTGTTCGTTGTTAATCTATTTTGAATTCGTTGGAGTTGGCTGAATTCCAAATATACCATTGTGTAACGTGTTATTTGTAGTCGATTGCTAGTCACCACTTTTGGACCTCCCATGTCGGTCTTCATCACTCACCCCAACCACATATTTTACACTTATTTTGTTTTTCGTTGAACCAAACAAAAATATGTGTAGTCATGCAATTATTTTATATTAAGCCAAATTACATTAAATATTCCATATACAATACATTATTTTTCAACAAAGGAAACAATCCCTTAATAATACTTTTTATCAATCTCATAATAATACATTATATCAATACATTATATATAACCATCATTTATAATATATGATTAATATTAGTAGTCATTTTTATCAGTTTAAAACTCTTAACATAAAGTTTCATATACCTATAAAGACTTGCTCTACCTTACATACCTACAACACAATTCTTCTTTATTTACATATCTATCACTTAAATATTCCGATTTACATGCATACCACTGAAATTTGCTAAGATCACATCAAAAATATCACAATCACTATTCTTCTAAAATTAAAATATACCTTCTTCATACGTAAGTTTATGACGCCAATACATTCTGAATATAATAATCAAACTTTGGACGTTAGAAATGTAAACACATAAAAATTGTACCGCGTGCATGCAAATCTCCCATTTATTTAGGGCTCATTCCGAAAGAACTTTGTCGTTCATAGAATTGATATTGCTATCTGTAATCTAAAATGATAAAAAATTATCGTTCTGCCGAAACAACAGCTTTACCCAACAAAAAAAGATTTCACTTATCGACGTTCACTACAACAAAACTGTTAGGTATGACTCATATACCAGATAAGGGACAGATGCTGGAGCGTAACGGAGCGGAAGCATCTGTCCAATCGGGGGAGTTTTCGTTATATTGGCTGCGGTACGTAGGTAATTTTGTAATTATATATTGTATTCCAGAGTTATATATATGTTTGTTTGTAATCCTATGCATGATATCCTGTACTCTTTTTCTGAATTGAAAGAAAGTCGTCGCTCTGTTCCCAAGGATGTAGGCATCTTTGTCGAACCTTATTAAATCTTTGTGGTCTTCTGGATTTGTGTCGATTCTTGTTTTCTTTGCCCTAATTTCTCAACAAGACAGAGCTTGAGGGCATTCTCAAACGAGGCCTAAATGTAATATCACTAAAATTACAAAAATACTAAAAGTCAAAATTTCTCTTTTTAGAAGCAATGAAATTAGAAACTAAACAAAGAGAGCTCATTACATAGAAAACATTAACAACCCACTTCCCTCTTATATATATATATATCTCATGAGACAAATAGTGCTCCTCTTTCACCATTATTCCTTCTCAAAGCAGCTCTTCATACAAATACAGAAACTCAGAACTAATATAAACCAAACATAACCATAACTTATTCAAATTTACACAAAAAACCTTCACCAGTTCCCTTTCCAACAACAAAAAAAAAAGAAAAAAAAAAAAAAAAAAAAAACATTAGTAGAGATCATCCAAGCTCAAGCTCTCCATGGATCCCAACTTATGAGCAGATTCAGCCGAGTTATTCTCGACTTTATCATCACCAAAACTCATCACCAAATCTGCTGAAAACGCAAAGTTCAGACCGAACGACATGTTCATCCCATCTGCTAATGGTAAATAGAGATCAGAATATCGCGCTCTAGCCACCACGATGTCTGCAACAATGGAATCAAATATTCCATCTTCCATTACTGGAAGAGAGGCGAGAGCTGGCTCCGATGTTCCTGCCTTCTTAGCTCTAATCACCTGTAATCAGTACGACGAGCTTCAGTTTCAGTAAGATAAAAACATGGAAGTTTACATGCATACCATAGAAAATATTACATAATTTGTAAATCTGTGCGGACAACCGCGAATAGGGTGGCCATGCCACCATAATTTCACTTAAATGTAACGTGATATTTCCAACCCATCGTTGTCCACATATCCTTATTATGTAGTATTTTCTGGCACACCACACACAACTCTTTTGCTTTTTTACATATCTAACACCTAAAGTTAATTTTTCATGTTTATAACACTTGAAAAATTACATTTCATTTTTAAAAAATTTTAAAAAATTGCATAAGATGACCCACAGCTTTTATGTATATATATATATATATATATATATATATATATATATTCGAGTACCTCACCTTATACTTGAGGGGAATCAAACCCCAGACCATAGGGGCCCGACTAGTACGTAGCGCGCGCGTGCACACACACATATATATACATACAAAACACTAAAGAGTTCTTACATTTACATGAAAATGTGTTTTTCACGTCTAAAAAATGGTAATAATGATATTTTTTATATGATATTAAAGATATGAGTGTTATTTGTGTTAATATGAAAGTATAGGTGTGAGATATGTAAATAAGTTTGAATTTCAACTTAGAATTGTGTGTGCTATGCACATAAATGCCCCCAAAAAGTTAGCAAAAGTGGAATTTTCGATGTGATGTTAATGATTTGAGTGTTATCACCAATGCAAATATAAAAGAATTGTGCAAGTATATATGCATGCAAATGCCCCAAGGGAAATTTACATACACACCGCATAATTCTCACGCATTTACATATCTAACTCCTTAGTTTGGTATTTACATTTATAACAGTTTGGTATTACATAAAAATCTATGCATGAAAATATGTATTTCACTTTAAATAGTTAGTGACAGTGTCAGAGATTTGAGTGATATGTATGTAAATATGAAAGTTTAGGAGCTAGAAATGTAAATATAAAGGAGTTGTATGGTTATGTTTGTAAATGCACCCAAAACTATATAAAGATGTGATTTTGATCTGAAGTTTGAGATATACATATCTGTCTTTCCCATCATCCCTGTAAAGCATGATGAAATCTCCTGATTTAAGTCCATGGCTTCTCACAAACTCACCTTAACAGCAATTTTGACAGTTTTGTTGGATCAAAATGAAAAAATAAGCTGAGCAGAATAATAATTTATATAGCTGTGTTATTACCAGTGTTCTCCAGTATGTACATTCTGCTCTTGTTGTTAGGCCAAAACCTTCAGAATAGAGAGAAAGTTAGAGTCACAAGGCATTTTACACACACAGCACACAATTCCTATGTATTTACATATGTCAACCTTAAACTTTTGTATTTGCACACATAGAACTCCTATCTTTAATATCACATCCAAAACAGCACTTTTAAAAGTGACATGCAATGTACATAAATATGAAAGTTTAAGGGTGAGAAATGTAAATACATAACAATTGTGTGGTACAAATGTAAATTTTATTGATTTTACTGATTCTGAGTGCATGGGTTCAAACCTGAACTTGAATCTCCAGACTCGAGCGGTCTCGGAGTCGGTCATCGGCAACGAAATGCCCTCTCTAGCAGTAAGGATTGGAAGATTGGCCTCTGACTCTTTCTGAAACATAGATTCATCATACCTTTTTTTCATGGAGGAATAATGTTTTGTGATATGTTGAGATTTATTCGTGGGATATTTACATACATGCCAACCATTTCCCTTTAAATTTACATATCTAACACCTAAATTTTGCTTTTTTACATAAACCGCCTTAAAAATTCCACCATTTTAGCTTTTAAATGCTTCAATGCGCCCTCTCATGCATAAGTAAAGCGGTATCTATGTAAGAATTGAAGTTTAAGTGTTAGATATGTGAATACATAGGAATTGATTGGTATGTATGTAAATCTTTCTTTACTCTTTTGGAAGCGGACCTTAGGAAGAACGATTCGTCCTAGCGAGCCGACGTCGCTGTTCCTGAGCTCCTTTTGGAGAAGGAACCTCAAACCAGTCATGGCTGGCTGCAATGGTAAACTTTATGATGTCATTTTGATACTTTTCATCACATAATCGCTGAATTTGAACTAAATTGATTAGAGCTAAGTCATGATTAGACCGAAACACATACTACATGCATGCTAAGCAAGAAGTCCGAAAATCCGGAAATTGTTTTGGACGTGTTTGCTAATTTACACACCTAAACTTTCATATCTACATGCATGTATAACACTTGAATCTTTAATATCACATCACAAATACCACTTTTACATATTTTCTAGAGTGAAGTATGCATTTCCATGCATGAGTTTATGGCAACACTATGTTCTAAATTTACATGTAAAAGTCTGTGTTAGGCATGTAAACACATAAGAATTATATCTTATGAGCTAGGGATGATTGTCACCTTCATTTTATCATAATAAGGGATGAGAATGCTTAGGTGGATGAGTGGTTTGATACACGACAAAAATGCAAAATGAATATAACAATGACAGGGTTGGTGTAGCTCCAGCGGCTAACAAGATTTGAGAGAGCCGTCTTAGATGGTTTGGTCACATAAAACGTCGACCACTGATGATCTAGTTAGGAGAGTAAATGTTTTAGAATTGACTTATGTCAAGAAAGATAAGGGTAGACGCAAAAAGTATAGGCCATATTGCATAAAACATGATCTTAATCTATTAGAATTAAATGAAAATATGACACTCAATACCACTTAGCGGGATAAAGGCATGTTGTCGTTGTTGTTGTTGTATAATAAATTTTTATTCTCATCAAATACCTGAGTTTCACTGGTGTATTATCTCCGAGTTAGTATTGGATAATATTCACTGCTATAAACCTATTCTAAAGCAATACATAAATAAAAATCAATTGCAATATATAGAACTAAGTATCACTACTTGGTTGAGGAGCATTTCCTTTGATCTCTAAAATGATGGGTTTAATAAATATTCCCCTAAAAAAAGCTTTATAATACTATTTATTATGGTCTGGTTAAATGTAGCAATTATAGTCACATGTGAAATGAAATTTGTTATTATAAAAGATTATGTTCTTAATTAATTAACTTACATGAAGATTTTAAAAGTAATCAATATTTCAAATATTTGAATTCCTTAGAGGCCATTTGGAATCCCTTTTATTTCTAATTTTTCATTTTGTAATTTTATTTTATTTTATTTTTGTTTTGATTTGAATTTAAACATGTTTTGCTATTATAGTTGTTTTTAAAGAACTCAAAAAATGTGCCTGTTAATATAAAAAATGTTCGTTATTAATGTTTGATTGTGATCGACTCCATAGTTCATAAATCTATTTATTTAAGAGGCTAAACACGAATACACTCTATTCGCTCGTGTTTAGTCTAAGAGTAGCTTGATTATGCTCTTACATACATTAACTAATGCATATACATATATGTGTACATATACTTGTATAATAATTAATATTAATTTATTTATGAGATTCCTATATTACTATTTGTATGATTATATTCAATATTTGTATTTAAATGAGGATATCAATATAGAGTCTTTGGGATATTTCAATATTTTTTACTTCTCTATTTATCATAAACATACAAATCAATTGACAAATTATAGATATACTCAAATAATGCAAAACTCATTTTTCTATAGTAACAATTAAACTAGAGGCCATTACATAAATGCTATAGCACCCACTCAAATATTAAAATTTACATAATTTACCATAAAGTTCAAACTTGTAACATTGTTCATCCAAAAAAATACACAAACATTTTCGTTAAATTACGAAATAAGTTTAAAAAAAAACAAAAAAAATACAATATTTACAATGAATTTGAATGATTATGCTCCCATCACACAACCCCAAAGTGTTTGGGCATCCATTGTTGCAATATAAAAGCTTGGTCTACAATTTCATTTCCTTCATTAATTAGGATGATGAATGTAAATCTAATTTTGTAATTCACAAAAAAAAAATGAAAATAAAACAAGATTGTAAGTTCACTAAGAGCTTGTTTGATATCTAACTCTTCCATAGCCATAAAACTAATGTTGAATAAACCTAGATCCCAAATTTTCCCTTCAAAAAAACTAAAAAATAAAAAAGGGGGGAATTTACATAAACATCACCCAATTCTTGTGTATTTACATATCCAACATATAAACTTTATTTTTTGAATTTTGACCCCCCAAATCTTTCATATCACATAAAAAATACCACTATGTTAGGGAAAAATATTATCTCAGGAGTACTGATGCATCAGTACTCCAATGTTGATGTGCCACGTATGTAATGGTCCCACTGTGATGCATACGTGACACCTCACCGTTGTAATACTGATGCATCAGTACTATTGAGGTAATATTTTTTCCTAAGCATAGGAGAGATCTCATTTATGTAAGAATTGTATAGATATGTAAATCTTTCATAAAAATAATAAATATATAAAAAAATCATAAAAAATGCAAAACATTCAACCCCAAAATACAATTAAAAAATATATTTACATAAATATCAATGATATTAACATTTTTCATTTTATTTACATATTTATAAAAATTAAACCTTTCCCTATTCCACCGCAAACTCAAAAGCAGGGCGCCCCATAAACAGAACAGAACAAAAATTACAGCAATGACACAGCAGAGTTTGAACTCATTCTTGCAATGAGCAAAAGGAGAAATGCTTATGCTTACAGGTTCTGCTGTAGCGGCAACCGGCGGAGATGGTAAGCAGAAGCGGGGGGGGGGCGGGCGGAAAAAGTGCGCTTTCGGCGACGGGCGGCGAAGCCAGCCTCGCTGCGGAGGTCGGGAGAGGCGGCGCCGCTCGGGATTCCGGCCATGGGGAGAGAGGTGGGGAGAGAGGAGGAGATCGATACTTTCATGGGCGAGCAGAGGGGATGGGGATATCTATGTGGCGGTGGGGCATAGGGGCGGCGGTGAGCTTACCGGAGGTGGCGGAGTGTCCTCTGCATGGGGAGGAGGCCAGTGAGTTGAAGGGACGTGGAGAGGGGTGGTTGGCAGGGGTATAATTGTAATTCAATGAATATTTAATGCAAATGTTGAAGTTGGGGAAATTCTTACGGAAATGAAGGATTTTGAGTTTTCAGTGTTGGGGAAGAAGACAAAAGGAAAGGGAGAAGGTAAACGATATTTAGTTTTGGTTTAGGGTCGGTTTTTTAATCAATCACATTTAAAGAATAGAGCGTAAAATAGAAGAAAGTGAGATCAAAACAAAGAATGTAAACATAATGAATGATGATATTAAATATTGATTAGCCTTTTTGGGAATGATCTAGCTATTTATATATGAGGAGGGTATGATATATGTAGCTACATGTTTGCTCCTATTTTAGTGTGAGCGTTTCAGGGTATTTTGGGTATTTTACAGTTATAGGTTTATGGTTTAGCTGTCTTCTGGCTAGGATTGCTAAGCTTGATTGGCTTCAATTAAGCAAGGATTGTTTGGTCGGCTATGTTGAGTGGATATTTTTGGCTGACTTTTGATGGACTTCGGGTTAGTAGAATTTAGCTCGGTTGGCTTGATTTTGTCTGCTGACTATCCCATTACGGCTGTCGATCCTTTGATGGACTTCGGGTTTAGGCTAGACTATCGAGCAGTGGGTGAATCACCGTAATTCGATAGGTAGCTGGTACCTTCACGAGAGTTTTTGGGATGCTCTTTAATCTTGTCATTACTGATCTTTGGCCCTAGTAGAAGAATCTTGGAGGTCATTGGTGAGGTGGTTGGCGATGCTAAACTTTTCCCTTGAATTGGGTCGTGTTGAGAGGTAGGTCGCTATCTCTTTTAAACTCAATTGGCATTGGTTTTCGGTTCAGATGGCTTGTGTTTGGTTGCTTATGATCGCCCAAACTTCCAATGATGGATCCTTTGGTCTTATAATAGATATCCATTTGGTCTCCTACAAGTGATCCCACTTAATCACACTCATTATCTCTCTGTTCGTTGGATATTCTCGAGATTTATGATGATGTGTTTTTGATGTGTAGTTTAAAATGACGTTGTAGAGAGATTTTATGAGCTCAATTTTAAGTAAATTTGTACTGTATGCACCAAAACTGACAACTCGAATCTAAAAGCAATCAAACGACCAAAGATGGTCGCCGGACAATCTAAGTGTCGGGCTTAAAGAGCATGACCCGAATAAGTCATTCAACGTCCGACTGCGCGAATGAGTCTGCCGGCATGCGATGTTGGTGAATCAAATAAGCACATCACTTATGTTCTCAACTACCTAGACTTCTTGCAAAGACGTTTGGTCACAATAAGCCGGTCGACCGGCTTTACTTCGGTAAGAGCAATTACAACGCGACCGGTAGCCTACTCTGACCGAACTAAAATATATTGACCAGCAGATAACCATCATATTCCATATAAATTATAATTCAAATATAGTATTAGATCAGTAAATTAGATGCATTAAAAAAGAGGTTCTCACATTTGTTCCCTTCTTTATGTAATTGCACAAAAAGTTATCCATAAATAGTAGGCAAGAATATTATTATTTGGAAACAATACATTTTCATGTGATTATGGTATAAGTTTCATATGAATAAAAATCAAAATTTAAGTATTAAATATAAAAAAAAAATTAGAAAATAGATATTTACATGCATATCGCATAATTCATTTACATATCTAACTCCTGAATTATGATTTTTAATATATAACCTCCAAATGTTACATATCACAAAAAAAACATTACTATTAATTAAAAAAAAGTTAAAAGAAATATTTTTATTATAAAGTGATATAAATATAAAAATTATAATTTTGGTGTTAGATATGTCAATAAATATTAATTGTGTATGTAAATCTTAAAAATGTAACAATTACATAAATACCATCTCAAACTTGCTAATTCTATTTTTCAATTCTCACTTAAATATCAAAGTTCGTGGTGAAACCTCTACTCATATTTTTTCACTTTTCTAAAATTCTAAATAATTCGATGTTTTCACGTGTAAATAGTAAATACATCTATTTGATAGTGTAAGAAAATAACCTGGATGGTTCATTTGTGAATATAAATATTTTGGATGGCCTATTCGAGCAAACATTTTTTTTGCCTGACTTAGCTCTACTTGCGGTGCTGGTTATTATTGAGTTATTTTCAGGTTATTTCTGAGTTATTTTTAATAATCTTGAAATAATTCATAAATAACCCGCGATCTTAATTTTTGAGTTAATTTTGAATTATTTTGGGATTATTAAAAAAAACCCAAAAATAATTTAAAAATAACTCAGCAATATGCGCGGTTGTTTGAGCGGGAGGAATGGAAGTTAGGGCATCATAAACACTCCGGCGACGATCCAAATTCTCCGGGCTTCCTCTTCCACATATCTCATTACTCAACCCTAGCTTTTTGATTTTTGCGAATCCTCCTCCTCAATCTTTACCTTTTTCAGAGTTCCCCAAATCCCAGAACACTTCGAAGGCGATTGCCGCGAGAGTCGCGGCGGCGAGACAGATCCATGCCAACTGCGAACTCCTTCCTTCCATCGCTGTGGATTCAGTTAAATATAGTGAAAGGTATGAACTCTTTCTTTTCTTTCTAATTTTTCTTATCGTCAACCTCTAGTTGGTTTTTTTTTTCCACGAACAATTATATTATACTTGATTTTAATTCTTGTTTAGTTGATTTTGAGAAGGTTTCGATGAATGTATTTGAATTTGGGAAGAAATTATCCAAGCATACATACGATGATATGATGCTTTTATGATTATAAATATGTAATAGAATTAAATTGTCATCATTCCCGATGGTCAAATAGGTTCAATGGGCATGGCAATTACTTTCTGTTTCTACTCGAAAGATACAATTCTTGATAAGTTTTTGAACCATCTCAAATCAAGGAAGCATTAATGACGATTTCAGATCTAGCAGAGGCGCTGAAGCCCATACAAGTGCAAATGGGATTCAAATTTCAAGAACCCAAGAATCCATTCACTACTTGGACGCTTAATTTATAACAATCAATCAAACTTTGCAGCAGTTTCAACCACACGTTAAGAACTCTGGTAAACGATTGGAGGATTTATCATGCAGCAAGTGTCCATGTACTTCAACTCAAGAAAATAAGGGTGATGAATGCAATTTTAGCCTGAATTTTCGTCAATCTACTGTACAGAAGAAATCCGCAACATAAGCAATGTCATTTATTAAATCAATGAAAATTGAGCTGCCAAGATTCAACGGAAATGGCGTCAATAACTTGATATTCAAGGCAGAGGATTATTTTGAATTCCACAACTCCCCTGAATTATGCCTACTTTTACAATTATGTGCATATATTTCCTGTTGCACACGATTCAGTTATTCAGCTCACAACTGTAATAACTGCAGGAATTACAATATATGCAATTATGCCCACTACTACAGTTAAGTGTACGTATTTCTTACTGCACATATTCCTTTAGCCATTATGTTTTGTGTTCTTTTTCTTCCTGTTTTGTCTTTACTGGTGTGATTTCTTCTTCCTCTTTCACACCTCATACTTGGCTTTTACTATATCTGGATCAAGGACTAAAGATAAAGCCGTAACAAATTTTCAAAACATTGACAGGTAAAATAAAATCTATGGCTAAAGTTAATTAGTTTTTGGCTACTCGTATCGGATTTGTTATGAAGTTAACTGCAACTTTTAGAAGAACCTCATTTAGAAAGAGTTGTTTCCTATCATGATGACTGTACTACCATAGCACATGCAATCCACATTTTTGAATATGTCGTGTTTATTCAAAATTTGCAACTTATAGTATTCCCATGATTGGCCCTTTAGAGATTTGTTTAGGGGATGTTTGTGGTCACTTTTATCTTGTTTTCTTATATTTATTTATTTTTATTGATATTTTGATTTAAATTAAAACATGTTTGATTGAGTAGTTGTTCTTAAAAACACATGAAATATTTTTTAAACGTTTTGTGTGTTTTTAAAAATAAGTTGATTTATTTAAAAAAAAAAGAGTTATAAAAATTATGCCAACCAAACATATTTTCAAAAATAAAAGAACAAAGTTGAATTTAAAACATGAAACAAAAGTGACGCCGAACTGGCCTTCATGTTCAACATATCAAGTTTTACAAGAAAGAATTTTTACAAGACTGTGATGCTTGTGCACATAATCTCTTAATACAATTTATAGACATTTTGACTGAATATATATTGGTTTTACATTATTCTCAGTACAGATCATACAAATCTTGAGTCAAAATGATCATCTAAAAAGGAAAAAAAAAACAAAAACTAATTGGATGTTGCTTCATATCATTTAAACTTCTGAAAGGACCCCTATATTTTCAGCATTTCATATCCTTATTGTATCAAACTATCATGTCTTTGCTTCTAGCTTATCTCTTAATCCATCAATGGTAGTAGTAGTGTTACTACTTTGAAGCTCAGCTTTTAAAAATCTTTACTGAATTCTCAATGTGTATAAGAGATCAAAGTGAATATCAAACCTTTCTTTCCTTTGTTTATGCAACCATGGTAGCCTTATTTACAAATGGCCTCCACCACAGAAACTTTCAATACACCCGGGCAGGGGTCTCCTCCGAAAACTTCGGAAATAACTGCCACAGAGCACGATTGCTGGCCTACACATTTCTACAAATCAAAAAACCAATCTTTGTTAGATTCTTTTGAACACCTCAATTGTTATGGAGTGTAATTATTACATAAAAATGGGAAAAATTTACCTTTACAAATACATCCTCGGATTTCTTGGCATGACAGCTTCCCAATGAGTAGTTACCACATGAACCTCGAGGATTTCCAAAACTAGCAAACTTTATGTTCGTCATCTTTTTTCCTTGCTCACAATTTAGATGGACTTTTGGATTTTTATAGTCTTTAGTTCGCCAACTAATCATCGATGGCTGCCATTCAGATACATGAGCACAAATACTTCCGACAGTTCGAGTTGCCATGGAAATATTAGATGGATCTCCACCCCACTCTTCAAACAAAACCAGTAAATTGCCTGTTGGGTTTAGCCAGGAGCGAGGAACATGATACCTGAGATTTAAGAATAGGAGGAATTGCTTAGTCTAGGCTTCATTTGCAGGGGCTTATACTTTTCTTCTGATTTTGCTTATAGAAGGTTCTTTCTCCTAACCATAGTTACAAATAAAGGTTTCGTCTTCTGAGAAAAAACCATCATCCTATTTAGCTATAGTTATTTTTTTTTTTGCTACTTTTTAGAAATTTCAGTTGTGAGAAACAAAGTTTAATAATTTAGTTTTCTAGAATATGGTGATTGTAAAAAAATTGATGTTCCAGTTTTTTAAAATGGAAAGAAGTTGATAGCTTTAAAAAATATCTACTTTCCCCAAATTAATCTTACAACATTTACAAATAGATAGACCCATCAGAATCGAACTATACTTTCCTATAAAGCTACTTTTTTAAAGACAAATTTGAAAAAAAACTATGAAAAACTATCATTCAAAGGGATATTTATTGTTAGTTTTAAGGGGAATTTACATACATACCACCCAATACCCATGTATTTACATAGTTAACACCTAAGCTTTACTTTCTACATTTATATAAAGAAAATCTTTCATATCACATAAAAAATACCACTATTTTAACCTTTAAAAAGTAAAGTATGACTTTTCATGCATAGTTAAGTTGGCATATATGTAAAAGATTTGTAGTGTTAGATTTGTAAATACATAGGAATTAAGTTGTGTATATGCATATATTTATACTTATTATTTCCCGCTTTTTCTACTGCAAAAAAAAGTTAAAAAAAGCTTTCCCAAATGAAACTTTAGTTGCATTAATGCTATTAAGATTTGTGCAAGCTTAAACATAAATTACCATTTCTGAGAGGGTTCTCCACAATTACTTAGGCACTTAGTCTCATTGAATTCTCCACGATAGTCGCACTGACTGCAATCACCAGTTGCAATATAACCAGGCCAATATCTGCCTATGCTTTGCCCATTTATCCATAGTTGCCCCTTTCCCATGCTACTCATATCGATCGCCAACGGATCATTTCCCTCTGGTGCATCGAAAAAGGCCTGTGAAAATGAGAATAAGAAAAATTTTGCTTTAAAAGTTTTTAAATGTATTTGAATTTCATTTGGAATAGTATTCACCTTGTACCATATTAATGGCTGTTTTAGAAGTGCTTCTCCCCACTCGACTGAAGAACTACCCGTGAGAGTGTGAAGATTCAGAGCTTCACCTTTCAAACCAATCTGTAAAACAGAAGTAGAAAATGCTTAGCTTCTATAATTCAAAAAAATAATAATAAAAAGACTACTGATATTAAGAGGATGAGAAAGTGTCAAAATGGTCTCCTAATTCTTTGTATTGAGCCAATTTAGTCCCAAAATTTATAAAAATGCCAATTTAGTTCCCAAACTCTTTTAATGCAGGCTAAAATAGTCCTAATTAGGGACTACTAATTTGACTCTTTTATAACATTTGAACTAAAATGACCCAATATAAATAGTCAGGATTATTTTGACATAATACGACAAACCTGATGAGTCCATTTCTGCCATGTAAGATCTCTTCGTCCTCCGTCAAGTCCATTTAACATGACCGGACCAAGAACTCCTACATTCCAAGTCTCGAAATGTTCCCCAACATTCTGCGTTCAATTTATTAAACTCTATTCTATCATTGGCCTTGAATTATAGTAAATTTTAGGTGTTTAAAAAGAAAAGTGCATCAGACAGGAGGCCAATGAAAGCTTACCGGGAGTCCAACCGATGCACTTAAGATAGAAATCGTGTTGTTACCCGCCCACAACTTCACATTTCCAGAATATGTGAGTCTTGGATCCTGCAAACCGCCATAAGCCGAGCCTGCCATGTTTTTATAAGCTTCAAAAATGAGAAAACTGTCAAAATAGTCCTGACTTTTTCATTTTAGGTACAGAGTCTGTAAAAATGCTAATTTAATCCCCAAATTTTTTTAATAAGAGCTGACCACCAATTTAAAGTGTATAGGGACAAATTCGACATTTTTATAAATTTTGGTACTAAAACGGCCCTATGTAAATAGTGAAGGGACTATTTTGGCACTTTACTCCAAATACATTCAATAATAGACCACCAATACAAATTTTGCCACCATTAGCGCTGAATGAAGAATCTGCCTAACCTGCTAGCTGCCCATTGATAAAAACGTTCAAAGAGTGACCTGCGGACATCACTGTTAGAACCGGATAGGCTCCACTTTTCGAAAAGCTTTCGTTTTCTGCTATATCAATACTGAAACGAGAGGATAACAAATATGGCTCAAAATTCCAGTTTTAAAAATACTACCCAATTCCTTTGTAATTACATATCTAACACCTACAGTCTACTTTTTAGATTTATACCACCCTATTATTTCATGTCTTCTAAAAATACCACTATTATGACTTTCAAAAAGTGAAATACACCTTGATATGCATTGGCAAGTTGACATATAAGTAAAAATTAAAGTTTAGGTGGTAGATATGTAAATACATATGAACTGAGTGCTATGTATGTAAGTCTTCCCTGAAAAAAACATTTTGATTTTGAATGTACAAATCATGTCCAAGGAATGAATTATCTGGTACTCACTTTGTCCTATACCATAGGTAATCAGTTTTATCTCTGGTCATATTAAGTTGTTCCAATAATCCCACTGTGGTGAATGATTTTTCATCATCAAAATTGATATCATCACTGTATGATAGCCATGAAAAATTTCCAACAGGATTCATGTTCATCAGTGAGGTCTGAGCTCCTACCTGTAACAACCAACATGCCATTTTTATTTCAGATTTTATTTCATGAGATGTAGAAATTTGCAAACTTGATGGCAAAGGTGATATACCATTTCGGATATGTAGTTCTGAAGAAGAAAAAAAAAACAAAAACTACATAGGAAAATTTACGAACATACCACGCAATTCTTATGTATTTACATATCTAATACCCAATTCTTATGTCATAAACCTATGCATGAAAAGGTGTATTTCACTTTTAAAAATGTAGTAATGGTAGTATTTTTGATATGCTATTAAAAATTTGAATGGCATGCATGTAAATATGGAAGTTTAGGTGTTAGATATGTGAATACACCAGAATTGTGCGGTATGTCTGTAAATGCCCCACCTTAACTATATAATAAAGAATTTAGGTTTATTTCTCTTGTATAAAATTGCAGTCAACAGTTTTGGTGCCATTAAATGTTTGTTTGGGACAGCTTTTTCACAGTTTGCCTGCCAGTCCACGTATTATGGAAAAATTATTCCATACGGATCGGACCCCGCACGCAGCTTGCGTGCAGTGTCCGATCTTGACCGTAAATCAAGTGATTTACGGTCAGGATGTATTCCCGATGTATTTCGGTAGGCCCCACCTAATTTTTTTTTTAACACCACCTAAAATTTTTTTTTTTTTATAAAAAAACAGAAATAATCCGACCGTAGATCACCGTGATCTACGGCCAGAATCAGACACCACTCTGCAGAGATGCATGCGGTGTCCGCACACAATAATTCCTCTGGTTGTTATAATTTTTGGGGCATTTATTGTACAAATCACCCAATTCTTAAGAATTTACATATCTAACCTAAACTTTACCTTTTACATTTATACCACCCAAATCTTTCATATCCAAAAAGTGACACTCCTTTTCATGTAAAAATTGAAGTTTGGGTGTTAGATATGCAAATATGTTCAAATTGAGTGATATTTAGGTAAATATTATTTTATTTTTTTGACCGTTAAAAAATTTCGAAGATGAAAAAAACTCTTTACAATCAGAATGTGGTAAAAAGTGTTTGTCTTTTTTAAATGAGAAGTAAACTATAATATCCACATCATTTTTCAAAAATTTTGTTTTCCTCCTAACAATTCTACAGTTTCTTTTAAATTATCTTTTAACAGAGAATTTTTTATATATGATTGGAGCCTCACCCTGGCAGTGTTGAAAATTGTGGTTTTGCAGTCTGGAAGGATGCTGATGGACCAAGGGGGAAGATCATAACGCATTCCATTAAAGGTAACCTTTGCATAAATTTCAGTATCATAATTGGCAAGAAAAGCTGCACAATCTCCAGAATTTGACCTGAAAACATGTGACTAATAAGTCCATGAATTAAATAGTTAGTTTATGTCCTCACATGATTGCATATCAATATTGATTCTGCACTAGTAATCTAAACTATATGCATTAACATACATGCTACACAGTTCTTATGTATTTACATATCTAACACCTAAACTTTTGCTTTTTACATTTATGACACCCAAATTTTTAGTATCACATCAAAAATATCACCATTTTAACTTTTAAAAAGTGAAAGATACCTTTTTCATGCATAAGTAAAGTGGTGTGTATGTAAAATTTAAGTTTAGGTTTTAGATATGTAAATACATAATAATTGAGTACTGTGTATGTAAATCTTCCTATTTAATAGTTAGAACATGACCATACCTCTTGCGAATTTCCCAGTGTAGTCACAACAGGGTCAGTAGAAACCAAAGCTGTTTCACTCAATTTGATTGCTTTGTGCAAGTCCTTCAAATGACCCCATTTTGGTTGTCTCAAAAGACCTGGTTCATAAAATGAAGTTAAACATCTGCACAATTATGAATAAATAATATACATACATATATATGTAACATAACGGAACACAACATAAGTACGTACATACATACACATATACATACATACATATATACATACACACACAAACATACTTACATACATATATACATACACACACAAACATACATACATATACACACAAATACATGCATGCATGCATACATACAAAATATCTATCCCTAATTGTAGAAGAGTTATGAAATCAGGAATTTGAACTTACATTGTGAACATAGTTAGAGAGCTAGAACTATAATAATTATTACTGAACTAAAAGAAAAGGGGGCATTTACATACATACCTTTTTTACATTTATACCACTCAAATATCTCATTAAAAATTCCTCCATTTTAACTTTTAAAAAGTGTAGTTCTTCTTTTCATCCATAAGTAAGCTGGCATGCAAGTAAATATTGAAGTTTAGATGTTAAATATGTAAATACATAGGAATTGTATGATATGTATGTAATCTCCCCAAAAAATATGTTGACATATATGTGCCTATGTATAGGGAAGATAAAAAAACAACAAAGCAAATAAAAATAAAGAAGAACATCTCTAAA
This sequence comes from Phalaenopsis equestris, assembly GCF_001263595.1. Taxonomy (NCBI): domain Eukaryota; kingdom Viridiplantae; phylum Streptophyta; class Magnoliopsida; order Asparagales; family Orchidaceae; genus Phalaenopsis; species Phalaenopsis equestris. Next base: position 16,662,430 of record NW_018164444.1, read on the forward strand.
AATGCAGACATAAAAATAATGAATAATATATATTCCTATAAATATTACACAGGTGATAATATTAATAAGATAAAATATCATAACCTAATAACTCTTAACACATTGCGTATGTACTCAATCATGTAGGTTACACCATTGGATAAGAGAATAAATTTGCTCACCAAATTCATCAATTGGGGCATCATAATCATAGCTAGTTGCTATGAACGGTCCTCCAGCTGTGCGTCCAAAGTTTGTTCCTCCATGGTACTGTATCAAAGAGGAATATATCACTTAATTCACCGATACCAATCTATATCTATATATCTATATATATATAAATTAAAAGATTGCCCATAGGCTATTGGATGAGCCTCCCAACCAATCTCATGTGCCTAATAATTCCATTCTGCACATAAGTGAGATTGAATCCGTGACCCCAATAGTCTTACAAATTCTTCCAATCAAAGATTCAAGGTAAACGACACCTTCGATACCAATATATAGACACACACACACACACAAACATACATATATATGTATATAAATACGTATATATATGGAAAATTTACATGCATATCACCCAATTCTTATATATTTACATATCAAACAGCTAAACTATAATTTTTGCATGTGTGCCTCTTTGTCTGTGCATGAAAGATGTATTCCACTTTCTAAAATTCAAAATAGTGGTATTTGGGATGGTGATGGGAAAAACTTAGGTGCGGTGCTATAACTGTAAAAAAAATAAAGTTTAAGTGTTAGATATGTGAATACATAGGAATCAGGTGGTATGTACGTAAATGCACCAAACCCACCCGATGAATCAGAAAATAAGCAGTTCTAACCATATAGTAGTTAGCATAAGAGCCTCCTTTCTGAATAAACTTTGCAATGGAAAACGCCAAGTCCTCAACAGGCCTGTGTGGCACTGGACTTCCAAATCCTGTGAACCTGCGTTTCACTGACTTAAGCTTAGTCTATCACCTGTATCTTAAACAAATCAGAATGATGGATTTGATTAGGGCTGTAATTTTTTTTATTTGTGTTTGATTATTTCTAACTTTATTATTAGTACGAGTTTGCTTAATTTCTATAAGTTTGTCTGTTTAACGAGCCAAATAAGAACAAGTATGTTCATTCGTCTTTAGCTTGATAGCAACTTATGTTTATATATGCAAAAAAATCTCTATTTTTGTGTATGTATATGTTACGCTTGTGTCTAGCCTAAGGGCAATTTTGTCTTCTGTATGTTTCAAGGGAGATATAATCTTTTATTATTGTTATTATTATTGTGGGGCATAAATAAGCTTATTATGTTTAGGGTTTGGGATATGTTTCCTACCTCTCGAATTGTAAGAATTGGGAGAGTTGGTCTATCTCTTGAACTTTAAGTGTATTTTTGTGTTCGTATTGAGTTGTTTGAATTATTTAAGCAAAATATTTATTTGCCTTAATTTATGTGGAAAAAGTGTCGAATTTAACGCCAATGATATTGGTATATTAGGGTTAGCGAATCGGGTTTGTGGGTTGGGTTTAGGTATGACTTGAAATTGAACTGATATGAAAATATTTAACTCGAACCTGACCAAAATATTAACTAGTTTAGAAAGACAAATTTGAACCCAACCCGCCTTTAACCTACAAAACCAAACCCGTATTATCCATTTAATATAAGACATAATAGCTATTCAGGTTAAATTCAGATCGATTTTGATTCAATCTTAGGTTAATTTTGAGTTAGCAGTTTGATTTCGAGTCAATTTTGTTTAGGTGGCTTAACCCGAATCCGGCTCTCATGTTTAGCTTGACAAGTTACAAAGCTCAACACAAACATAAAACTTTGAATTATTTGTTTAATAAACCCGAGTTAAACAATACTCCAGTTTAGTGATGAGCTTAGCTTAGTTACGCCCCCTAGATCTGATTATAGAAGGGAGAATATAGACATTATTACCAGCCAGTCCAAGCTTCTGTAAACATGGCGGGCTTATAAGGTTGGTTTGGACTGAAGTAATCCGCATAAAAACCATTCCAAGTGTTGATCTATCAGGAAGAAAAAGAGAGGAAAAATAATGAAGTACATGACAGAATAGAAATCCTAAACTACAAGAAATGAAAGGCTGTCATAAACATGTGAACCATAAAATAATAGAATTAAAAAGTGGCATTTACATACATACCCACCCACTTCATATGTATTTACATATCTAACGCCTAAAGTTTAGGTGTCAAATACGTAAATACAAATGAATTAAGTGGTATGTATGTAAAACTGAAAATGTAATTAGAACAAAGAAGGCATGTGAACTGCTTACAATAGGATCAGGAGCATCATCTTCTTTGCACATGATCCATGGAACCCCTGTGTCCAATCCTGTAGCCATCTGTGCAGCCCACCCCGCATAGGCTTTTGCTGGCCCGCCTTGATCCCATTCTAGCGGCCCAAACTCATTCTCAATCTACATAATTTTGGACCAAAAAATAAGAAATCTATTAAATCAAAGTTCTATTAATGAATTTTATATTTACGAAAATTCTTATGCATTTACAATCATTTAAACTTTTATATTTGCATTTATAACACTTATATGTCATGAAACTGTGCATGTAATTATAAAAGTTTAGCTATTTGATGTGTAAATACGTAAGAATTGTGCCATATGTATGCAAATGACTCATATTATAATTATTAGTTTATTACATATCTAATTCGTAAACTTTAATATAAACATGTGCTACTCTATTTATGTATGAAAATATATATTTCAAAGTGATATTTTTGATTAGATACGAACGAACTGGCTGGTATAAATGTAAAAAAGAAAAGATTAGGTGTTAGATATGTAAATATATAAGAATTTAGTTGTATTTGTGTAAATGCCCTTTATTATTATTACATAAAAATGATAGAATACTATAAGTTTGAAGATACCTGTGAGAGAATGATGGGGCCACCCTGCCACTCGAACAGCCCTTCAGCCTTCATCATCGACACAATTTTTGCGGTGAAATTTTGCATCGCAGCCTATTTTCTATATATATATATATATAAAAGTTTAATTTTGGAATAAAGCAATTGAGTGAGAGTAAAGGAAAGCTGCATTGCTTGAAGAGAAAGGAACCTAACAAAAGCTGAATCTGACCTTGAAAGGCTCGTTATCAGTTCGAAATTTGATCCCAGGAACATATTTTAGCCATACCGGAAATCCCCTTTTACACCCAAAATCAAAATAAATAAATAAATAAATTAATTAAATAAATAAAAACAACTGGCTTTTATATGCAAAACCTAACTTTTATTTTGAAATAGAGAAAAAATAAATCAACATATTTTGGATTGGGGGTGCCAACAAGTTGACTCATATGGTAAACTGTGAGCTCGAGCTCGGCTTGTATTGGTAGCAACCGAGCTAGTGCAAGAGCTCGAACTCGAACCTCAATTTGGTGGCCGGAGGAGGATGAGGAGGCAATGGGACCTCATCGGAAAATACAACAAAATGATCGGTGATAGGCTAATCGAGTCGGCTCACGAGTGAATGAGTTGAGTTTAGACGAGCTCGAGCTCGTTTAATTAATAAGCTCAAGTTCGAGCTTGAGCTTGTGACTCGACAGGCCTGGCTGGTGACCTCGTTAATTAGCCAAGTTCGAGCCGGTTTGCCATCCGGCTTGGCTCATTTGCCCCCCATTTTGGATGAGTCTCAAATTGTTGTTTTGCTTAGAAATCTTACCCAAAGTTCCACTCAGCGCAAATGTAGGGGCCAATTCGGAGGTTCACATAGAGACCAGCCTGATGAACTAGTTTTATAAATCGAACCAGATCATATCTGTCCTCAAAATAATACTGCAAAAATTATCGAAGTAAGAGAATTCATATGTATGAAAAGATGTATTTTGTTTAAATAAATTAATATCAATGATGATTTTATTAATATTATTTGAAGATAAATGTGTTATGATGGAAACGCTGAAACCTGTCCAGGAGAAGGCTCATGGCGGTTCCAGAAGACATAGGTTTGTATAACGTCCAACCCTCCATCTCTAGCCTTCCCTATAAGATCCCCCCACATCTGATACATCACCACAGACATTATTAGTGAAAAAGAGCCAAAACTGGGGAAGTAAAAGAAGCCATTTTTGTCCTGTAAGAACAGTTTTAAGCTCACCTCTGGAGTGCTTCTCGGGTAGTGAATGGAGCCGGAAAAGAGAATTCTTCTTTGCCCGTTTATGATTATGGCCTTGTGGTCGTAGGCAACAGCGGCGGCGGCCGGGGTCAGCAGTGACAGAAGAACTCCGGCAATCGCCACTGTCACCGCAGGAAAGATCCCAGGCAATCGCCGCTTGGAACCCATTGCCGAGTTCTCTGTTTTCTTTGTCCTTCTTCTTCTTCTCAAGTCAGAAAGGAAGGCTGGATCGAGAGAGCTAGAGACAAAGGGGCGAAGTAATATTTCGACAGTGGGGCCTGGATTGAGAAAAAGCGTGGCGTGGGATTTTGGTATAAAGCTGTAGAACGGTCTAAAAATTATTTTTTTATTCTATAATTAGTGCTGCATTTGCAAATATATCACTAGGTGTATTAGCGAGTCTTGTTAGCTGGAGCGTGACTTGTTAATGACCGCCTCGTTAGTTGAGAGCTCAATCACAAGCTCAAACCCAAGTTTGAGGCTTGATTCATTGGCTAGCAAGTTGGCTCAACCTGTTCGATTTTGGTCATGTCAATGTATTCTACGCTTAGCTGCCATGACACTTTTTCTCTCCCGTTATTGATCACTTAGATGACTGTTTTTGGGTGAATTCTCATTATAATTTCATTTGAGCTTGCAAGCTAGCTTATAAGTCCGTCGTTAGTATTTTGAGTCGAGCTTGAGCTCATCATTTGAGCTTGAGCTTATATTTTGATAGAAGAGCCAAGCTTGTAGGCATGACGAGCTCGACTTAATTTGTTTACAACCCTATATACCACATAAATTTTATACATTAATATATGAATTTTTATATTTCTATACATAGCAATTACATATTTAATATTATATAAAATGTTATTATTTTTGTTGCATTTCAAAAAATTCATGGCGGTAGAGTGATAAATTATTGTTTTAGCATTGCACGAAGATCTAACACAAACAAATAATAGAAGTGTAATATGAGAAAGCAAAAAGAGTTTTACATGCATAAGCCCCGAAAGGTAAAAATCACGGGGCTCAGCCTATTCAAAGTAATCGACTATAAACATGTGTATAGAGATACTTAGTTTTCTCACAACTGTGAGAGTATGATTACAATCTTACATCAGATATAACACTTGTCCATATACAATTTATAGAAACTTAAGAAGTTCCAAGAGGAATCATCGTATTTTGAATACGATGATTGCGTAGTGGCCCCTGGATCTTCAACATAGTGTTATATATTATGGTCGTATTTCATATCTGATGTTAGCAAGCTGGTTTGCTGAAGGTGGTAAACATGAGTGGTCGGCGGTGGTGACGCCAAATGACGTGCGGTGGTTGACGGCTATAAAATTTGGAAGGTATCACTAGGTCATCAATATAATGCAACACATTATGACCGTATTTGAGATACATTGTTAGCAACAAGCGGTCTCTGACAACAAAGATCAGGGATGACTGAGTGTGGTTGACAACGGCTGATGGGCGGTGTTCAATTGTAGTTTACGGTCATAGAGGCTAGAAGATCTTATTAAGTCTTCAGCCCATAACAGACCTTAGAATTCCTTATCTTCTCTCCTTTTTAATTGAATAGAGTGTTTATAGCCTCTAGGATATCAGCATTTTGGTCTTTTGGTGAATAACATTTCCAGTCATCTAATCAAATGATCCATATTGATCCCCCTTGATCACGTTTTTTTTTAAATAATTTGAGTGTTTCGTCGAGACGTTCTATTTGAATATAAATATGTCAAATTTGGAGTCCATTTGACCATTCATTTGACGATACAAAATTTCCAAAATTATTTTTATCACTTGATCTTTGCTTGATTGGATTCAGATCGAACCAATTTTAGTATCATTGGGTTAGTCTTATCGGGACAATTAGTTTGAATATAACCTTATTGAAATAAAGGCCCTAAATGATCTTGAAATTAAATCTAAACTAATTTTCAGTAAAAAAATATCTTAAGATTTGTGTCAAATGATAATATTTTTATATGAGCTATCAATTATTAATATTTTTTGCATGCATGAATTTATAACAATAAAATATTTTTTTTTGTTAATAATATTTTAATAATATTGTAAATATAAATATTAATATAAAAAAATATAAAATTTGTGTGATATCTACATAAATTTTCCTGGTAATCACTTTCATATATTTATATTTTCACTACCTGTGATATTATATATGTTTTGTAGTGCAAACCAGCCCTGCATGTGCGTGGGACTCCACAGTTAGTTTAATTAAAATTAATGTTCTGTTTTATAAAAAATCGATTGAAAAGGATTTATAAGTCATTATATTGTAATGATCCTTCGTCCATGTTTTGAATTTTTAAATGATTGTCGATAACTTTCGGTAGCTAGAATGGTTTTAGCATGTGCAGACTATATTACTTTCTTATATGGAATAATAATAATAATAAAATGCTCTGGAGTCTGCTTTCGAATCAACTGATAAGCTTTATACATTAGGTTTTTTTTTAGTCATGGTTGTTTTGCTTTGTCATTTAGAAACTAGAAAATAGGAGCAAATTTAAGATTATTGTGTGTTTGTTTGTTAAAAATTGACCTGACTTTGTTTATTCAGCTCTAAAAATCATGATTTAAGTCGACCTGATAAATTTTTAGTTTTTTGTTTGGGTTAGGAATTTAAACTTAGTTATTTTTTTGAGTCGGGTTCTAGTTGACACTTAAATTGAAATGAGCTAAAAGTCCTGCTGACCCTAAAATTGATCCGAGATTGACTCGAAATTGAGCCAAATTTGACCTGAATAGCTATTATGCCTTATTTTAAATAGGTTATATGGGTTAAGGTTTAGATTAGCGGGTTGAAGGCTTGTTGGTTCAAGTTGGACTTTGTAACCCTTATGCTATTCAAATTTGAGTCAAACGGATTCTGGTTGAGTTAATTTCAAATTAGACGCAAACCTGACCTGCAAACTTGATTTGACACCCTTGTGTGAGAATATATGTGATGCTAGAGGTGATTTAGAAAACACTAGCAAATAAGCTAGTTGGCTTGGTCAAATCTTCAGATAGGAATATATCAGACATGGATCATTAACTGGTATGAAAACATGAACAATAGAGGGTGTCGAAAGTTGCAAAATGTTGAAAAGGAAAGTGATTTTCTTTTTCGAAATCAGGCAATAGAAAATAGTTCACTTTGTCATTCTTTTGATGGAATAGGAAAAAAAAAAACTATGGGTACCGAGGCTCGCGTACCTCAAGAAAACTTGATTTGGATGAATGGGGAAGATGATAGGATGACATATTATACCGAGGCTCGCGTACCTCATGCTCTATGAAGACACCATTCTCTTGACGCTCTACCCAAGGATGATTGTTAATAACAAGATAGCACTGGTGATGAGGAGCACGCATAGAGCGCTCATAATAATAATAAAATTTGATTTGTGCTAGAAGATTTGCAGTATTAGAACGATTAATTAATATTTTAGTATTATTTGAAAATTTAACATGTACTCACATAATTAAAGTGAGAGGTAGAAATGCTAGAAATTTTTACGTGGAAAATTAAAAAAAAGAACAACTACGGGACATAGCCCAACCAAAAATAATCAACTATAACTTGATAAGTACAGGTACAAGTCTTGTCCCACAAGCGGGAATGAGTTGCACGGTTACATTGTTCATATGCGGGAACTTTAATACTCCATCTTCGAAATGCGTCGCTACGTAGTATTTAGGATGCCAGGCTGCTTCTCAACTGCTCAGTGGCGTAGGCCGTTACTCCGCATAGTGTTCCCTTACTCCATGATGTTGGTCGTTACTCTGAACAATGCTTCATTATTATACTATGTTAGTCGTTGTTCAATAATGTGCTTCGTTATTCTGCAGTGTTGGTCTTGTTCAACAATGTGTTTCGGTACTCTGCAACATATGTCGGGATTTCGCGACAGTGGCCGACAGTGGTAGGAGCAGAAAATGTTTTCCGGATCTTTAGTCCTTTATGGTGTCACAATTGAATGATCTTGGGTTCGTTGGATTCGTCTCATTGAGACACTCAATTTAATTATAAGCTTGTCAAATTTGGATTCCGTTTGACTTTTCAATTGAGCACTAGAAACTCCCAAACATAATTTAACAGCTTGATCTTGTTTTAATTTGACTCTAATTGGACCCACTTTGGTGTCGTTGTGTTCGTTTCGTCGAGCTGGTCAGTTTGACTATAAGTTTATTGAAATCAGAGTTCTAAATAATTTTTAATTGAAATTTGAACATTACTAGTTCAAAAATTATCCTAAGATTCATGCCACGACTCGAGATCCATGTTGGATAATGAAAAATTGTTAATAATTTATTAAAAATATTAATATTTTTTAAAAGAATTATGCTAAATTTAATCATTACGAAAATATAACTAATCATTGATTGTCACAAGTCTATGCTTTTACGGCTTACATGCAAATTCAAAGGCCCAACAATCCAAGAATAAAATACCAAGAAGACGATAATGGATTGATGCTTGCATCATGAAAGCAACTCAAATGAAGTCGCGTCTAGATCTAAATGCCTCGGCAAGTGTCCAAAGATAGTGCACGACTGTTTTTGTGTTAGTTTACTAATTAATTTATATGATTATCATTAGTGTTGTTATTTTGAAAAATGGTTAGTATCATGACTAAAAAAGTATACTATTTTGATATCTTTTTCATTTGAATTAAATAGCACCCATACCATAATGATCAACATTTATGAACTCGTACTGGTTTAATATATATTTGGTATGGAAATTATTGATTGAATGAACATAAATACAATTAATACATTAATAAGAAATTAATTATTTCTATCTAAACTAAATACTTATTTTTTTCATGATATTATTTTATTTTATAAAAAGATGATCTTATATTGCTATTTGTAGCTTCCATGTATATTTGAAGCTCAAGTCTCTTCTTTAATGACTATTACGTGTCTTGACCAAAGGAATGAGAGATATTATGTTCGCTTTGCTTTGTACATCCCTCCCAATCCTTCCAAATGACTAATAAGTGATTTATAAGCTAGTACTTCTTTTATAGCCTTTTACTGCTTATCTCATGCTATTACTATATTCCTTAGCATGAATTATGAACCCTTTCTCAAAGTTCATTAGATAATTTTTGATCTTTCCAAACTTTTTTTCTTTAGTGGTTCAAGATCATGATGTTTATGAGCTTTGGTTCCTTTTTTTTTTTTTTTTAAGTCCAATAATTCATTAGAGATTTCTACAATATTAGATATAGTATTTCAAGTTGAATAACGTCAATTATATTGTTGGAAAGATGTGTATCAAATCATTTCATTAACTAAAATTTGTAAGCGGTTATGGTGTGCACACTGTCATATCAATAGATTACAACTATAGTGAAGTTAGAGCTTCGAAATGTTCTTACTGTATTGAAAAATAAAAAATAAATCTATTCTCAATTTAATAACATATAAATTGATGTATGTATAGAAAATTTCTCAAATAAGATAATAATTGTATAATTTTTATTTGAATTTTTGGGATTGAGATTTTTCATGAGAGAATGTTTAGATGATTAATTACATAGCATGTATGATATCAGAGAACTCCTTACATTTGACCCATTGTTGGTGTTGATTTTCGATCGAATTTAGCATAACCTAGAAAATGAAGGGCGTATTTTGTTATTTTAATGCCTGTAAATGAGTTAATATTGCCTGTACAGATTGCAGGAAAATGATTTTAGCATCAAACACTTCCCAATATTTTTGGTGAATTTTCTTAGGAAAACCTTTCTCATTCTCAAGAGTTTCCTTCTCATTCTTATGTGATTCCTTCTCATTATTGAGTGATTCATACTCGTTCTCAACATGTTCTCATTCTCCGAAGGTTCTCTCTTGTTTTGGAGGGGTTTTTCTTAGCGATTCTCCTTTTGCCTCCAAATTGATCCCCATCCTCAATAGAGCCAAAAAAATCATGACATGGTTTATCTCAATCTCATGGAACACCCAATCTAATTACTCGTTATGTCATATGATGATTACAATAAGATTTATGAGTTATAGAATTTAATGTCACAGTCATATCCGTTTGACAGTATTTTGCGCTTTCATGTACTAATTTTGTATGTAATTATCTTTTAATGATTGGAATCCCATGACCTATATTATTGCTATTATTATTGATGATAACTAATAAGATCATTGCATCTCATCAAATCTTGAGCATAGTATGATCAAATTGTTAATAACTTTGTAACATCGTGCTAATGATTATGACCTTTTAAATCAAAGTCATTGCAGTATTGGCCCAAACTAATGATAGCATTTTTTATAAGAACCCTTTAGTTGGTGGCTATAGATGTGTATATATCGACACAAAGCAAGCTAGAGTTTGAGAAAGACACCAACTTTGGGAAACCTTAAACATGATCCCTCCTTTTTTTAATCTTTGCTCTTCTTTTTCTTACCATTTCTTTCCTCTATAGCATACAGATAATCAATTTTACGACTTACAAGTGATAACAACAAAAATCTTTAGGTTGTGCTTTCCACAATGGATATAGGTCAAGCCAATCAAAGCTCTCTAAAATTAGACTTTTTTTTTGCTTTGTTAAGTGCATCTCTCTCTCTCTCTCTCTCTCTCTCTCTCTCTCTCTCTCTCAATCTTAATTGAGTAATTTCAATTGTAGCGAGTTCTTCTCATATTCCTTAAAACTTAGAAGAGTATTCTTATCTTCCAAGGCAAGTCCATATTTTATCATTAATAGTGATGGCTATCAAAAAGAGCTTCAGATGATCACATGCTTACTCTAATGTACATAAAGAAACCTTAATCATCTCTTCATCCCCACTTTCAAGTAAAATTTCATCTCCTCACATGTAAACTTGCTTTAGTCCCTATCCCTTGAGGCCTTGGTCATTTATTTTGAAAAAATCACAAGTCTAACATTTATTTTTTTTTTCTGATTTAAAAGTCCAAAAGTTATCCATTACATGTTATAATTAGCTTCATGTTTCTTCATAGGTTGTGCCCTCTTCTTAACAATCACAACTATACATAAAATGAACCTTTCTCTTTCTTAGCTATTACTCCATGCTCATTTTACATATATATCCTTTATTTTATTTTATTTTTCTTTGAGGATTAAAGCAAAGGAGACAAGACATGGGTCATGAATACTAGTAAGAGAAAATCATCCATCAAAATTGATTCATTGAAGATAAGTACTATTTTTTTCTAGTGTTGTAAATGAACCAAGTTGAGCTCGGTACTACACTGTTCAACCTTTTTCATTTATTTTTTGGGCATTTACATACCACTCAATTCTTATGCATTTACATATCTAAAATCTAAACATTAATATTTACATTCATACCATTGTCGACACTATTTTAGGTTGTAGAGTTGTTCGTAAGAAGTTGTCGGTCACCGGAATCGAAATCCCTTTGTCCGCTTCAGAAGGACATTTTAATTTACATATAGGTTTAAGTTTAGAAAAAAAATATGAAATCAAACTGATCCCATATTTTTCATAGTTTAAATGAAAGAACGCTGTACCTCAAACCCTGTATCTATCCCAAAGGATAAACACAAGACTTGAGGATGATACTCGATCAAATAAACTAAGAAATATATGACATCCGTTTGGTAGGAAGAACTAGACCTCATCTAAAAGTGAGGTTAACAACCACTCAAATCTTTAAAATCACATCCAAAATATTACTATCATTATCTTTTTAAAAATGAAAATCACATTTTATATATATAAATTTATGACACCAATGTATTGTAAAGTGAAAATATAAATTTTTGCCCATTAGATATGTAAATATGTAAAAATTGTGTGGTATGCTTGTAAATTTCCCTTTAGTTTTTGTATAGAGGCTAGGTTAAACATCATCATAGTTTTAAGATATTTTTTTTATTAATTTTTATCGATTTTGAGCTGGAATTTAGTTTTAATCAAACCTAATTAATTATTTATTTGATGCTAATAATATATATATATATATATATATATAATTATAAAAGAAATGACCGAAGGCTATTAGATGAGCTGGGTCATCTTCAGGTGTACTAAATATTCGAGTACCACACCTTACACATGGGGGGATTCGAACCCGTGACCTGAGAGGAGTTACGATCTTCGGAGAGGCTACTCTACCAACAGATCATGATACTCGTGTGCAAACACAGACACACAGGCACACAAACACACAAAGACACATATATTAGTGTTTTTTCGGTTGTTTGGGTAATTTTAAATATTGATGAGAAAATATTTAAATTTATCTATCTATTTGATATTTTCATCATATATATATATATATAAACATATAAGTTAAAAGAAAATTTTGATCCGATCATATAAGATAAGTTGATGAATAAAAATTTTAGGTAATCATTAAATGAATATTTTGTTGTATTCTTGGTGGGTTGTTTGTTAAACACAAATGATTGAGCATGTTCCGTGTAATCAAATAAGGGGCATTTACATACAAGACCACACAATTCTTATGTATTTACATATCTAACAACTAAATATTCATATTTACATACATACCACTCAAAATTTTAACATCACGTCAAAATTACAACCGTCACCAAATTTTTAAAAGTGAAATGCAAATGTTCATGCACAAGTTTATGACATCAAGGTCTTCTAAGTGTTAATATCATACTTTTTTGTTAGATATGTAAATAAATAGGAATTGTGTGGTATGTATGTAAATTTCTCAATAAATAAATATAAGCAAGCATTTCATGAATCTATATCAAGTTATTCATATAAATCTCCAAAAGATGACAAATGTTTAAATCAACTTAGGCGCAAGAGAGGCCAAGAAGGCAAACCTTCTACAACATACATAATTAGTATTAATTTAGTGGGGTGAGGGGCACCCCCTTTCTTATTCCACCACTATTATTTGTCATGATGTGGAGAATAAATAGGCTGTCAAACTTTCTCTCTAAACACTTGGGTTGGCCCTCTTATGTACTTCCAAATTAGCATTACATGATGCCACTAAACAACCAAAACAACACATCATCAATTAGTCATTCAAAATAGACAAGTAGCACAACAAAATTTACATAAGGTAGGTGCACCCAAAAACACTCATTTCATTGATAAAGCGTGTCATTATGTTCTTTGTTTGTTTTTTTCTTTTGGTTAATAAGGAAATAAAGACAATAGAAGTGATCACACTTTGGATAACTTGTTATCATTTCTCTCGTCCTCTCTCGGTTGTTCCTTCGCTCTTTTTGAGGCCAAAGTCTTGGCACGAGAAACCTGTCATTCCATCTTAGCCATTCTACCATGCTTATCGAGAGCCAATGTCTTGTTGATAGCCGTAGACTCTAAATATTACCAGATGTATAAAATCTCTTTTTTGATCATGTTAATCTCCGGCTGCACTTTGGGCGAAATGTTCGCCTTGGCCTTCAGAAAGAGGATGGCGTCAAATGTTATTGGGACAACCAACCATTTTTTGAAAAAAAAAACAAAATAAAACTTCAACTTCCAATCTTTTATCTTTTTCTCAAGATGATGAAAGTGAAACTGACACATGAACAACAATTGAACACACCCACCTGAGGTATAGTTATATGGAGATTGGATATTTGAAAAAGTATATCGACCAAACGATCCCCTTCTGACAAGCCAGGACCATGAAAGCCAATAGAGTTGCTATTGAAATTGACATTACTTGCATGGGGACAACCCCATACTAGCTAAAAATGACACATAACTCCTCATACAATAAGAACCAGAACACCAACTTGTTCTCCTTTACAATATTCGCTCTTTCTTGTGGAGCGGAAACCCCGAGGTGAATGGTCATGAATGTGGCCCGATTAATACTCTGATACTTCGGCTTGGGACATCTTAGATGATACAGAAAGAGGGGTCGTTACAAACTCACGAGAAGAATAGTGAAAAGGGACGCGAGGGACTGCTTCTCAATGATGAGGGGCCATATCTCAATCAAAGGAGGAAACAAAAGCTCAACAATTGAACATATCGCCTCAAATACGATTGGCTCATGAGGGTGAAGTCGCATGAACGATGGGGATCAACGGACACCAGAAAGGAATGCCACTAGAGGTCATTGCGAGGACTGCACAATTACAACCGTCTGATAGGTACATGCGACCACAAATGGAGTGCATCCTGTAACTACCCAAGATGAGCCAGCTCGAATCGAAGGCAAGCCTCTCCTCTTCTTTCCCATAAGTTTCCTTCTTCGCTCTTTCTCATGGTGTCTCTTGATTCTATCCGGTGAACAAGTCACGAAGTAAAACTTTGCTCGAAAGGGAAGCTTGGGACTTCAGAAGTTTATCTACCATAGGACATTTTTTCAAGAGGACAATTAGGACACTGAGAAAAGGAAACACGGATCAAGCAAAATTGGGAATGCAACATCCCCTATTTATAAACGATCACATGCACATAAATCAAGGAAGTTTTAATCATCTTATGTTATTTAATAAGAATCAAATTTCTACTGAACTTAATTCCCTCGTTCTTATTGCATTTACAATCTAATAATATATGAGAGAATCAAGAAACTAAAGTGTGTTTGATTAAAATATGCTTTAGGGCACGTGTCAAGGTATCAACCCCAACGAGCATTACGATCCGTCAAATCGATGGGGACCGAATGAATCAATCGACTGAACCAAGAAATTCCGATCGAGCAGAAAGATGAATGATTTTCGATAAGTATCATCTCACCAACTTATTGGTCGAAGGATATGAAAATTTGTCAAGTAATAGCACAATTATACTTATGGCTACCCCAAAGACAACTAGTGACAACCAATCGACAACGTAAAACAGCTGGGGCATAATCCACATTTCAAAAAATGTTAAAATATATTAGTCAAAAATATTATTTTGTATGGATGTTGAGCAAAATTAATTATAATTATTAAAAAAAAAACAATTATATATAAAAATAGAAGTGAATTCTTTACCTCTTCTAATTCAAAATTCTAATTTCGTCACTAAATAGTCTTTCTTCCGTCTTTTGGTCGTCTGATTTGATTAGCCCTGTCATCCACCGTCCAAAAATTATCTAGATATATTCTTTATGATATTTTAATTATGGAAGTTTTTACCTACATATTACTCGATTTTTATGTATTTACATATCTACCTCCTAACTTCAATTTTTTACACACATACCACCTTAGCTAAGCATGGAAAGTGTATTTTTGGGTGGTATAAATGTAATAAAAATCAAATTTTAGGTGCTAGTTATGGAAATACGGGTGGTCTGTATGCCAATTTAATTACTTTTATGATGAGACATCTGTGATTAATAGAAATCATACCTACTAATATGTTGTATTAATCCCAAGATCAAATATAATGAGTATAAAATTCATCAATCAATTAGTCTACAATCCAGGCCACAAAAGTTCCCCAAAAGCAAGCCTAAAGATCGAGTCAATCGAACATATGACGATCGGCCCATAGCAAACCAATCGAATCACGATGTAACGACCGATCGAACCATGATGTAACGATCAGCTGGAAGCCAACGAGGCAAATCAAGGAAAAACTATAATCGTTAACCACCGATTGTCAGGTCTCAAATCGATCGGATGAACACACTTGTCATTTAATAGATTTGAGAACCCCCTCAAAAAACGACCATTAGAAGTTAAACTTATAATTATAACATCAGTGCCCTAAAAAAACATTAATTAGAGGATAAACTTACAATTATAACATCTACTCGTCATTTAATATTTTGAGAATCTCGTCAAAAAACTAAAAATTATTATATCAGGACACCTGATGCAAAGTTGCATTAGGTGTCCAATAATTGAGTGCCATGTGACAACTCAGGCACGAATCGTGTATGTTAGTGGACCCAAAATCACCACGTGATCCTCTGTTGTTGGATACCTGATGCAATAATTTCTCCGCTCTGAAAAAACACAGATGTCCAAGTCTCGTATCATATTGTCAAACGCATGGCGTGTTAAGCCCGTAAATATTTTCTCAAAGGATAGGAGTTATATGGCATGATTTTTAGGTGAAAGCCATAAAATGAAAAAATACAAGGGGTGTTTGTGCCAAATTGATTTACCCCTAACTTATAAAGACAATCAGTGTAAATTACCAATTTGCCCACAAGCCTCCGGCGGCTTTAAATGGCACCTTCACCATCACCATCACCGCAGATCCTCCACAGCTTCCCGTTTTACAGGGAAATTTGAAAACAGTTTTTCAATTTCTTACCTCCACCGGAGCAGGGAGATGGCGGCGGCACCGACGGCGAAGATTCGCCGATCGCGATTCGTGATCGAACCAGAAGAAGCAGAACAGATGCGCAAGGAGAAGGGCCTTGAAACTCTCCGAGACCTCCTTCCCGCTCTCCTTCCGGCCGCCCGGCAGCTAGCTCGGCCACCGATCTCCAAATTCCATGTCGGCGCCGCCGCCCTTGGAAGCTCCGGCCGGATCTACCTCGGTGCCAACATCGAGTTCCCCGGCGTCCCTCTTCACCAGACCATCCACGCCGAGCAATTCCTCATCACCAACGCCGCCTTACACTCCGAAACCTCGATCCCCTTCATCGCCATCTCCGAGTTACCTTGCGGTCACTGTCGCCAGTTCTTCCAGGAGATCCGATCGGCCTCTCAGATCCAGATACTGGTAACAGGTGATTTCCGCCCGCTTTCCGATTTCTTACCTAACCCTTTCGGTCCTTCCGATCTGCTTCATGAAGAAGTTCCCCTGCTTCTCGAACCCCATTTCAACGATCTGATCGAGGAGGTTGGGGAGTTTGGTGGGGAATTGGAGGAGCGGCTGAGGAAGGCGGCTTTGCAGGCCGCTAGGGCATCGCATGCGCCGTACAGCGGAAGCGTGTCGGGCTTCGCGATGGCGGATGGAGAGGGAAAGGTGTATGCGGGATCGTATACGGAATCGGCGGCTTATAATCCGAGTCTGGGACCTGTTCAGGCGGCGTTTGTGGCTTACGTGGTCGCCGGAGGGGGCGGGGGGGTGGGGGGGGGGGGGGGGGCTCTGGGGGGGGGATAGG
>NW_018164444.1:16679634-16745849 GCF_001263595.1 Phalaenopsis equestris
GGTTTTATTGGCGGCGGTGGCGCCGGTCGCTCGGTTCAGTGTTTACCGGTTTAGGATGTCGGCCGCAGCGGCTTAGATTTGGGGGAGGAAATAATGGATGGGGGGGTTTAATTGTTGTGGTATTTGAGAAGATGGAATATGATGCGTTGGAGATATGAAGGATGCGATGATAATTAGTGTCATTATTTTTTGGTCCCTCAGGAAATTTTCATAAGTTATTTAAATAATGAAAATCAAATGGTTTTCTTTCTATCTCTTAAGAAGGATGTTGAAATTTAATAAATAAGCATGAGTGAGTAACAAGGTGAAACCCTGCAAATCTTAAAGTAATGTTTGGTTGTAGTGCCGGATTTAAATTTAGAAGGATTTATCAAATCCGACAAATATGAAGATCCGTGATAAGAATGAAGATTGCAAGCAATGACAGTGTAAATCTTTTAAATTTGTATCTCTATGTTTGGGGCAGCGATGCGGCTAAAAATTGTGTTTTCTCATCAGATCTGGCTACCTACAGTGGCTGTCGCTTAAATAGTAATCACAATTTTTTGAAAAACTTCTTTAGCAGTTTGAAGTTTACATTGACTTTTTAAAACTATACATTTGACCAAATAGACTTTTATTAAATTCAAACTTACTCTCAAAAGAGACAAAACGACTATAGAAAAAGATGGAAAGAGAAGAAATTCAATTTTACGGTGCGTTGGATTTAGTTTTTATTTTTTTGGTGTTTGACTAGATTCATGTTAAAGTCATGATTAAATTTTAAAAGCATGCTACCAAAGACCTCTTTAAGAATTTTGTGTAGAGTGATTTGGGGAATAAAAGTAAATTTGATGTGTGAAGATCGTGCCGTTGCAAGAGATCCTGAGGGTAGGGGAGTCGAGCTATCTTCATCGGTACTATCATCAAAATAGTAATCATTTTGCTTGTTGATATCCAAATCATGAGGCATTTTGCTCGTTGAATTTGAGCATTGGTCAGTTTGGATTCACCTGACATTTAGCTCCCCAATTGTCTTACTCGGTGGAGGATATACATAAGAGGAGTCCGAGCCCTGCTACTATATACTTAACCTGATGAAGGGGAAGCTGATAATCTTGGGTCCGACCGATTGTCTTTGTTACTTCTAACATATTCACCAGAAGTGTTTCTCGAGCTCTAGCTTTGCTAGTGCAGCGATCCTCGAGGAAGAAAATCATCTAGTAGAATCCTTTTCAGCCTTCTCAAGGCCTTCCAATTGGTAATTGGGGGACCTCGTGATAGTTCACCCGTGGGAGAAGCCACAACACCGCTACCACAACGGCTTCCAATTTTCCGAAAGGTTGAGAAGGTGGAGCTTTCGATTTCCAGAAAGAGCGAGGAATGTGTATCTTTCTTTACTTTATATAACTGTTGAAGTTGACATGTAATATAGAGACTCAAGTTATATTATGTCTGTTGTTATATGTGTGGTGAGTTACCCGAGCCAGGTGTACATTAGATTTGTAGGGGCTTGCTCCTCTTCCTGCTTGTGTTAGCTTTATATATACTTTAGTTTATATGAGTATTGGCACGTTTCCATTTTTATGGGTATAATATGTTTAGATCGGCTCTACTCCATGTCCTAGAGACTTCTTTACCTTTGATTAGCTTGTATGCATCTGGTCTGATTTGTTCTTTGACAATCTTTGGTTTGATCCATGAGGGGTCAAGTTGCTTGAGCGTCTGGTTCCAAGCTAATGCATCAACCTTCTCTAGGACTAGCTCGCATGCTTTAAAGTATCATTCTTTGACTCGCGAGTTACAATATTTAGATGTTCTCGTTTTTTACTTCCTCTTATCGTACTGAGGATTAATCCGCCCCGGTCGAATAAGCAAAACAAATTGATCCGCCCCGAAATAGCTTAATCTTTAAAATCTTTCAAATCTTCCTAATTTTAAGAGCCATTTGATTTTGCTCGAAATATAATGCAATGTAAAATGAATGTAATATAATATATTGCATTAGAAATAGTTTTGAATTGTTTGAATCACTTTAAAATAAACATAGAAGGACTTTATATTTTTTTATTGGATTTGGAGTAAATTAAAAATAATATAAATCACATCTATATAAAGTATTACTGGCGAGTGGTGGGCGACGTTCAGTGGTGGCAGGTTCAAGGAGGACGTTCAGTGGTGGCAGTTTCAAGGAGGCCGGCAGCCGCGACATCGGGTAGGAGGTTGACGTCGGTTGCGGGTGGGAGGCGGTGGCGGCAACTACAACAAAGGTGGCCAATAATAGTGGGGTGGGTGGCAGAGGCTGGAGGCGACGTACCATGATAGACAGTTGGTGGCGATGGTGGGCACTAAGCAGTAGATAGCGAGCGACATAGGGGTTGCGATGGCCAGTGGACGTTGGTTGGGTTGTCTGTCTGGGGTTGGCTACTGCGAGTGGGCGGTGGGCAAGCGGCGACGGGCGGTAGGAGGTTACTGATGACGATGACCGACAATACGTGACTAGACCGATAGCATTTTACATTAATGAATAATATAAATATCCATTTACGTCAAATTTATTAAATCCTAAATTCATTCATATATATTATATTATATTTTTAATTTTTAGTGCCAAATAATTAATTTCTAATTTTTTTTTTCAAAGAATTAAAGTAAACTGCAAATTATTCCAATCGAACATCCCCTTGATTTTAGATCATTTCTGCTATTATTTATCCACACGATGCTCCTTTGATGTTAGTGTATACAAAATGGCCACGCCTCCTCTCTCCGTCCCCCAGCCGGCTCTTAAGATAGGTTCACCGACGGCGATCTTATCACCGCCGTCCTCATGGCCTCTTCAATAGCATCTTCCCTCTTCCGTCCTTTCATCACTTTCCGGCTAGCTTCCGGCGGCGGGGCTGGCTTTGGAGTTCCCCCTCGGCGGCTCTTCCTCGGTCTGGGGGCGTCGTTTCTCGATCAGCTCCGACGAATGAGTTCCAGCAACAGCAGCCGCTCACTGACAGCACTGGCCTGGCCGAAGCAGGGAGTCTCTCCAGTGGAGCAGGTGCGGTTCTAGGAAGCGCGCAACATTTTAGGGTTTTGAATTTTGGTCTCGTGGAAGGCGGGGAAATTTTACCTTACTGCCTTTCTGGTTCTAGGTTCTGAAGGACGTCGAATGGCCGGAGAAGTTTCCCTTTAAGGACGAGGATTTCAGCCGCTTCGATGAGTACTGAAGCCTCGAAACCCACTGGTTTGGATGCTGCGTAGTATTGAATATTGATGTTCAGTGTTTGACCAGGAAAATATTGTTAACATCACTCATGTTCGAGAAAACAATTTTGTTCTCTGATTGTACTAATTTTTATTGTTGGAAATTAAGTAAGTCTTTGATTAACAAGCTGAGTGTGACAAAAATAAGAATATGATGATAGATTTGTGGTCAAAATAGGAATGCTAGATTGAAAAATGATTATATATGAGAGATTGTGCTTTTAACAGTATTTGAAGATAATGGCTGCGTGTAGGATTTAGTAAATCCGGTAAATCCGGATTTATAAATTCCAGTGTTGATAAATCCAAAAAGATGTTTGGTAAGATTTAACTTAAATCCGCTTAAGTCTGCTTAAATTCATCTCTTTTGTTTGGCATTTTGTTAGGATTTGGTTTTCTTGTGCACTAATTATGTGTAATCCACGTAAAAATTAGATTTAGTAAATCTGGATTTACATCAAAAAATTAATGGAAGCAGAGAATTTGGTTTAGCAAACTGTCTTATTTATACATTATCTCACGTTTGGATGGATTTAGGTTAAAATCACTCCTAAATCTTATTAATCTTAGGCTATCAAACACCGCCTTAGGTAGTTTAGATGTATACATTAAAGAGTAGATGATGCACGAATGTGATAAGTAAATAAAATTATTATCAAAGGATTTGGGTTGATTGAATAAGTTGTGCAAATTTATTTGTGTAACACAGCTTTGTCACCATGCATCACCGAATGAATGGAACATGATTATTCATAAAGCTAAGCCCAAATAGTTGGGATAAGGCTAATGATGATCATTTTGTAAGATACCATGAATTGATGTTGTTTAAATCTTTAATCTTTTAACGTCTTTTTGTTCCTTGTGAGCTTGTGGACATATTCTACAATTGTTTAACTGATGGCCCTGCAATATATCGTAAAATATTGTTCTTTAATCTTTCCTTTCTTTTTGTCTCTTGTAAACTTGTAAAAATTTCCAACAATTTGCTTTAGACCTTCTAATGTTTTGTTTAGTGGGTTTGAAATGCATTTTAATGATGTTTCTCAATGAATTGACAGGTCTTTGGACTCTTTGTTCTACTCTGAACCTCGTTTTGTCACACATATAGATGATCCGGCTATTTCTGCCCTTACGAAATTCTACTCTAAGGCGCTTCCCTCAAGTAATACACCAGGGGTGTGCCTTCTTGATCTTTGCAGCAGTTGGGTAAAGTTTTCATTAAGCTCCACTACTTTTATTTTTTTTGGAAGATTTACACATATACCCCTCAATTCTTATGTATTTATATATCCGAACATCTAAACTTTAATTTTTACATATATGCCACCTTACCCATGCATGAAAAGGTTTAGTTCATTTTTTAAAAGTTAAAATAGTGGTATTTTTGTTGTAATATGAAGGCTTTGGGTTTTTTAAATGTAAAAAGTAAACTTAGGTGTTAGATATAGAAATACATAAGAATTGGGTGGTATTTATGTAAATGCTCCTGTTTTTTAATTCTAAAAAATTGTCTCTATTCCTATGTAAACCCTGTAGCTATTTTTTTCTAATGATGCAGGTCAGCCATTATCCAGCAGGTTACAAGCAAGACAGAATTGTGGGGATGGGACTGAATGAAGATGAGCTCAAGCAAAATCCGGTATTTAACAAATTTTTGCTAGTTAGCAGCTCATTTATAAAAAAATTCTGATTTTGAAGAAGTTTTAGTGATGAGAGTTTCATAAACTGTGAATTTAGGCGTGAGCATTTGGTCAGTTTGGATGGACAGGTTTTTTAATTTTTCAAACTGATTGCAACCGAAATCCGAAATCTGAAAAATCGAACCAATCAAAATTTTGATAAAACTGAACTGAGCAAACCGAAATTTAATTTGCTTTAAATACTTCGTTTAGGTGTTAGGTGGAGTTCATTTATGAATAAACATCAAGAATTATACAACTTAGATATATGATATCCATTTAATTTCATGAATCCTACATTTAATTTCATTTTTTTTTTTTTGGTTTCTTGATTCATTCGGTTAAATGAAATATTAAAATCTAACCAATAATGAAAACCTAATCTTGAGGTTTTAAAACCAACAAATGAAAATGCATTTTTGAAACCGAACCAAATTAACCAAACTTTGACACTATTCGGTTCTTCAGTTTTTACCAAATAATGCACACTTCTAATTGCAATATAAGGAAATCTAAGTAGGCATAGCATTTGAAATTCCTTTTTCTGTCTATTTTGGAGTAATTATCTTGCAATAAACAGATTATGGTTTTTGGTACATCACTCACAATAAATTACTGTTTGATAATTTTTTTGATAATTCTGTTTTACTTATAATGAAAATGTTTTTTTACTTGGCTTCATTGACTAAGTGTTTGCTTATTTACTCGTTATATTCTCAGGTTTTAACAGAATACATTGTACAAGACCTGAACGTGAACCCAAAACTTCCATTTGAAGATAATTCATTTGATGTTATAACTAATGTGGTATGTTTTATTCCACTTTCTCTATTGTTTCGTGAATATTTTCTGGACTAATGGCCTTATGCAATAATTGTTTCTAAAACTGTGAATCACCATGTAGTTCTATCTATAAGTTAGGGACTTCTTTGTGATTTAAGAAGGGGAACCTAATTTTGGTGTTTTTAAAAACATGAACCAACATGAATTGCTATCTATTCCTTAGGGATCTGCTTAAAATTTGGGGCGTTTGCATACATACCTACCAATTCCTAGGTATTTGCACAACTTAAACTTTGCTATTTTAACTTTTTAACTTTTTAAAAGTGAAATGAAGTGAAATGCACCTTTTCATGCATAGCTAAGGTGGTATGTATGTAAATTTGAAGTTTAGATGCTAAATATGTAAACATAAGCATTGAGTGTTATGTATGTAAATCTTCCTAAACTTTTCCTATACAGATATAACTTAGAGACCTTTCGATCATCATTGTCTTTTTCTAAGTATTACTAGACGAAACAATGTAAATTGTTCGCTTGTTGTATGACATTGAGTTGAAAGGATACATATTATGATCCATGTAAAGGGCATTTTTTGCATTTCGTATCACATAAATAATATCCATTTTAACTTTTAGAAAGTGACATACACCCTTTCATTCATAGGTAAGGTGGTATATATGTAAAAATTGAAGTTAAGGTGTTAGATACGTAAACACATAAGAATTGAGTGGTATTAATGTAAATCTTCCATTTTTTTTTTTTGTACCTCGTTGTTGTTTATAGGAGTTGGGGGAAAAGAGGGGGGTGACGTGGTTCTTAAATGCATACAGGCTATAATTAGAATTCATGGCTGTCATAAGGATTGTATAATAGGTATGTATGGCTGCCATAAGGAGAGTATAAATGTATGTATTACCATTGATTACCTTCTTTATGTCTTTTTTGTATAAATACTTTCCATATATTTGTTTCCAATGAAGGAAATCATTTGTAATATTTCTTTTTTACTTGGATTATTTATGGAAACTTTCTGCTGTTTCTTTTCAGGTTAGTGTTGATTATTTGACCAAACCAATTGATGTTTTCAAGGAAATGCACCGAATTCTCAAGCCAGAGGGTTTGGCTATAATGAGGTAGCACATAGTTATTATTTATTTGCTGGGTCGTTTACATACATACTACTCAATTCTTATGTATTTACATACCTAACACCTAAAATTTGATTTTTTTTTTTCATTTATACCACTCAAATCTTTCATATCACGTTAAAAATACCACTTTTTTAATTAGTGAAATGTGAAATACACTTGTTCATGCATATGTGAAGTGCCATATATTTAAAAATTGAAGTTTAGGTGTTAGATATGTAAATACATAATAATTGAGTGATATATATATATAAGTTGTTTATATATAGTTTATTCATCATCTTCTGTCCATGAAACTATGGTCTTTCTTAAAAATTTTAAATCTGGTTTTCCTTTGTTCGATAGAAATTAAGGTGAAAGTCTGTATGCTTCATTTACTTTTGATATTTTTGGCCCAAAGACTATAGAGCATTACACTGCAAATAAAGTATAGGGGCATTTACATGCATGCCACCTAATTCCTATGTATTTACATATCTAACACAAACTTTACTCTTTTATATTTATATCACTCAATTCTTTCACATCCCATAAAAAAACATCAGTATTTTAACTTCTAAAAAGTGAAATACATATTTTCATGCATAAGGTGCCATATATGTAAAAGTTGAAGTTTAGGTGTTAGATATGTAGATACATAAGAATTGACTGGATGTATGTAAATCTTCCTTAGGTTATTTACAAGGTCATTTACATACATCCCACCTAATTCCTATGTATTTACATATGTAACACCTGAACTTTACATTTTATATTTTTACCACCCAATTCTTTGACATCACATAAAAAAATAATACATGAATTGAATGTTGTGTGTTTGTACGTGTCTGTGCGTGTGTAAAAGGAAGCTAAGTTGTCAGATATGTAAATATATAGATATTCCTATTCATATTGATCACAAAATTGCGAAACAGCTTCTCAAATCGTTGCTTTTGGACAAAAGCCATCTCTATCTGGACATCAACTGGTGATGCTGATCATGCATGGATTGTCGGCTCTTATTTCCACTACGCCGGAGGATTCGAGCCACCGGTGGTATGTACTTAAATATTGATTTTACACCCGGTTCCTATATATTTACATATCTAACATCAAAATTTCAATTTTTTACTTTTTGTCACCTTATGCATGCATAAAAAGTTAGATTTGTAAATACATCGGAGCTGATTGATATGTATGTAAACCATCCTTGATTTTTAGTAACTTTTTTATGATTCCTGCCTTTTATAACTGCCTTAAAATTTCTATTTTCTTTGCTGCATTGAAGTTTTGTATTGCTTGCATGCAAGTGGTTGATGCTGTCTTCCAAAACTTGATTTTGTTTGGCACCATGCAATAGGAGTCATATACAGTGGTAGAATCAGGGAGTGGTTGTGGCGGTTCTCATTCGTTCTAGATTCAAAAAAAAAAAATTCTATATAGTTTTTTATAATACATGTTTATTAAAATTTCTATATAGAAAAATTCTAATTCTGCAATTGATCGTATCAAACTGTATGGTATCAGCGGAGTGGAAGCTAATGTTTTTGCAACTTTCGGTGTAATCAATGAAGTCGGTTATTTGCTTGAATGTATAGAACATTGGTTGGAAATAAAATGAAGAATTTCAGGTGCCTGATTTTAGCACTTATCTTGCCTAATAATAAAAAAAAAATTATGTTTAATTTAGAAACTATGACACCTTAAATATTGGGTAAGTTATCTCACCCTCTAACTCTGAATTTGAAACCCTGATTTTGGAGAAAATATTGCGTCCAGAGTCCGGACGCGATACACCGGGGGCGGTTTTTTTTCCCCCTCCGCTCCGTTCGGTGTAATGCGTTTGTTGTATGGACGTAGCTTTGCGTCCGGACTCTAGACGCAATATTTTTTCCTGATTCTGCCAGTGATCACCCCTAACCATTTGGCTTCTGTGGGATGGTGGTTCTGTTACCTGCGCGACGAAAATGATATTTTTGCAACTAGTAGGGCACACTTTGATGATTTTTTTGTGATTTGTGGATGAATGATTTGGTTAATTGCATGATATAAACAGAGCTGAATACAAGTATTGTTCTATGAACAAGATATTGATTTGCGAACTGAACCTGTTTGAAAGTTTCTATTTTGCAGGCTTTAGACATATCACCCAACCCAGGGCGTACTGATCCCATGTATATTGTATACTCTAGAAAGAAAGCATTTGTTTGAGCAACACACATTGGGAGACTACTATTTATTCAAAGATTTCAGTGCAAGTATGTTGGATTTAATACAAGCTGTTATTCATAATGCAGTTTTTGAACCATTAAATATTGAGTGTATAAAGCTTTTGAGATTTGCGTCTTAAGTTTAAAAATTAGTGCTTCATATTTACAAATTAAGTGATTTTTGCGAACTATCAAATCGATGCATTTATACACGTCACTTTCAAACAATTGAGAAATTGAAATGTGAGTTGGGGTTTTACCATGATGTTTTAGTGAGAATTTGAAGTATGGATGAAAGAGCGTGGTTGATTTGTAAATAGTAAGTTTTGGGTGGTCTGTATGTAATCGCCCTTAAAAATGTGTGAGATTTACAAATATGAATGAATGAATGAATGAACATATTCATATGTCACTTATTTAGTATTTTAATTTTAATATTTATTTATATGTCACTTATTATTTCAATTACATCCAAATACATGCATGAGAGTTCTATTTATGTGATTTACAGACCCCTGCAATTTAACTTCTGTATTTATTTTTATTTGTTAATATTTTGTATATTTCTGATCGTGTTCGGTTCAATATTCTGAAAAGATTTATAGAGCTGAAGCTTTTGTGTTAAAAATTTTAATAAGTGCAGTAAATCTTTATGAAATAGTAATTGGATGCTCCTATTGAGGAGCAATATTTACGTACGGAAAACGTAGGCAGAGATGTGTACATTTTAAGTCTTTCGTAGGGTACAATTACGTTACACTTAAGTGTAATTTCCTTGTAATTCTTCCTGTAACCTAAGTATAACATAACTGTACTCTATGAAAGGCTTAAAATGTATGCATCTCTGCTTAGGCTTTGCGTACGCAAATCTCTCTCCCTATTGAGGGGTGCAATTGAACAAATTTTTTCTTTATTCATGTGCGCAGTTTGTATTCAAAGTTGATTATATTCAAAGTTGATTAATTAATCAACAGATTCAAGCTTTTCTTACACCCCTACTTGAGCTTTAGTAGGTCTTATTTATTTATTATTATTATTATTATTTTTTGTTCATAGAAATATTTTTAAGGGAAATTAACTTGGAACAATAATGATCTCATGCATTCAATAAAACTAAATGGATTGGAGAAAATTAAGGAGAGATAATGATGAAGGTAATGATCATATATAATAGTTTAAAAGATAATATTGTAAAAATTTATAGAATTAAGGATAAAATTATTCCTTTAAAGATTATTGTTGATATTATAATACCAGCGCATAACAATACAACAATTACAACAAAAATAAATCTAAACTTGTAAGCACAACACGCTATACTGAACGGGTGGATTCCATGGATAGGTGATTGCGATATGGGTTTGGAAGGCAGCGACAACAATAGGTGAGGTGGAGACGATAGCTAGTGCTGTCAAAACAATTTGTTGTTCACAAATAGCTCGAGTTCAGCTTAATAAGTAATTTATTACCAATTTATTCGCTAATCAAATGAGCAGAAAATAACCTTAAACGAGCCAAACACTCATTTTAGCTATAAATATATATATTTGATATATAAATTATTAATTTTCTAAATTTTCCCCACTTAGTTCAATAAATGCTTGTCATTGTCGTTGTTGTTATAATATGTAAATTGTTGAGTATTATTTTTAAATAATTTAATTGAAAAAGATTACAGAAATTTATAATCAATTAAAATTATTAGTTAAAAAAATAGAGAAATAGTTCTATTTAAAAAAATATTTTAATATAAATAATAAAACTTAAATCTAGCATCTACCTTTAATATCAACCTATGGCTGCGTCACTAGGGTTGTCAAAATGGTTATTCGTTGTTTACGAACATATCGTTAAACAAACGAATCAAACACAACAAATTTTTTAGGCTCGATATATAAACGAGCTGAACACAAACATTGATATTTTTTTAACAAGCCATACACGAGCAAAGCCTGGGCTCGCTCAAGCTCGGTTCTTTTACACCCCTAACGGCGGCAGATAATTGTCCTAGATGACCGTCAACAAGCAGGAAAGTAGAGCAAATGACAGAAAACAACAATAAAACAATGTATCTTTGTTGTTTTGGATGGCGACAAAATAGAGCAGGTGGTTATGTACAACAGAAAAATTGCAATTACTGGCTGTTCTAAGCAGCAACGACAAGTCTACAGGACTGGCTGGAACAACAAGAAAACAACATGAAATGCTGGTTCTGGGCAGCAGTAGCAAGTGGCAAGAAGGTGAGGCAAAGAGCGATGCGGGAAGAATGGGAAAGGGTAGAAGAAGAGTAATCACCGTATTGAAAGCGAGATAAACCTGAAGCTCCACTCGGACCCTTGAATACATCCATAAAAGAAAAAATAGAGATACCGACTGCTGACCCAAAACAAACACGCAAAACACCCTCACCCAAAATACAAAGAAAATATAATTGAAATTGGAGTGCCATGAATGTAAATACTGAAGTTGGTGTTAGATATGTAAATACATAATAATTGCCCCCTTAAAAAATAAAGCACAAATAATCAATAGATAAAATTGTATGAAGTTTTGAATTTTGGGCGTTTAAATTTTGAGTTAAGCTCAATAAAAAATTTATTAAAAATAAAAATGGACATAAAAGAACATAATTCACTTATCTTTTTGCTGTTATCCAATAAAATCACGCTCACTGCTGCATTGACCGCATGTAAAATCAGGCTGCTGAACGAACTCAATCGTTAGGTCCGGTTTGGGAGAATGAAGCTCAAATATTACCTGTAAAAAAGGGCAACAATGAGTATTTAAATTGGAAGCAGACAAGAGAGGAAAAATTTATCTGGATCTCATATTTAAATTTAGGGACATTTACATTAATACCACACAAATCTTCTGCATTTACACATCTGACATCTATAATATAATATTTACATGTATAACGTTCAGATCTTTGAATGTGAAATGCACCTTTTCATGTAAAGATTTATGGTACTAAAGTGTAATAAATGTAAATATAAAAGCTTAGGTGTTAGATATGTAAATAAATAAGAATTGCTTGGTATGTATGTAAATGCCCCTTAAATTTATAATTGATATTGTGTCACCTCATCTTAAATAAAATATATGGGATAAATTTATGTTCATTATATATATATATATATAAAAAAAAACTAACAATGATAAGAGCTAAAAACCTCCTAAAGAAAGAGTATTATTATTAGGAGTCAAGTCGAACTAACATTTAAGTTTTTCATCTGTTAAACATGAAACTCACCACAACATTTTTTCCATGGTGAAGGAGTGGAGCTGGAACATAAAGAGTACATTGGGGTCCTAAGGACTGCAAGCAGTTACAATAATAAATCAGAAGATCAACAAATAAACTTAAAAAAAAATAAAATAAAATAAAAATAAAATGTGGAAAGAAATATACATACATGGCACACAATTAGTATGTATTTACATTTCAAAACCCAAGGTTTGATATCACATGTACAACATCTTGGTGTCATGCATGAAAATGTGTATTTCACTTTTATAAGTTAGTAAAACTGATTTTTGATATTAAGTCAGCGATTTAAGTGAGATAGGCATAAATAAGGAAGTTTTAAAAAATTACATACCACACAATTATTATGTATATACATATCTTACACATAAAATTTAATCTTTACACATACTACTTTATCGTCATAATCACATAAAAACCTATGCATGAAAAAATATTTTTCACATTTAAAGTTATTCATAATAATATTTTTGCTGTGATATTGAACATTTGAGCAGGGGTGGACCCAGATGGAATCCGGGGAGGGCAATTGCTCTAATTGCCGCCGCCATTTTGGTCCAAAAAAAAGGGTGGTTCTACCCTTCAATTTCGAGTGCTATATATATAAATCTTAAAGTTTATGGGTTAGATATTTAAATACATAAGAATCGTGTGATACATATGCTGATCCTTCCAATAAAAAGCTTTTACATAGAAAATCTAAACAAGAAAATAAATTTTCATGCATAGGAAGAGCAACCAAACAAATTCTTACTGGCCAAAATCTCCCAATATTGAAGCTGTTGACAAAAGCAACCCCTTTGTTCCAACCTTGAAAGGATATGAAGGTATCTTTTATCTGATCATTTGGGTCAATGAAGTAGAGTGCTTCGTAAAATCCAGGTTGTTGTGACACGCTCCCTGCCAAATGGATGAGAAGGATATAATACCATTAGAATATTAGTAAAGTAAGCATTGGGGTCCTAGGAACAACAAATTGTTGAATTAATTTAGAAATTGCATGCTAACAATAGTTTATTCCTTATATTTGTTATATGCCTCAATAATAATAATTTTAAATTATCAATTTTGAAAGTACAAATATTGTCTAGTGCACTTTACGAACGATGATTTCTAGTCCCAGGAAAAATATCAGAGCATGAATTGCTCATGCTATATTCATCACGAAATATTAATCCACTTGCATACATATAGATAGGGCCATTTACATAAATACCACCCAATTCTTATATATTTACATCTCTAACATCTAAACTTGGTTTTATACATTTATATCAGTTAGATCATTCATATCACATCAAAAATACTACTATTTTACTTTTTAAAAAGTGAAATACACCTTTTCATAGGTAAGTTGGCATATAAGTTTAGCTGTTAGACATGTACATACATAGGAATTAAGTGGTCTGTATGTAAGTAATCCCATAAATAAATAACACAAAAGACTTGCTCTAAATTAAAACCAAATGAGTATGCAGGAAGATGAATATTAAATAAAGGCAGTCCAATTCATTTCTTCGAGTAGAAGTGAACGCACTTGAATGAAAGTGTAAACTATTCTGGATAGAAATCTTGGCAGTTTCAGATTCTGTCAGTAGTCTGACTAAAGTCTCATTTGAAAGGCTTAGCCGGTCCAAGGAAATTGGATACAATTTCCATCCGTGGAGAATATCGCCATCTAACACAACAGAAGAAAGTATTCCCTAGAAAAAGTTCCACAGGAATCACGTTAATTATCAAAAAATTTACAAGAGAAAGATAACAGTGTCTTCTGAGGATTATATAGAAATTATAGTAGTAGGGAAGAATGTTGTGTGTAATTATATGAGCATTTGGAGTCATGTTTTATGGACTTAAGCTCCTTTGTATGCTGAACTACCACAGCATAAGGACCAAGTTAAAAAAGAAAAGAAAGGGAAATTTACATGAGCAGCGCATAATTATGTATTTACATGTCTCACACCTAAAGTTTCATATTTACAGACATTGCACTTTGATGCTTTAATTAAACCTATGCATGAAAAGTTTTATTTTACTTTTAAAAAGGGGTGATAGTGCTATTTTCTATGTGACATTAAATATTTGAGCATCATGTGTGTAAATATGAAAATTAGGTGGGAGATATTTAAATAAATAAGAATTGCGTGCTATGTATGTAAATGCTCCAAGAAAAAAAAGTAGCTGTTAGGAAATTGGATGACAAACAACATGACATTACTTTTTCATGTTACTTCCCTGATGAAAAATGCTAAAAAACAATCGACTGTAGATTCCTTGTTCATGTCGCTTCCCTGATAAAAAAGCTTAAAAAACTATCAACTGTAGATTATGCTCTTATTTTACTCCGATAAAATGAAAAACCTAGAATACAATCAACTGCAGATTCTGCTCCTAAAAAAGTATGCTCGGCTCTACTATGTAAATTTATTGAATTTGAAACGGAAAATGGAAATTATAAACAGTTATTCAAAATACCAAATCAAAAGTGCAAAAATGATAACAACACCAGTAAATAATTATTTTGTAAAAATTATATCAGGCATCTATAATAGTCTCGAGCACATACACATTATAGATGTTCCTAGCATTGGTTGTTTCGCGAAAAAATGACATGCCCAATATGGCAATTACCAAAGAACTCCAATGTGCAAGTTCCTGAGTAATCACTTATCTTTACGCTAAAACCTGAAGATTATTTACACAAATATTTGGATAAAAAGAAGGGGGCTTTTACATAGATAGCATACAATTCTAATGTCTTCACATATCTGACACCAAAACATTCATATTTACAAATAAAGCACTCAAATCTTGAATATCACATCAAAAATAGCACTTCCACACTTTTTAAAAGTGAAATACAACTTTGCATGCATAGATTTAAAGCATCAAAGTACTATGCATGTAAATATGGTGTTAAGACGTGTAAATACAGAAGAATTCTGTACTAGGTACGTAAACTTCCCTTTCCTTAAAAAAAATTACATACATACCACACAATTCTTATGTATTTACACATCTAACACAAAAAGTTTGATATTCACACTTATAACACTTTAGTGTCATAAACTTTTGCATGAAAATGTGTATTTCACTTTTAAAAAGATAGTGACGGTGGTATTTTTGAGGTGATGTTAAATATTTGAGTGACATGCATGTAAATATGACTATTTAGGTGTTAAATATGTAAATATATAAGAATTGTGTGATGTGTAAGTGAACACGCCTAATACCTACAGTTATTATTTTGTCGAGGGACTTAACTGATATTATAGCAATCTATAGCTTGTTCTTATCCGGGATTGTAGCTATCTGGGGCTTCTACTTCCATAAACGGGGCGGTAGCAACCTGCCCCTTTATCTTTATTTTGGACTATAGTCAAACGAAACTTTTCTTATCTTATGGTTTGACCACGGTTAGATCAATATAATAAAATTCCCAGTACTTATCTATGTTACATATTTCAAGTTTCTATAAATAAGGTGTTCCCATGTAAAAAGGTTTTAGCTTGAATAAAATTTAATTTTACGGATATAGTGTTTTCTTCATCCTTAGGTATTTCAATTCTCAAGGTTTGACACATTAAATTTTCTTCCAATTTCCTGGGAATTGATTGACAGTGTAATTGATGCAATTTCAGATTTACTAGATATCTAGCTTCATGTATTATGGTAATTTCCATGGTTCTCTTTTCTCATGTTTGATTTCATTAGGGCATCAAGACTTTTTAACAAAAATCAGATTATGATTTGTTTATATTCATCACCTTTAGAAGTAATTAGTTGCTCACGATAGATAGTTTGCTTTCCCATGAGATTTGAATGTTTATTATGGTATTTATTGCTTTAATTGTTTGCATAAAATATAAAAAATCAATTAGAAAAAATATCACATATCTACTCATCTTGAAAATCCTAAACTCTACGATATCTTATATCAAATGTGATGACAGAGCTAGATTCTCTTGATTATTTGTAGCTTGTATCCTTATTGAGATAGACATTTCTATCCTTTAGCTTAGAGGAATAGATTTATACTTCTTTAAATGGCTATTGTCAAAAAGTAAAATTCCAAGGTTTGCTCCAAGATGTTACAAATCATGCAAGTTTTTTGGCCATAATTTTATTGCTTGTCACCAGAATTAAGGAAATGGTCCTTGAAGGTTCATCCATCAATGTTAGCATTCCTTGAACAAAGAAAAAGATTGTGCGGTTAATACTCATAATCAATTGAGGTCTTCTAGTTTGTTGGGTGCTACTCTTTTGCTTGATCCCCTTGGGTTATTCTTATGATTTGAATATCACTCGAGATTCATGTCCCGGCATAGTGCATTTTCATGTCGTTAATGGTTTGTTGGTGGGTAATGCCTCTCTACTCCTCCAACTTTGGAAGTTGGTCTCCTGATTTTCCTAGAGTTATGCTTACGCCGGATTTTTGCCAACCTATTGAGGATCTTATTGCTACTTCTAGTACTTATTCTCCCATCGTTATTGCAGTCATGCTCACCAATGCTACAAGAGGTTGTTTGAGAGTTTTAATTATTCTAACTCGATTCAATCTCAATATAATATTAGAATTTGTTGATTCATTGTATGGAAGATTTTACTTTGTATCCTCTCATTGAGGTACTAGTTGAAAGGAAGTATTTTGGCATTCTCCCAGATTTACTAACTTCTAAGTCAGACGTAATAACTCCCTCAATGATTTTGGAATTCTGAACTTAGCTTAAGTCTGAGTTGGCATGATCCACTTCTCGTAGATGTCTTTGGTCTCTTAATGTTAAATAAGTTTAATTTGATGCATTTTCCTTTACTTTTTCTTTTGGGAGATGTCTTTTACAACTGCATTATTATGCAGCCTCTTCACTCGCTTGTTATAAAATTTTGTTGCTTTAAAAAAAATGGCTTCAGAGTTTACAATTGCATCACAGTGTCTTCTAGATGCAGGACATAATAACAAGGATAGTTAACAGAAAAACAAAATGAAATAATTTAAACAAAATTAGTTTAGCCATGAAAGATGACAATTTCTACATGATTATTCTGAGATTAAAAGTCAAATTTCTATATTTCATGGATACATACTCCAAGGTTATTTTCACTAGGGATAGAAAAACTGAAGAAATTATTTAGTGATACAATATGAATAATTCCAATATGATAAATATTTAAAAACAAAAAATAACGGTATCGCTAAGTATATTTGATGGAGGCATTTCATCGTATTGTTTTCATGCAATTTCTTTTTTTTTTTCAAAATTTCTTAGGATATTTTAAGGCACAAAAAAAAAAAAAAAAAGAAAACGACAACGAGAAATCAATATAGTGGGGCGCAGGTAAGATGACAACAAGCAAGAATAGGGAATATACATATCTCAGGATGAGTTACAATCGAAGCATGTTCTCGCCATTAGAAACAACTCTAAAAGGGAAAAGAGGGACGCTGACAACTGTCTAGAAAGAAATCTTAGCAAAAACCGCAACCCTAGAAAATAACACATATATTTATAATAAATAAAATAGGGAGGGGAGGGAAAAGAACGGTAGATCCCGGCCCATTAGAAGGCTAGCTGGTCCAACCTCCTTGTTGGATCGATACTCACATGTTGGACCGACCGTTCCAGCCTTCAGTCCCGCATCAATCTCCCGGGGTTGGGGGAGCTTCGACTTCATTCGTCGAAGCTTTTGGTTGTATGCTGACAGTGATAGAGTTACTGTAATCGTCTAGGGCTAAAGGATCTACAGTGGTCTGAGAAGCACCTCGATCCCATCGACGATTGCACTATCCCCCAAAACACTGGGGGAGTTTTCTCCATTTGAGAGCATACATCCATACCAATCCACTCTCTTGGGGGTTCACTACTGAACTGAACTAAGTCTACATGTATCGCCTATACTGTTGAATACTCTCAAAGTAGTCCATGATCGGCTCAACAAGATCTGAAGTGAGAGTAGCCAGAACTTCTCCAAACGGTGGTGGCCAAGGTGGTAAGATATAGACCGTGATATCTTGAAATGCTCTCTGTCGTGACTATCCCATGTATGGAGCCTGTGTCTCAGTTCTATCATCTGTCGTCAACAAAGCCAGTCCCACCGATGCTGCTCTGCTGGCAAGGGTGCCTATGATTTGGTGTTCCACCAAAGGAATAAGGACCATGCACTTCCCATCCTTAGTAAAGGTATAAGTGTTTCTAAATCCTTTGTGCTGAGTTCTGCGGGTCAAATTGTCATAGTCTCCCCAATAAAAGATGACAACCATCCATGGAGACTAAGTCGCACCACACTTGATTTTGCAGCTGCAACTGGCTCCTAATTGAAAACACTACTAGGCACCTCCGACCGATGTTGACTTTTTCTCCTTCAACCACGTTAGAGAATATGGCTGGGAGTGCCTCTAAGTCATGAAGCCCAACTTCTCCGCCATATGTGAAGACACTATGTTTTTTCTGCTCCCTCCATATAGATAAGACTAAATAGCTTCTTGTTCACGGTGCAATGGGTGTAGAATATATTTTGACGAAATCATTGCGAATCTCCCATATCCTCGATTTGTAAGACCCATCGAACCACAAACGCCTCTCCTTCATCCAGCGGAAGATGACACAAATCGTGTTGTTCTTTAGCTATCTCCTTGTCACTATACTTCTCCACGGAGCCCTGCTCCAAAAAAGACAACTCAACTTGTCAGACAAATGGAGGCGATCTACCCAAATTTGTGGCATTTGAAGCATTTTTTTTACGAGACTGTAGTAGTGTGTTATTTTTCTCGGGCTTCTTCTCACTGGGGGTGGTTCTATTGTTATCTGAACCTCTGTTCAAAAAAACATTTTTGGGGTGTGCTCAGAGCACGCCCCAAGGAGGAGTGTAAGATCTTCCGCACCAAACCCACGAGGGAGGCGTAAATCACACAGGGCTTATGCCCGGAAAGAACCAAAGCGCAATACATGCTTCATGGGGCGTACGCCCCGCCTCCTAATCGAATAAAAAGGGTTACAAGTCCCTAATTCTAAATAATTATCCGATTCGAGTCACATGAAGTCTCACAGGCACTCTGCTTCCTCCGTCGCACGCAGAGTTCAAACTCGACTTTGAAGATTTCCTTCTTTGACTTCTCCTTCCTCTCCTCCACATAGTAATTGTGCACTAAGCTACGGTTTCTTCCCACTCGCATCATCTGCGTCGACTTCATCCTGCACGTAGGCAATCTTCATCTCACATGCAGGCTCACATACACATGCTTGGATCAGGCTTGTTTGCGACTTCTCCCGCACTCACTTCATGTCCTCTCCCGTACTCGCATTGTCACCCACGAGGTTTGTGATTTTTTAGGTTTTTATAAGTCGTTTTAGTTACACCAGTGTAGAAACAATGAAATTATAAGAGTATTTAATTTATCATTTCACTGTAGCCAGTGAGGTTTGTGATGTTTTGGTTATTGTAGCTTTACAAATTTGATCGTGTTGCGTTTTTTTATGCTTTTGTAAGTTCTTAATTTATCATTTCACCATAGTTACATTGAGGTTACTGTAGCTATGGTAATTTCACTGCAGCTGCTACAATGAATCACAAATTTTTTTTTCTTTCATATTTAATGAGTTGCTGATGATATCCTTCTCGTGCATAAAACGAGAAAAAAAGCCCGATAAAAACTTGAATTATGGAGGTCTACATTGGATTCTAAAGGCCTTCATTTAAGTAGAACTAAAACTGAATACATGGAATGTAATTTTAGTAGTAATAGCTCTAGTGACAGAAGTGACTTTGGGTGATCAAATAATTAAAAGGTGTGAACGATTTAGATATCTTGAGTTCGTTGTTCAAAGCAATGGTGATATAGATCGAGATGTTAATAGTAGAATTCAAGTTGGTTGGTTGAAGTGGAGGAATGCTTCGAGCCTTTTGTATGATAGAAAAGTACGGATTAAACTGAAAGGAAAATTTATAAGACAGTGGTGAGACCTGCAATTCTCTATGGCGCTGAATGTTGGCCTTTAAAAGAGAAGCATAATAATAAGTTAATAAGTTAACAGAGATGAGAATGATTAGATGGATGAGTGGCTTTACACTTAGAGCAAAATGCGAAATGAATATATTCGTGATAGGGTTGGTGTAGCTCCTGTGACGGACAAAATTAGAGAAAGTCATCTTAGATGGTTTGGTCACATTAAATGTCGACCATCTAATTATCCGATTAGGAGAGTAGATGTTTTAGATTCAACTTGTGTTAAGAAAGACAGAGGTAGACCTAGGAAGACTTGAGCATATTGTATAACAAATGATCTTAATTTACTCGAACTAAATAAAAATATGACACTAAACAAGACGCAATGGAGAAAAAGGATTCATGTAGCCGACCCCATGTAATGGGATTAAGGCTTTGTTGTTGTTGTTGTTGTTTCATGTTAAAGATGCGCTAGAGATCACTCTAGATACAATAAACCACAATTTTTTTTTTTCATGTTACAGTAAACCACAAATTTTTTTTCTTTTTTTATGTTTGCAATATGCTGGAGGTTGATTCGATTTGATTTTTTTTTAATGTGTTAGATCGGTCATTAACTTATATTGGAAGGGGAGGATTGTGTGGGCGGTAGTAGTCGCACTAGCAAGAACGACTTTGCATGGCAATATACAACAAGCTTACCCAATGAAAAACATTTCAGATGTAAATTTTGCAATCAGGTGCGTGGTGGAACAATAAACAAGATGAAACAACATCTTGCAGGCACACACAAGAGTTAAGCCATGTAGTAAAGCCGCTACTAAAGTTCAAGAGAGATGAAAGAAAGCATTAGAAGAAGATAAAAAAAGTCAAAACAGAACGTGACAATGTATTAAATGATATTAGAAGCAGTGCAATAAATATTGATGAAGGTCAAAATGCTACAAAATCATCATTAGTTGACTCCTTCCAGATGCCACATAGAGTTAGAGGTCCAATGGATTCCTTCACCACAACACAAGAATGAAATTCTACTCTAAATTCTAAGTGAAAAAAAAGATGAAAGAAAAGAAGCGTTTAGGGCAATTGGTAGAATCTGCCACTCAGGTGGATTGGCGTTTAATGTTGTCATATTACATGTCTATGTGTGAAGCAATTGCTAATTTTGGATCTGGTTTTACTTCATCTACAATGCATAAATTGAGAACTTGGATACTCAAAGAAGGGGATGCTACAATCAATAAGATGTTAAAGGGAGGAGGTGCTACAATCAATAAGATGTTAGAGGAGTATAAGAAGACATGAAGTAAATATAGGTGCTCGATCATGTGAGATAGTTGGACAGATGGAAAACGTAAAATTTTGGTTAACTTTTTTCCTTAAATCTGTGGATGCTCCTAATGCTATAAAAATGTGTGAGTTACAATTCACTTATAATGGGTCAAACTATGTGATGCAAATTATAACAAATAATAGGTCAAACTATGTGAAAGCGGGCACAACATATTTATTGGAAACCATGCGCAGCACATTGTATTGACCTAATGCTAGAGGACATTGAAAAGTTGAAGATTCACGAGAGCACACTTTGTAAAAGCAAATAAGTTATAAAATTTATTTATAGACACACATTAGATCTTAGTTTAATGAGATTTAATACAAAGGAGATGGAACTTGTTCGTCCAACTATCATAAGATTTGCTAAGACATATTTGATTCTTCAAAGCATTTACAAGCAGAAGCAACAACTTCAGACAATGTTCTCCTCAGAAGCTGAGTGTTCTAATCAATGAGCAAAGAAGACGAAAGGTATAAAAGCTCGAGTTGCTATTTTGTTTGATCCATATTTTTGAGGTCATCTTGCATATTGTATCAAAAATGTTGTGACGCTTGTAAATGTTCTAAAACAGGTTGACTCGAAAGAAAGGCCAGCCATGAGTTATATTTATGAGTTAATGGATTCAACAAAGAAAAAATTATTTTTAATTCTGGGCAAAATGAGAAGAAGTATGAACCTATTTGAAGAAAAATTGATGCAAGATGGGAAGTAGAACTTCATAAACCACCACAGGCAACTAGTTTATGAAGTTGATCGAGAAGAAGTACAAGATGGAAAGATGATAAAAAAAAATGATGAAAAAAGAAGTGAAATAAGAAAAGAAAAGAAAAGAAAATAAATTATATTAATTAAAATTGAATTAACTTTAATCTTTATTTAATCCCGCAATAGACTCCCCTTCAAGCAAACAACTGTTCCCGCTTCCCAGTCAGTTAAAAGCAGACGAAGAACGCCACTTTTTCTCTTCCCGCTCTGTGAATTTAAAATTACTACAGAGCGAAGTCTGCGATCAATTCTTCTTCTTCTCCGGTCTAAAATCTGCAAGAAATCGCAAGTCATTGTGACTCTTATGCCTGTTTTCTTCCTATGTTCATGAAATTGCAAGCCCCTTTCTCATTTACCAACGCAAACTTACCTTGCACTGTGTCGTGATCTCCCCAAGCCGCTCCTTGCTTCATCCCAGCGGCACTCTGGCTTCCTCGTCTTCCCAATCGCACGAGACGTGTTAAAAGTCTCCTTCCCGAAACCATTGCTCTGCCCTAGCTCACATTTCTCTGTCGCGATTCTTTTGGTCGTCCTCGTTGCGTCTCCCTCACCCAAACTACAGAGACTCGAAACTCCAAACTTTCTCCCTCCGCACCATTCTCATCCGAGACCATGGAGAGAGACGAAAAAAAGCCGGCACCCGAACTTTCCTACCTATCGCGACCTTCTGCTCTTCCCACCGAAAACCAGTCTTCTTCCTCCGACAAAACCAAACGCTCTACCTTGCACAGCGTCGCTCTGCACTAGCTTGTTCCTCTTTTGCACAATCATACGATCAATCTCTTGCAATGAAGCCATTTGTGTGATCCGATCTCCCCTGCCGCGATCGATGCTTACTGTTGCGTCCTCCAACCACGCCGGATTCCTCCACACCATCTCGCCCTAGCCCTCACGATCCCGAAAACCTTTCCCTGTGCTGCGATCCTCTGGCCGGATTCCCCAAGCCGCTCGAGCGCCCCCTCTGTGCGATCTCTCTTCCTATGCGATGGTTTAAATTTGATTTAAATACTTTCTTAAAATTTGAAATCAGCCGCCACACGATTCGAAATACTCCTGCTAGAAAACAGATTCAAGTTCCAAATGATTTCAAATTTTATAAAAATTTTGTGTTTATCTACCATGTCAAATGATACATCAAATGAAATATCTTAAAATGTAAGTCCACTCCTGAGACTTAGATGAGTAACACTTAAAGATACTCTTGAGTTATCCATACAAGTAAATCAATTATACATATTTTCTAATGCCTTTATGCGCTCTAACCAAAGTATAGAATGTTCAAATATGAGGTTCGAGAATACTACATGAGCTAATCGGGTTGTCTTGTTTATAAAATAAGATCGTAAGTCCCACTATGTCTAAATACGGAAATAAGAATTTACATGTCCAAATCACCCAATAGCCTGATCCTCCTCCTCACAAAGACTGGAGTTGACGAATCTAGTAATGTCAAGATAAATGTTCAAATCCTAAAATAAGGATTTATATGTCCAAATCACCCAACTGATT
This sequence comes from Phalaenopsis equestris, assembly GCF_001263595.1. Taxonomy (NCBI): domain Eukaryota; kingdom Viridiplantae; phylum Streptophyta; class Magnoliopsida; order Asparagales; family Orchidaceae; genus Phalaenopsis; species Phalaenopsis equestris. The sequence continues at coordinate 16,703,488 of NW_018164444.1, forward strand.
TGATTCTCCTACAGATAAGAATAAGAGTTGACATGACTTATATTTTGAAAAGCTTAAACTACCAAATCTAAAAGCCTTCCTTTTAAATATAAAAGCTTTGAAATATTCGATTCCCCGATAATGACGGTGTTGATCAAAGATTTTAATCAAAATGGTCAATATTAACCAACTAAGTATTCAAGCTAAAATTCAATCACTAAAAAGCTGAAATCAAATTTCATTCACCCCCAACAACAGTTTGTCGACAATGAAAAATTTCTAATTGACTTCAGTTCACAAAGAGCTAATGTTATATTAAATGTATCCCTATAATTACAATCAAATTAATTGCACGCTAGTAAAGATGTAGCCCAAGTCCTCTGACCACATGGTACTGCAGCCAAATGACACCATAAAATAACAGTTATGACTAGAGCCATCTGACTGAGTGGTTGTCGCCAAATAACACCATTATATTATGGAAACAGTCGTAGCCCGTATGTTCTATAATAACTTTCAATCTTTTGTGTTGTGAATTATAATGGTAGAATTGATTGACATAAAGTCTTTTGTTAGCTAAGGCCGAATTAAATTTATCCCCTTGGCTGCTGAAAAGAATCTTTCTTTCAGGTTAGGTCGGTTGCCTCTATGCATTTTAAAATTTTAATTCTGCTGCTGTTATATGTTAAATATTTAATCATTAATGACTAGATCTCCTGCTGATTGGAGGATGAGATTTGATGGGAAAACACTTAGGTTAATGAATTTTACAATTTGAGTTCTTAGTCTCATATGCAGTTCATCAGGTTGTGAAAGAAATTGAAGCACTTTTGAATCGATAATAAATTTTTTACTTTTTAAAAGTTAAAATTATTATTATTTTCTTTTATAATCACCTATTAAATATAATATTTTTTTTATTTAGATTCATACTAAAAAGAGGAGCAGGTTGGAGCACAAGAAGTTGAATGCTCTGGTATTAATAAGATACAATGCTAAATTAAGGGAGAGAAGTATAAAAAAAACAAGACTTCAATCCAATACTAATAAATGATATAGACTCTGATGATGAGCGATTGTTGAGAAATAATATCCAATGCTTCCACATAAACTTTCTAAGATGAATGAAGATGAATATGTCTTTGATGTTGATGTAATCATAAATATGTCAACAACAAATGCGAATGAAGAATCACAAAATATTAGGCAAATTATAACATTTTAAAAACATTCTCACAAGAAAATGAAGATGAATGAAAAAACAAGTTTCATATTACATTTAATTGTTCTCTACATAAATATGCATTCTTAATTTCTTATATAAAAAGATCCTAAATATTAACGAATATCATTTTGTTTGTGTTTATAATATAGGCAATAATGATAAAGAGAAACAAATTATGAATGCGCTTGAGATTGAACATGATGATGACTTCAATGAAGTGAATAATAAATACAGACAATATGAAGGACCTAGTTGCGATTTGAACACAACTATTGGCGAAGAAGAAGATTTTGATGATGAATTTGAAGCATGAATAACCTTCAAGGATTGAGATCAAATGATTATGAATTTATCTTTTGGCTCAAACATGATTACTTATTTTTGTATGTTTCTACTTTTTTGGGTGAATTTGTGCTAGTATTTTAAAGATTATAATCCTAGAAGACTTGTTTTGTTTATTTTTTATTTTTTTATTATGCACAAATAGTTTATTTTTTCCTTAATGTTTATATTCCTTAATTTTTTTTTATACTATGAGGTTTACGCCCGATGTCTTGGGGCTTATGCCCACCCCATAACAGCTAAAAAGCCCCGCCCAACACCCTTTTAAAACATTGTTTTGAACCAATTTTCTCAACTCCCTAAGGCATGCTCCTGTCGGTGTCTCCAACTATGGGTGACTGTCTGACTCGTGGTGATTGTTTGCTCTATTTCTACCGCCTTTTCACTTTCAATGCTAAGGTTCGAACATTCCAAGTGATCAATAAAGCTGCAACTGTACCAAATTGGTAATAGTGGAATTTAAGCCCCTAGATAACGGGATATGGTGTATTCCTTCGGCTCGACCAAATCACACTTCATCTAAAACTGGTCAAATTGCGTCATGAACTCCATAAATAGGCTTCTCTGATGCAGGTGATGGAGTCTCAAAAACATATCCTAACACTAGTGAGGAGGTAGATATTTTCTTTACATCGTCTACCGCATCTTCTCTCACTTGGTAATCTTATTATTACCTTCTTTTCCTTTGCCTCTGCAAGTTATCCCATCACAAGGAGACACACTTTCTCAATTTGATAGCTGCAAGCTTCACCTTTTTATCTTTTGGCACCTCTTTGTACTCAAAGATCATCTCAATTGATTGTACTCATTTGATAAAATCATCTGGATGTATATCTCCATCAAACTTTGGCATATCAACCTTTATTCCAAAGTCCTCGAGTCCTCCATATGTGGGTTCCTCTCTTGCACTCCTCTGATACTGAAGCGTCGCAACCTTTCTGCTTCGTCACTGAAATCCTCCTTATGGAAGGGGTTGAAATTCTCGTCTCTTTCGTCTCTTCGACTTACTCGGTCACCATCAAGGATAAGCCCCCCTAGGTTTCATCCTCAATGTCTGCCAGTCTCTACTGAAGTCGACAGATCTCTTGCTGTATCTCTTCTCGAGTTGGCTAGGACATGTATCTCTTCTCGAGTTGGCTAGGACATGTATCTCTTTGGTGACATGGCCAGAGTTTAGAGTTGAGAAGTGAAAGAGGGCGTAAATATTGATCTAGGGTTGCTGATTTTGAAAACCAACTAAGTGAAATTAAGGTTAGGTCAAAATTTGACTATGGTTTGGGAATAGGAAAAAAAAATTTTTGGAGGAGTAAGGCAAATGCTAGGAAACCTGAGGATGAGACTAGGATTAGACTAGCTCAGGTATCGAATAATACCGAAGTTAACCAAAAAATCCATTAAGAAAACAAATTTTATCAATCAAACAAACAATGTATTACATTTATGACCACACAACAAAAATAAAACACAACACAACATAAAGATCTCACTAGGACGAGTTAGGGCATTAGGTGGAGTGAAGAGGACATAGCTTGAGGTAGTGGACGGCGATGGACGTGGTGTCGATAAGAGGTAGTAGGTAGGAGAAACATGTGGCTGGTACGTTTGGGGGATAAGCAAGCAAAAAGGCAAGTAGAGGGGTGGTCAATTGGAGAGGCAGGTTGAGTGCAGATTATGACAACATTGTAGCAGGGCAATTGGAGGGGAAAAGGGCGGTAGATCCTGCCCCATTAGAAGGCTGGCCAGTCCAGCCTCCCTGCCAGTCCCGCGGCAGTAATTTTTTGCAATTGTTCATGTTGTACTTTTCCTATGATTGATAATAAAAAAATGTCAGTTAAAAAAGAACATGGCCTTAAATATGAATGAACTTCAGGATTATGGTGGCAAGCAACAAAAATTCATGTAAAAATGTACACAATAAATAAGATGTTTTTCTAGCATATGACACTATGATTAATTGTGACACATTTATAAAAAATACAGATCAATCACATGAAAGTTCTAATAGAATTGGTCATAACAAAAATGGTCCCTTTTTTGGACTCACCTCCCTTCCAATAGATAAGGGTGTGGCAATAGGGAAATTGGAAAGGATGGGAGGCCTAGGTAAGATGGCAACAAGAAGGAAAAGGAAAGAAACACACCTTTTCACCATCATATACAGTCCTACAAAGGAAAAGAGGGACGCCAACAACTATCTAAACAGAAATCTCAGTAAAAATTGCGGCCTTAGACAGTAACACATTTATTTTTAACAAGTAAAATAGGGTAAGGGGAAAAGGGCGGTAGATCCTGCCCCGTTAGAAGGCTGGCCAGCCCAGCCTCCCTGCCAGTCCCACGGCTGTAATTTTTTGCAATTACTCATATTGTACTTTTCCTATGATTGATAATAAAAAATGTCAGTTAAAAAAGAACAAGGCATGAAATATGAATGAACTTCAGGATTATGGTGGAAAGCAACAAAAATTCATGTAAAAATGTACACAATAAATAAGATGTTTATCTAGCATATGACACTATGATTACTCGTGACACATTTATAAAAAATACAGATCAATCACATGAAAGCTCTACTAGATTTAGTCATAACAAAAATGGTCCCTTTCTCGGACTCACCTTCCTGTCGTAAATGTATGGTCCATAATTTATGCGCCCCATGTTTTCCACCTATATTAGAAATACTAACAGCATAAGACAAAATTGCAATGCTAGACAAGTAAGATAGTATTTAAAGGTGAACATGAATATTTTCACATTATTTCTTTCGAGTAGTAGACTAAAGTATAGCAAGAACAAACGAATAGAATGAGAATTCCCGTGTAACATAAAGAAGTTCACACATGATGGTTAAAAAGAGAAAATCAGAGACAACTAAATAATACATATGCTTGAAAACGATTATAAAGAATAAGATGAAATTGGAGTGCGTTATCTTTAAGTTACAACAAGCATGATTATGCAGAACTGAATTCTATGACTTGCTGTTGAAAAACTCAAGTTATGTATGAACTTAGTTCTTAATACATGGGAGAAGGTGGAGTAGTTTCGTAATTAAGGAACTTAGTTGTTACAGGGTGGCTTGTCTAGATATACTTCCATGCCTTGCGTTAGAAAACCAGTTTTTGGAGAGTTGTTTTGGGTATAGCCGGGGAACTGGGGATGATTCCCTAATTTTGGAGACATTTAGTGGAGAGCAGATCATAGTTAAGTCCGAGAACTCGGCTACCATGATCCCCAATGCCCATAAGCCTTATCTTTTGATTTGATTTACTGAAGCTGTTCAGCAGTTTTCCAGTGGCTGGAGGGATTTCCGCTAGCAGCATTTTGGAAGGAAAATTTTTTACAGTTTTCAAATTATGGCTACAATAAATTCTTATGCGGTATTTTGTAGTAACATGGTACAGAACTACCAACTATGAGCTAGACAGAGGTCTGCTGTTTGCGGAATCTGCGAAAACATTTTTATTTTATTTACATTATTTCTTTAATTAGTTTTCTTCCTAAGATTCTTCCTCCTTAGTTTTACCTATTTCTCTAGTTTCTAATTAAATATTTACATTGAGGAAACTTACTATAATTAATATTATTATTGTTATTAGAGTTTATGAATTTGAGTGTTTCTCTCTCAATTTTGCCCTCCGAGTGTGGTATTTTTTACTCTTGCAAGTAGTGTGTCTGTAGCTTGCCTAAAAAAAGGTGTTAGAACCCCCTAGCCGTCTACGACAAGCCGATTCATTATCCGTCACTAATTTTCAGCCGAGCAGCCATCCAATTATCCCTTCCGGTTCACAATCCAGCCGCTTGAATCTCATTGAATCACTGTTTGATCGCTATTTACAGCCGGGGCAACACCTGACGGCATCAAACCTGATGTTCCACATCATATTTCAGCTGCTGAACACCTCATAGCATTTCCAAGCCTCGCCAACCGCCCATATATTCATTCTCTTGCTTCTCCACAACCATTTTTCCGCTTAATCCCCTTCCTAAATAGTTTCTAGACGTCGTATACCTATATCATTTGGTATCAAATCCCAATAATCCCAAGATCTTTAGAGTTTTGTCTCTCTTGCCACAAACAAAAATTCCAATTAACCTAACCTAACGCCCCACTAACGCGGGGCTTGGCTAAACCGGCCAAACCTTGTTCGGTGGAGTGTCAGTCTAGCAAGGGGCTGAACCGGCAGGCTATTCCAATGGGTGGGAACTACCACACTCTTCCAGGTTGCTGCCAACCTCATCCTACCTCCTCGCTAAGCTGCTCCAAGCTTGCTGCCCTTCCCGAGGACCACAAACCCCCCCCTACCCCCTTTCCGAGGACCCGGTGGGTGGCAGGTTTGGGGTTTGAAAGCATGGGGCGGTCGGCGAAGCTACAAGTAATGGGGGAGAAGGGTGCGGGCTGCTGGGGAAACAAACCAGACGACAACGGGGATGGTTGTCGGTGGTCGGGAAGGCTGGGCAGCGAGGCTGACAACAGGTGGAGGGGGAACAAGTAGCTGGTAGGTGGGAGGGAAAGCTGGACAATAGTTAAAAGGGCAGGGGAAGTGCGGCCGGTGTTGGGAGAGGTCGGCAGGGAGGTCTAGAGAGGAAAATCGATGGCCGGAAGGTTTGGGGAGTAGGAAGCGAGGAGATTGGAAAAGATACAACACCACATCTGAGAATGATACAGCCAGAGCACCACTACCTCGGATGATACAACCCAAGAACAGAGAAAACAACTTCGCACAGGAACCTGAAATCCGAAACACAACAAAACTAAGCCCTAACTCCAATGGGGGAAATAACAGCAAAGAAAAGCTCCCATAAGGAAATCACAGAAAAGAAAAGTGGGAGAGGGGGCTGGCAGCATTGTTGCCCCTCTATAGGCCATCCGATCTAGTTGGGGCTTGGACCAATGCCGTATGCCAACTAGTTCAGCCGGCTGGCTTTCCTGAACCCATGTTTGGAGTTTTCCTGCACCGAGTAAGATGATGCCCCCCTGGCGGGGGTCCTAGCGAGAGATTGATCATTTGATGCATTTTTTTATTCTTGCTTTGCGTCTTGATAGTAACCCGTTGCCTTTCAGCAATAATATTTTCATTCCTATTGTGGTTTTGTATTAATTGGTATCAGAGCTAGCCAAATCCCAATTTTAGCCTAGGCTTTCCTAGCATCCGCTTTATTTTTCTACCAATTTTATTTTTTTTTTATATCATCAACCACCACTTTCAAACCAAAACCCTCATCATGCCACCACAGAGATATATGTCGGAACCTAACTGAAATGAGATTCAATGGGAGAACCATCGACTTCAACAGAGGCTCGTAGAGATTGATGCTAGAACCCAGGGAGAGATAACCCTTGAACACGATCTAGAGAGTCCGAGGGGAGAAAGGGACGAGGAACTGAATCTGCTCCACAGATAAGACATCAGTGATGAAGACTACTGATCCCGTCGCTTCAAAATTCAATATCGGAGGAGGCCCCACATATGGAGGATACATGGACTTCAATATCAAAGTGGATCTACGAGAGATTGATAGAGGTATGGATCTAGAAAACTTTTGTCGTTGGTCACAATCTGTTGAGCGAATCTTCAAATATAAGAAAGTGTCAGAGGATCAACAACAACAAAGCCTTAATCCCACTACGTGGGGTAGGCTACATGAATCATTTTTCTCCATTGCATCCTATTTAGTGTCATATTTTCATTTAGTTCTTGTAAATTAAGATCATTTTTTATACAATAAGCCAAAGTCTTCCTAGGTCTACCTCTGCCTTTCTTAACACAAGTCGAATTTAAAACATCTACTCTCCTAATCGGATCATCAGATGGTGGACGTTTAATGTGACCAAACCATCTAAGACGATTTTCTATAATTTTGTCCATCACAAGAGCTACACCAACACTATCACAGATATAATCATTTCGCATTTTGTCTCTAAGGGTAAAGCCACTCATCCACCTAATCATTCTCATCTCGACAACACTTAACTTATTATTATGCTTCTCTTTTAAAGGCCAACATTCAGCGCCATAGAGCATTGCAGGTCTCGCCACCGTCTTATAAAATTTTCCTTTCAGTCTAAGCCGTACTTTTCTATCACACAAAAGGCCCGAAGCATTCCTCTACTTCAACCAACCAACTTGAATTCTACTATTAACATCTCACCATCACTTTGAACAACAGACCCAAGTTATCTAAATCGTTCACAACTTTTAATAATTTGATCACCCATAGTCACACTTCTGTCACTAGAGCTACTACTACTAATAAAATTCCATTCAATGTATACAGTTTTAGTTCTACTTAAATGAAGACCTTTAAACTCCAATGTAGACCACCATAAATCAAGTTTTTCCTAGGCTTTTTCTCTCGTTTTATCCATGAGAAAGATATCATCAGCAAAAAACATACACCGAGGTACATCCTCCTGTAGATGTCCAGCAAGACCATCCATAACTAAAGAAAAAAGATATGGGCTTAAAGTCGATCCCTGATGTAATCTAACAAGAATAGGAAAATATTTGGTCAATCCTCCTTCCGTTTGAACAAAAGTAACAACTTTGGTATACATATCTTTAATGACTTGAATATAAGTCATATCAACACCTTTCTTCTCAAGAACTCTCCAAAGGATATCTCTTGGAACCTTATCGTAAGCTTTTTCTAAATCAATAAAAGTCAAATGTAGATTCTTCTTATTATCTCCAAAGTATATCTCTTGGAACCGTATCGTAAGCTTTTTCTAAATCAATAAAAGTCAAATGTAGATTCTTCTTATTATCTCCAAAGTATATCTCTTGGAACCGTATCGTAAGCTTTTTCTAAATCAATAAAAATCAAATGTACATTCTCCTTATTATCTCTGTACATATCTTTAATGACTTGAATATAAGTCATATCAACAACTTTCTTCTCAAGAACTCTCTAAAGGATATCTCTTGGAACCTTATCGTAAGCATTTTCTAAATCAATAAAAATCAAATGTAGATTTTCCTTACTATTTCTGAACTTCTCAATCAAACCTATCAATAAATATATAGCTTCCATAGTAGACTTGTCCGACATAAATCCAAATTGATTATGAGAAATCTTTGTAATGCGTCTTAGCTTATGTTCAATTACCTTCTCCCATAACTTTAAAGTATGACACATCAAGTTAATTCCTTTATAATTTGCACACTCTTGTGCATACACTTTATTCTTAAAAATAAGGACCAAAATACTCTTCCTCCACTCCTCAGGCATCTTTTTAGTTTTTAAAATAATATTAAAGACTTTAGTAAGCCATGAAACTCCCAAATCTCCTAAATATTTCCAAAATTCAATTGGGATATCATCAGGCCCTACAGACTTTCCACCCTTTGTTTTCTTTAAAGCCTCTTCAACTTCTTTTTTACTAATGCAACGGTAAAACTAAAACGTTTTATTATTATTCACGATATTAAGATCACTAAAGTCGATCGTATTTTCAAAAATTTCATTAAAAAGTTTATCAAAATAACTCACCCACCTATGTTGAATATCTTTTTATAAGAAAAGTACTTTTTGATTTTCATCTTTAATACACTTTACTTGAGTTAGATCTTTACTTTTATTTTCTCTTTGTTTGGCTAGTTTATAGATATATTTTCACCCTCTTTAGTATCTAATCTATTATAAAGATCATTAAAAACAAAATTTTTAACATCACAGAATGTTCTTTTAGACTCTCTGTTGGTCATTTGATCTTTTTCCCATTTCTCTAAGCTTTTACATTTAAACCAACTTTTATAACATAACTTCTTATAATTTATCTTTTCTTGCACATTATTATTCCACCACAAACTATTTTTATTTATAAATACTTTTTCTTTTGATTCTCCAAGCACATCTTTTACTACTTGTTTAACAGTGTTTGTTATTTTATCCCACATAACATTTGCTTCTTCATGCACATCCCAAAATTTGAAATCTTGAATTTTACTCATAAAATTAATTTTATTTGTGTTTTTTATGTTCACCCATCTACATATATTAAATTTAAAACATAGTTTCCAGCAATCGTTGTATATAAAGCATACAACTTTTCATCTTAAAATCATTCTTTATTTTACAACTTTTCATCTTAAAATCCAGAACTAATAAACGATGTTGGGTACTTAAATTCCTTACAATCTTCACCTTACAATCTTCACAATCTCGACGATCTCTTCTTTTCATAAGAAAATAATCAATTTGTGTTTTATTAGATCCACTCTTATAAGTAATAAGATGCTCATCTCTTTTCTTGAAAAAAGTACTAGTAATAACAAAATCATACGCTAAAACAAAATCGTAGCCGCCATGAGTATTTCTAAAGTCTTCTACCACTCTACCGACATGTCCATTTAAATTTCCTCCAAAAAAAATTCTTTCTTCAAGGGGTATCATTTGTATTAAGTCTTCTAAGTCGTTCCAAAATTTATCTTTAGACTTTGTATCTAAACCTATTTGAGGAGCATAAACACTTATAATATTAAAAATCTTAGTATCAATGATAATCTTAAGGGCTATAATTATATCTTCAACTCTATTAATTTTTACAACATTATCTTTCAAACTCTTATCTATAATTACACCTACACAATTTATAATGCGACTCTTATTGGAATACTAAAGTTTAAAACCTAAATTATCAATCGCCTTAGCCTTTTCTCCAGCCCATTTAGTTTATTGAATATATAAAATATTAATTTTCATATGAATCATAATGTCAACTAATTCCATTAATTTATCATTGAGAGTACCTATATTTCAGGATCCTATCATAATATTAGTTTCATTAGATTCATGAACTAACTTCTTTACTCGCATTCGTCCGTAATGTGAAAACTCTTGCTTATTTGATACTACAACTGGCCGCCGGTGTTGTTGCCCTTGCACATTTTTCACTGTATTTAGGCTATACAGTGTGTCGCTTCTAAGAGATGCCCTAACACTTACACAATGATCAAAATGATTCATGTCATGATTTTTTTCGACAAGTTTTACGCTGACTGTCGACTACCTAACGCAACTCTCCACTTTTCACATCCAGGCTTGGGACCAACAATGACAGTGTTAAGTGTCAGAGGATAAATAAGTAAAATTAACAGCTATCAATTTGAAAAGGAACGCCTCTCAGTGGTGGGAAAATTTGCAGAAACAGGAAAAAAAAAAGACAGTAATAAGATTACCAAGTGAAAAAAGATGAAGAGAAAGATGTAGAGGAAATACCTTCAACATCATTACCGTCAGAATATGTTCTGAGACTCCACCACCTGTAACAAAAAGATCTTTCAGTGGAGGGGTCACAACACAGTTCGACCAGTTGCAAATGAAGTGTGAGTTGGTTGAGTTAGGAGAACACACCATAGCTCGATACCTGGGGGGCTTGAACCCCGCTATTAACAATGTTGTGTAGTTATAGTCATTCTGATCATTAAGGGATGTCCAAACCTTAGTCATGAAGGTAGAAAGACAACAAAAATAGAGCATATAACAATCTTCATTGAGATGGCAATCTTTAGTCAGACGATCATATACATCTACAGTGACCAACAAGGGTATCTCTAGGGGAGTTGGCAAGACAAGACAGAAGAATGACAAGACAAATCTAAGTGAAAAGAAGCCCGAAAAAGGGTAGCTCTTCAAGTATAATGCCTGCTATGAGGTGTTTTAGGTGTCAAGGCGATGTCCCACAAGTTGAGTTGTCTCGTTCACAAATCGGGGCGTCGTCGAGGAGGTGGAGGACGAGGAGTCAGAGGATAGTCCAGAGGAAGAGCTTTAGCTCTAAGGAGATGACGGAAAGATGTTAGTCATATGGAGAGTTCTGCAGTTAGAGCCAGAGAGAGATCAAACTTGGCTGAGGCACAATATCTTTAGCACCAAGTGTACGGTAAAAGGGCAGAGTTTATGGTTTGATTATCGATGGTGGGAGTTATGAAAATGTGGTTAGTGTCCACACTGATGGTGAAGAAATTATGATTGACCACACAACAACATCTTAGCCCTATTCCCTTACTTGGTTGAAGAGTAGGCACAAGATACACATAGATCACCAGGGTTTGGTTGAATTTTCAATTGGGGATCAGTTATAGGAGCAAGTGTGGTGTGACGTGGTTCCAATGGACGAGTTTCATATTCTGTTGGGGAGACTTGGCAGTTCGACCACATGGCTTAGCACGATAGCTTCAAGAATACTTACTCTTTTAAAAAGGATGGAAAATGCATCTCAAGGGTTAGCTTCATGCAGTTAGTTTGGGTTGCTTTAATAGCACCAGCATTGGTCTTACCAGAAGGAACTGAAAAGAAGTGTGAGATACAAGCACCGCTACAACCACTACTACATAACTTTAAAAATGTGATGACCGACAATCTTCTAGAGGGATTACCACCACTGAGGAACATTCAACACGCCATACATCTCATAGCAGTATCAGTGTTGTCAAACCGAACTGCCTACAGATTGAGACCTGCGAAGTACAAGAAGTTGCAGTGACAGGTACAAGATCTCGTCGCGAGAGAGTTGGTTAGAAAGAGTACTAGCCCATGTGTTGTCCTTACCATGATGGTACCCAAGAAACGCCCAATACTTTTATGAGGTTGATAAATCAAGTATTCCAGACCCACACACTAGGAAATTTGTGACGGTATACTGTGAAGACATTATGACATACAACCGATTCGAGAAGGAACACTTACAACACCTGAGGGAACTATTGGAGATGTTGCTAGCAGAAAAGTTAGATGTCCATGCAAAGAAATGTCACTTTATGATGGCCCAGGTGTATTTTTTGGGTTTGTGTCTAATGCAGACACACAGATGAATCCTACAAAGATCGAGACTATTGTGAGCTGGACTGCACCGCAGTTGTTCACCGAGCTGAGGCAGTTTTTGGGACTAGTATCATTTTACAGGCGATTCAACAGGAGCTTCAATACCATCAGTGGCCCCCTGACAAAACTTTTGAAGAGAGAAATTCGAATGGACAAAGTCAACTCAAAATAGTTTCAATGCACTCAAGGAAAAGGTGACCCAGACACCAGTCTTGACATTACTGGATTTCAACCAACTATTAGAGGTAGTGTAATGCATTTTGCGTGGGGATAAAAGCAGTGTCGAGGCACGGAGGTCACCTCATCACCTTTTTAAGTGAAAAACTTAAGGATTTTAGAAGAAAATACTCGATGTACATCAATGAAATTCAAGCCATTGTGAGAGCTATTAAGCATTGGAGATATTATCTAATGAAGAGCGAGTTCATGTTCATGGATCACAAAGCCTTAAATTCTTAATCAGCTAGAGCAAACTGAAGGAGCGACACACAACTTGGATAGAGTTCCAACATTGTTCCAGTTCGTGCTTAAGCATAAGGTAGGGATTCAGAACCGGGTAGGAGATGCATTGAGTCGCCATCACTTACTGATCACAACAATGTAGGCTCGAGTCATGGGCTTTGAGGTAATGAAGGACCTATCCGAGACAGGCGAGAATTTTGAAAAAATCTAAGAACAGTGTCAGGAGGAGCCTACCGAGCAGTACTCTGAAGTTGATGGATCTTGTTTTACTCGAGTAAGTTGTGCAGTCATAAATGTTTGTTGAGGGAGTCCATTATTTAAGAAAGCCACAATGGAGGACTCACATAGCATTTTGGCCGGGACAAGAACTCGCACTGAAGAGAGAAAACCTCTTTTGCCCCAACTAGCGAGAGATGTGAAGCCGCACGTCAGACAATGCAGAATTTGTCATATGCCAAAAAGACCAGGCGGCTAAATGCAGGATAATACACCGCATTATCAGTACCAGAGTCACCGTGAGTGGATGTCAGCATTGATTCTATAATTGGACTTCGAAGGACACTAGAACAAGGATTCATTCATGGTCGTGGTGTATCGATTCTTGAAAATTACGCATTTCGTACCCTGCCACTAAACACTAGATGCATCACATGTCGCTGACTTGTATTTCACGATATACCCATGATCGTCACTTCAAACAAGGATGTCAAGTTTCGAAGTCACTATGGGGAAAGCTAAGCACTAAACTTCAATTCAGTTCCACAGCCCACCCCCAATGGACGGTCAGATGGAGGTAGTAGACAGAATCCTTGGAAATCTGCTTAGATGCTTTGTTGGGAAGAATATCAAGCAGTGGAGTTTGATTCTAGCTTAGGATGAGTTTGCGTACAATAGATCCATGAATCAAATTACAGGTTGCAACCCATTTAAATTTGTGAATGGGCACAACTCGCTCACTTCACTTGAATTAGTATCACTCCAGCTGATGTCATATATTAGTTAGGATGCCAAGGAATAGGTGCACGAGATTCACAAACTCTACGGAGAGGTCGGAAAAAGATCACTAAGCAGAATTACAAGTACTAGGCATAGGCGAACAAGACAAGAAAAAAAGTAACCTTTAAAGAAGAAGATAGTGTGGATCCGAATGAAGAAAGAGAGATTCAGAGTAAGAACATTTAGAAAACTTAAGCCCAGAGCATACCGACCTTTCAGAATACTTCGGAAGTTGAATGATAATGCATATAAGATCGACCTGCCAGGATACTACAATTTTCTGCCACGTTCAATGTTGCGGACTTGACACCGTACTACGAAAACCCTGAAACTTCGATGAATGAAATCGAGGCTCCCCCAATTCTGAAAGACTGACATAGGGCTTGGCTGAACTAATCCAACCCGATTCAGTTGGGTGTTGATATAGCAGGAGGTTGGACTGGCCTGCTATTCCAATGGGCAAGATCTATTGCCCCTTTCCCCACATCTCCTATTCTACCTCCCCTACCCCTTTCATATCAAAATTGAACCCTTTTCCCTACTACTATCACCTTTCAAACCTTCCCTCAACCCCTCACACTTATCCAAAAACCGTCACCACTGGGTCCTATCGCGAGATTAATCGTTTGTTGTGTTTTTTTGTTCTTGCTTTAAGTCTTGATTGTAACTATTGACTTTCAGCAATAATATTTGCATTCCTATTGTGAGTTAGGTTAACTTCAGAATCACCCAACCACTAAAATAAATGTTTGTCACAAATCATTCATATTGCAATTCCTAGCCCCACCATTTAAAATTTTCAAAATTCAATTTTCCCGATTCCAAAAAAAAAATCCACCCCACCTCCTTTTGCCAAAATCCTATACCTTCACTAAACCTTAAATTTGCAATCCTACATCTTCCGGAAATTTGATCAAGAGAAAAAGACACAATGTCTCGTACGAGAAACATGCAAAGATGTGTTTAGGAGATCATTATGAAGGACATACAAAAAGAAATTCGCCAATTGCAACAAAGGTTTGCCACCTATGAGAGGAGAAAATCTAGAGAAATTACCATAGCCACAAAAGTGACTCGCTAGATCAAAGGAAGAAAGTGAATCATTTTCATCGAGAAGTTTCCAATGACAATGAATCACTACCTCGATTCGACATGGATTATTAGAGGAGAAGCCAGTATCTTGGAGTAAATGTGAATTTACTGGATTTTGAAAGTCACTTTTGACATGGATCTAGATGTCGAGTTGCTCCATGCAGTGGAGTAAATTTTTTAGTACAAGGATGTTCCACGTGATGAGATTTAAATTGACAGTCATTAAGCTTAGAAAAAAATGTTTCATAGTGATGAGAGAACCTAAAGCATTTTTGACGGTGTGAATGGAAAGGTAAAATTACTACCTGGTCCAAAATGAAATGAAAGATGCAGTGCAAAAAACATCCCTCACATTACAACAGAATATGTACATAAGACTCCAGCACCTCCGTTAGAGATTATTCTGTGGAGGAGTACACCGCTAAGTTAGAGCAACTGATGTTGAAGTCTGGGCTAATGGAGCTTGAGCTGAACGCCATAGCTCAATATTTGAAGGGATTGAGATCGTCCATTGCCAAGGTGATATATTTGTAGCCTTATTGGAAAATATAAGATGTCCAAACTCTAGCCTTGAAGGTAGAGAGACAATACAGTAGTATCAGTTCCACACGACCCTTCAAATGGAGTTTAATCATCAAATCAGGAAATAAGCATGCACCCAGTGGAGCACCCAAGACGAGTCGACCAAAGGAGGAACCCGTATAGAGTAGAAAAAATGGAGCCCGTCAATACTCCTAATTCTATTTTCGTCAGTAAATGCTTCAAGTATCAAAATTTTGATCACATAGTTCCTAATTGCCCAAATAAAAGAGCAATCCCTTTCGTTGAGCAAAGAGCAATTGAAAAAATGGACATTGACACAAGAAGTACTGAAGAACGGGAGGATGCAAAGGAGATCTAGCTTGTTGTCGATAAGAATGATTCAAGTGATTCAAATTGAGCCCATGAAATATACTTTAGCTGGATTAACATTGGTTGTCCTAGAAGGTACCACATCTACGATAATGGGAGTTCATACAAAGTTTGAGAATGTGGTACCACGAATTATCTTTTTGCAGGCATTAAGTGGAGCATCAACAGGAATGACATTAGGCGTCCAGGAGGGTCACGACTTTGAGAAGTCGACACTAGCCACATGACAACACCAGATAAGAAATTTCAGGTTTTTAAGACAGTTCATTTCCTGCGTTGCCCCTGCTGAGGGAGGTCGAGGTCCTACATATCAAAGATGAGAAGCTTTTGAGCTATTTTTGGAAAATTGTATTGAAGTAATTTGAGTATTAAAATCAGTTCAGCAGTGATCTGTTGACAGAAGGTCAAACAAGAGGAACAAACCATGACATTGAAAAATTGCCTTAGAATCTTTGTAGGAAAGAACATCTTACAGTGGGATCCAAATCCTTCCACAGAAAAAGAAGAGATCTCTCCTAAGTGGTTGCCATTGAAAGTTACCTAGACTGCTATAGATTTTGTCCCAAAGTTAATTGCTTTTGACATATTTGTTTATCAGATACACTCATTTGCATACGAGAAGTGGGATAAGCATGTTGCAGATTTAATGGCTAGAGAATTGGTTCATGAGAATACACGTCCATGTATCATTCTAGCTCAAATTGTGCCAAAGAAGGATGATTGTTATTCTATCAGGATAAATATTGAAATGTCTTGCGTGTTTCAGAGTTATCTTAAGTGAATGTCAACATAGATATTGCAGTGGAGGTTGTGTCATAAACAACAAGTCGATGATGACTATGATAGTGGTGGATCAATTCCAATAGCTTCTAGAAAAAAGGCAAAGTCTTTCCTAGATGGGGAGATGATGTGGGAGCTTCCATCACAAGATACACGATCTTGTTTCCTGTCATTCATTGAATTTGGTACAACATTGAGATGCGGAACATAGGGCAAGGAATGTCGTTCGCTATTTAGGGGATATCCGATCATGAGAGATAGAAAACTCGATTTTTATTTTAATTCATTTTTGTATCTTTAACTAATTTCCTTCCTTTGTTTCATCCTTTTAGTTCTAACCTTTTTTTCTAGTAGGCATTTGCTTTGAGGAGGCATTTATATGTTGTATTAAGGTTTGGATTTTCAATATTTATTGAGTTTATTAATTTAAAAGTTTCTATCTAAATTTTGTTATATGTAGTCTTGTATCATTTTTTTTTGCAAGTGGCGTGTTTGTAACTTGCCTGGGAATAGGTGGTGAAACCCCTTCACCGATTCTCTTTTCATCCACTGATTTTTAGCGGAGCAGCCGTCCAAGCTTCTGTTTCAGCAGTAAACCGTTGTTTAACCCTTTGGGGTCACTCTCCAACCACCCGTACCACGCCTAATTGCCGTTGGATCGCTGGTTGCAGCTGGGACAGCCGCTGACGATGTCAATCCTGCTGTCCCACAGAAGATTTCAGCTGCCGAAACCTCGAACCTTTCCAAGCCTCGCCAACCGCCCATATTTTCATTCTCCACGGCTGTTTACCTGCTAAATCTCCTTTCTAAATACCTTTCTAGATGCCCTAGACAGCTATCATAGTTGCCCAGGATACTATATTCCTTTATTTTTACAGACTGCGTTAGTATTTAAAGGCTTATTATTTTAGGGTTTTTCAATCATTATCTTGGTTTCACCTTTAGAAGGCCAATTTTCATATGAGGAACTCCAGTTGACACCAAAGAACTTTCCAAGGGTAGGAAGTTCATCTACTTCACATAATTGGAAACCATTATCACATACGAAGGTAATCTACAGAATTGGCTATCGCCTAGCAAATATAAGGAGCATTTACATGCATACCACCCAATTCTTATATATTTACATATCTAACACCTAAACTTTGCTTTACCTTTAAACCACCCAAATCTTATGCATCACATCGAAATTACCACCATCTGAACTTCTAAAAAGTGAAATATACATTTTAATGCACAGTTAGATGGTATGCATGCAAAAAATTGAAGTTTGGGAGTTAGATAGGTAAATATATGAGAATTGAGTGGTATGTATGTAAATCTTCCTAAACATCAGGGTTGAATGCTAGAGTAGATAGGAATTGAAGTTTGAAATTAGGGGGGGAATAGAAAGGATAGTCCAAGTACTACAATCAAAGCTCATGTTAGATCATTAAGCCAGCAACAAAAACATGGTGATATGATAGGTAGTTCACCATAAGTACTAAACCATTTAAGAAAAGTCCGTCAAATATAAGATCCATAAAATTTACCAAAATAAGTAAATTAATATCTGATGAGCATTTAATATTCGGAATCTCAAGTTCCTTATTTGACCATCTGTCAATAGTGCCGACATATGTTGGACCTTCCCCCACATTTGTCGCACATGATATGAACACTTGGGCTCTATCATGAACCTACAACAAGAAACTATTCATGATTATCATCAATCCAACTATGAAAAAAAAGCTATTTGAAAAAAATATGTAAAAGATAATTAAGGGTTCCAACCTTTGGAATGGAAAGAGTACTATAGCTTTCTTTTCCACTGAATTGGGATATGTACAACAAAAAACCAAACATCTGAAGAACAAGTAGTAAATAATCAGGTATCTATGACAAGAAACAATTCAGTTGTCGCTGTGGCATACAGATGCACTTACCTGGCCAACTAACTCCATAGAAATGGGTTTGTCAGTTTCAACCTCCGTAGAATAACATAAAATATCAAGAATATTGAAAAGAGATGCCACCTTATTCACCTTCACCAACCTATATTTTGCTCTTTCATTAGAAGAAGGTGCAGGAGGAAGAGGCTTTGGGCTGTACTTTTCAATCACGTTTCTGAGCGCTGGACGTGAAAATGTTTAGCAGGAGTTCACTAAAAAATCTCAAACAAATTAATAATATTAAGCAATTCTGTGAAATAAAAAATGCAGTACAGGATCATTTCATTCATCACAATCATGCAAAAAAACAAAAAAACAAAAAAACAAAGAAAAAGAAAAGGAAGTTTTTTTTTTTTTTTGTTTTGTATAAACCACACATCATCTAATTCAGCTTGATGAAGAATGATCATTAGCCTTAATGATGACATAAAGACGTTCTATGTTCCAACAGTTAAAAGTTCTTCAAAGAGAAATTTAGTTACGAAGACTATGTTTTCCAAACACTGCATGATAGAATAGGGATCAAGCATTTCTAAAGAGACTCGAGAGGAAAATTTTTTGGAGAGAAGAATCAATTGAGGGCAATGTGAATTACAGGAGGACACAGAGAAACAATGTCGTGTCTTCAAAAATTTACTAGCAAATCCGAGCTTGGGTGTTAGCATTATCCCCGTCAATCATTTTGCATTTTTACCCGGGACATTGATATCATCATAGCATCCACATGTTTCATATCAAGGACACCAAGAGTTCTTATTTGTAAAGGTTCAAAAGTAAGACGAGAAGCAAAGGTTAAGAAGCAAATCTGTGTTTGGCTGTTAGCATTATCCCCGTCAATCATTTTGCATTTACCCGGGATATTGATATCATCATAGCATCCATATGTTTCAGGTCAAAGACACCAAGAGTTTTCATTTGTAAATGTTCAGAAGTAAAACGAGAAGCATTTTCAAAATGATATTAGCAAAAACTAACACTTCTAAATAACATGGAAAGACACTCAGAAGACTACTGAAAGTTAAAGACTAAATAACATGAAAGACACTCAAAAGGGCATTTACATACATACCACACAATCCTTACATATTTACATACCTAACACCTAAACTGATACCGGAGATAACCCAAACCACAATAGAGAAAGCAGATTTTATTAATCAAAACCAGCGGGGTTACAATCAATACTCAAAAACAGAAAAGAACACACAAAAACACCAATATTCTGCTAGGGCTAGGTAGGACAAGCCGTGGCCAGCGGTGAGAAGGGATTGGGATAGGTGTTGGTCGGTTGGATGGGTGGGGCGGGATTGCGATACAACAGTGATACGGGAGGTTACGGGAAAGCAACAGGAGACACCCAATGGGAGAGGATCCTCCCATTCTAAATCTTCCGCCCCCCTTCCTTTCCTATTTTTATTCCTTGCCTATTTTTTTCCCTTTCCTATTTCTATTCTTTACTTATTGCTCTTCCTTTCCTATTTTTATTCCTTATTCTTCTCTTCCTTGTCTTTTCTTATTCCCTTCATAATTCTATTTCCTTCGTATTCTAATTCTTTCCTATTCTAACTACTAGTACCTATTATAAATATGTTGCTTGTTGTCTTAAGGTTCCATTTTTGGTCTTCCTGATTTCAGATTTCGGTCAAGCTTGCCGCTGCAGGCTATTTTTCCTCTTAGGGCTATATCCGAAGATGAGAATGTAATCCGGCTGTAACTTGTTCCCGCGAGAATGGTTATCTTTCCATATTCCTCTCCACCTACTCGCTGCCATCTCCCCTAGGTCCCTGCCTTCTTGTATTCCACTGTGTCCAGCCACTGAAGTGTTAAAAGTGTAAATATAAAACTTTAGGTGTTAGATATGTAAATACATAAGACTTGTGTGGTATGCCTGTAAATCTTCAAAAATTAAAATGCCAACCTGTAACTTTGGATCAGCTATTGCTAAGAAGTAGCATTTGATCACAAATAAGATTAATAGTTCTGGTCCTCTCAAGTTCAGTAAGTGAATGATGTGGGCACCTTGAGGACGGAACCGTTTAGACCAAGGGTTAATAGGGCCGGTCAGCTTTATTTTGCAGGCTAGGGTTGCCGCCCAAAGAGAGGGGCCTCCCCCTCCTAATTATCTATAATATATATTCATTATTTTATGCTCTAAGGTTATTCTTTAGTTGAAATTTTTGTTTGGACAATCTTCGACATCCCCCTTTTTCCCTTCTAGTATTGTATCTGGTGGTGAGAAGGTGCTCTGGTTGCAACTCGTCATTTTCTCATTATTTTCATCTTTCATGCATCCCTCCCCTTCTTAGTTTCCCAGCTGCCAACCCCTCCGACCCACAAGATAGCCACTGTAATCCCCCTCTCCCACCTTACTATTGTTACCATAGTTACCCTCTCACCCTACATCTATTGTCACCCTCTCCGTTCTCCCTTATAATTGGTGTCGTCCTCTCCTTTCTTCTCCTAGAGCCACTGCCATCAGCCTCAGTTCGCCTTATTGCTGATGTCGCCACCCCCCCACCCCCAACCTGCTAGCTACCCTCCACCTTACCCTCCCTCTACATATTGTCTAGCTGGCAGTCCTTTATTCTCGTTCTCATCCTAGAGAGTCGCATGTGTTCGTGTTGTTCTGTTCATGTTTGGAGGAGTTTTCGTTGCAACCCTCTTAAATTTCAACAAAAATATTTATATTTTTATTGTGGTTTGAGTTAACCCCAATATCAATTTGAAGCAGAGCTAGCTTAACCTTAATCCTATCCTAGAGTTTTCTAACTCTTCTTACCCTCTCCATCAAAATTTTCTTTCTAATTCCCAAATCATAAACAAATTTTGACCTAACCCTAATTTTCCCTTGCTGATTTTCAAAATCAGCTACCCAAAATTAATTTTCCTGGAGTTTCAATTAGTCTTATACATCCTCTTTCACCTCCCAACCCTAAACACTAGTCATGCTACCAAAGAGATATATCATCGAGACTACCTGAGAAGAGATACAACGAGAGATCCATCGACTTCAACGAAGGCTTACAGATATGGAGGATGAAACCAAGGGGGAAATTATCCTCGATCGTGATAGGAAAAGTCGAAGGGGAGACGAGAATTTTAACCCCTTCCATAGGGAGGATTTCAGTGATTAAGACGGTAGGCTACGATGCTTCGGAATTCAGTACCAGAGGAGGTCAAGAGAGGAGCCCACTTATGGAGGATAGAGGGACTTCGGAATAAAGGTGGATCTACCAGAGTTCGATGGAGGTATGGATCTAGACGACTTTATTGAATGACTGCAAACAATTGAAAGGATATTTGAGTACAAAAAGACACCGAAGATAAAAAGGTGAAGCTTGCAATTATGAAATTGAAAAAGAGAGCGCCCTTGTGGTGGAAAAACTTGCAGAGATAAAGAAAGAAAGAAGGCAGGGAAAAATTACAAAGTGGGAGAAGCTGAGGAAGGTGATGCAGAGAAAATATTTATCGCCTCACTACCACCAGTATATGGTTCGGAGGCTCCACCACCTACAGTAGAGAGATCTATCTGTGAAATAGTTCACGATGCAATTTGACTAGTTACAAATGAAGTGTGAATCAGTCGAGCCAGAGGAACACACCATAACAAGGTATCTGGGGTGGGTTTTGGGGGGGGGGGGGGGTGCTTGTTTGAAACCCTCTATCAGCAACGCGATGCAACTGCAACTTTATTGGCCAATGAGAGATGTACAAACCTTAGCTTTAAAGGTGGAGACACAGTAGAAACAGCGCAAACAACTATCATCAGTTTGGTAGCCACCCGCAATTGGAGACACCAACAGGAGCACACCTCAAGGAGTTGAGAAAATTGGTTCGGATAATGAAAGTCACCCCGAGTGAGAAGTCTGAGAAGAGTAGCATGCCTACTACAGTCCTAACCAGAAAATGCTTCAAATGCCATGGATTTGGGCACATCGCCTGAAGTTGCCCGACAAGCTGAGTTTTGTCGTTTATCAAGATGGGCGCAGTGGAGGAGGTTGGCGACGAGGAGGCTGCTGAGGAAGTGGGTGAGGTGTATCATCTTCCACCGAATATAGGCGAGATGCTCGTGGTTCAATGGGTTGAAGAGGTAGTTCTTTTTACGATAACAAACGTTTCGTGAGCTCGGCTGCTCAACAACGTTTTTGAGTTTGTGGGGAAAAAAGAAGCTTATTCTTGAACAGGATTTTCAATTTTCAGGGGGGAAATAGAGGTAGAAATTGAGCGTAGGGGGTGGCAAAACATCGCATACATGTCTGAACCCGCCGTAGTCGCTCTCGTATGCGAATGCAAAAGAATCCGCAGACAAGAGAGTTTTCGTGCGGGGGAAGATGATTCCATTTCACCCCACCACCATTAAGAAGTGATGAATCCTGAGGCTAAAGAATTCAACCACGCTTTGGCTTTATCCTTAGCGAGGAGGGAAAAACATTAGTCTAACAGCGTCACTGCGGACACCGTTGCACCAAAATGTGGCGCACAGTTCTAGAATGTTTGCTAAGTGCATATTTGGGACTTCAGTCCCCCCCCAAAAAAAAAAAAAAAACTGATTCTGATGAACCATTTGAATAATGGCAGGTTTTAGCTCAAAGGTCTTAGCTTCTACCGCAGGGTAATTATACTCATGTGAATCTCTTCAGCAGTGGTATTGGCAAAATCCCTAATGGGTTTCATGCTAGGTCCCAATGGTGAGCCATTTCTACGTGTTTCAGCTTCAGTGAGTCCTCTCCTACGATGTCTAAAAGTTCGCTCAATTTCAGGGTCAATAGGTGTCAAGTCAATGCGTGCACCCCTATGCATACACTAGAAGAAAAGTGAATGTGAAACTCACACACTAGTGACATACAAAAAAAAAACATACAAAAGACACAACAACTGACTCAAAGAAACACAACAAAAGTCAATTCAACACACAATCACAATCACCGTGCAAAGTTTCAAACAAACGCAAAAAAAATAAAATAACAATTAACAATAGTATTTTTTTTGGCATTTTCAGCATTTTGTTTTTTTTATTTTTCAACACCTGCAATGAAAAACACAGAACAATAGAAGTGCACACAGAAATAATAAAAAACAGGAAAAGAAATTTCAGAAAAAGAAAATAAAAAAAATTACCAAGCCTAGATTTCTAGTTGTTTAACTACAGTTCTTCTATGTTTCAAAACTTTTCTTAGCGAAACTTCCTTGACAACGGTGTCAAAAACTTGATGGACAAAAAATCGCCGCGAAGCGTGAGACCACTTCATGCAAGTAAATGTGTTAAAGTAGTAAGTGATATACATGAGTACAACGTATCGTTCCCACGAGGAAGTGTGTTAAGAAATTGATTTGAAAAGGCAAAGTTACAGTTTACTAACTATTCTAACCTAGTTCGGCATGATTCAAAAAGCAGTAAAAAGAAATCCTAAATATATCAGATTCAACAAAAAACAAAAATAGAGAAAAGCACAGATCAAATTGCTTTGGTGTTTCTTCAAGATTATTAAGGATTGTGCCAACGTGACTCAAGTGGGGCACCTGACTTTACTTTTCGTGCAAATTTCTCCTACGTGGTTGCTGTCAACCAGAAATGATATATTCTTCTTAAGCCTATGTCTAGATCTCAAGAAGAATTAGAATTCCACAAAGATGATTTTCGCTCATTTTTATGGCAATCCGAATAAATTGTTGATCCTTGTTATTGGTTGCAAGATCCGCAATAAAATATTTATATTTTACTTGGATCCCGTGGTTAACCTAATCATTCAACTATGCTTTTGCTGAAATTATAGATCAAGATTGATTTTAACACCCTAACTGGTCAGGTTAGGAGTAAACGAAAGACAGAAGGTTAACCAACAATGTTAATAATTAAAGACGTATAAAAACGTATATGATAAACCAACGACGAAAATCAAACCAAAAATCGATCCTCAAATCACTGAAGCACGAAAAGTTATTTAGCAGCTCATAGCTCGAGAGAAAAACAAAGAAAATTTCATAGAAATCAAACCTGCAATAAACATTTTTATTAAAATAAAAACAAACTTAGAGCCCCTTGATAATCCCCTCTTACAACAGCAACACAAATTTCTCTCAATTCCTCTCTCAGAAAAACAGAACAAAGAAAATAAAAAAGAAGAAGAAGATTTTTCTTTAACCCTAGCCTCCTGAATTCTCCCCTCCAAAAGCTCTCTAAAACTCTTCAAATATGTTCTTTTTATAGTTGGAGTTTAAATTCCTTCCAAAAATCATCAGAATCCCGCACTTAGTTATTTCCAAATTAGAAAATATAAACCGGCGTGACCATACTTGATTTGCGGCGTAATTACGCCGCACGCTTTGGTTGGGCGGCGTGGTCACGTCGCCATTCGGTGTGGCTACGCCTACCCTCCAATTGCACAGGTTCTTCGGTGGGTTGGGAGTGAACATGCCCGAAACTGGCGTGGCTATGTCGGTCCAATTTTTCCCAAAAATCCTTGTTTTGCTCTGATTTGCATGCTAGTCCTCCTCTAAGATGCAAAATGAAATTCCAACTTTCCAAAAGCATAAAATCATGAATTTAACGGAAGAAATTGCTAGAATTAAGGCATAAAAAATGTAAAAATTTGATGCATGTCACAGCTCTTCATTCTCGCTCTCACACAAGAGTCACATGTGTGTGTTGTTTTGTTCCTATATTGGGGAGTTTTCATTGTAACCCCTTTGAATTCCAACAATCATGTTTATACTTTTATTGTGGTTTGGGTTAACTCATACATGAGTGAATCCATAGCATTCTTTCTGATTATAATGAGACAAGAGAACAGCATACAAATTTGAAAGTAACATTTAACGTAACACCATAAGACTAGTTATGCCAAATGGATTCCAGTCTTAAATAACAAAGAAGCAATCAAAGCTAAGTTGAGTGTTGCAAAAAAGTAGAATGTTAAGATGAAAATATAGCAAAAATAAGGACTAAAATTTTTTAATTATAAAAATGGCAGCAGTTACAGATGTTGAACTATCAAAAATAAGATAATAGAAAGTGGTTTGATGATGTAAAACAAAAGACAAAAGATGCATAAATAAGATAGGTAAATAATATTAAAGTAAAAAATTTACAAATAAGATAGATAAAAAGTAGTATGGCTACAATGTCACATGAAGACTTTCGCAAATTTTAATTAAAATGTTGTTGACCTACGACATGAATCAATGGGAAGGAGGATTCATAATGTCGAATCAAAATAGTCGGCATATGCATATTGACAATGGTCATGATGAATAGAAGATATCATGCCTTGAAATTTTGGATTGTCCACATCACCGGATTCCCTAATTGGAGCATCCTAGAAGAGCAAAAGAAGATAAAATAAAGAAATATATTGTTAAAATTAGAAAAATTGATTTGTACAAAAACTTACATAATCATAGGAAGTAATATCAGCCTTATAGTCAGAAACATTTTGACCGGTATTAGCGCCATTAAAAAACCCAAAGTTTGTTCCACCATAAGCCATCTGGAAATCTCATGGATTACACAACTGCATAAAACATATTTGAATTCAGCTGATAGAGTTAGCAAATAGTTATCCGAGAACGTACATAGAGCACGACAGAACCGTTGCGAGATAAGATTTTTTCTAGATAAGCAGCAGTATAACTTGCATTTGTTTTTGCATTTGGTTCACCCCAATGTGTTAGCCAACCAGTATAAAATTCTCTGAGAAACAATCAAAGTTAAAATTTTTAGTTTGAAAAACTTCAAATATCTTAGATAGGCATAGACAATAGATGTAAGAATTGGTCGCCAACTTACGCTGATAAAGGAGGTGATTTTCCTGGAGCATTATACTTCTTCTGCAACTCAAATATCGGCCATGGATTTTCTCCAGTAGAAAAATCAACAGCTACATAACATTAGAATTGTTTTACTTAACATATTACAGAAAATCCCCTTGCAGTGGTCATAGCATTAATCCAAAGATTTACATACCACTTAATTCGTATGTATTTACATATCTAACACCAAAACTTCAATTTCTACATACATACCTACCACCTTACCTATGTATCAAAAGTGGATTTCACATTTTAGAAACTCAAAACAATAATAAAAATCTTGGAAAAAAAAAGCATTTGCATTTGCGTGAATATAAATACTAAATAACGTAAATAAAATCAATTAGAAACTAAAATCAACTAGCTGAAAATCATATGCATAGACATCACATTAATTCTATACTTTACTTAAGGTTCTCGCCC
Organism: Phalaenopsis equestris; assembly: GCF_001263595.1. Classification (NCBI taxonomy): domain Eukaryota; kingdom Viridiplantae; phylum Streptophyta; class Magnoliopsida; order Asparagales; family Orchidaceae; genus Phalaenopsis; species Phalaenopsis equestris. Next base: position 16,730,260 of record NW_018164444.1, read on the forward strand.
ATTACACGAAAGGGAGGATCCGACCTGCAAGGATCACCAACCTTAAAGGGTGTGATATTAGAATTAATATAAAAATAAAGCGACCACAACACAATCATTAATAATTTTGTAGCCAAAAATTGAAAATACAACAAACTGAAATCAAATAAAAATGGCAAAATACTAGGGAGTAAGTTTAGGTGGTGCCGGTTAAGGTTTGGACCTCCAGGTGGTGGCAAGGAGGCAGCTAACAAGCTGGAAACAGCAAGACAACAGTTTCCAGTAGTCTGGACTGCAAGCAAGGAGCAGTAACAGCTGCAGGAGGGCTGTAAGGAGCAGCAGCAACAAAGTCATGGGACAGAACAGCCTTGGTGCTGACAGTTTCCGGCGACGGCAAGGGGGTGAGCAGGTACAACAGGTACAGGTGTAGGAAGGTTGTTCTGGGTGGCGGTGGCAAGGAGGGGAGGACAGCAAGACAACGCATGTCCCTGGGCAACGGTGGCAGGTTGGACGAAGAAAACAACAAGTTTCTTCTTTTCAAGGGTGGAGGTAGAAGTCAAACAATGAAGGGGATATGGGAGCGATGCGGAAAAGGATGGGTGAAAAGTATAGGAAGGATACACATAACCTAGAGATTAAGATACAGTCGGAGCACCCCTTAAAACCCTATGAAACAGCCCTAAAAAGGGAAAAGAAGAGTTGTCGGCTCTACAAACACAAATCAATCAAAAAATAAACCCTACAAAAAAAAAAACACTTAAATAAACCTACTAATATTATGAGTGGGTACAACTCCAATTGGTTGGAAATCCTAGTAGACTGAACTGGTTCAGGTTCCTGCCTGACCCCCACATCAGTCTACCAGGATTGGAGCTTCGACATCATCTGTCATAGCTTCTGAATCCTCATAATATGACATCAGGTCAGCTACGTTGAAAGTGGCAGAGTTGTTGTAACCTCCCAAGATTGGAGGGTCTCGACTGTGTATCTAAAAGCATCTGAATCTCATTGTCGGATGCATTGTTCCACAAAACATCTGACTAGGTTCCCCAAATTGTGAGTAACCATCTATACCTGTCCAACCATTTATGAGTACATTGTTGAACTGAACTAGAACTTCATGCCAAGAGTACTTCGCAAAGTCCTCTAAGAGTACTAAAAGTTAGCTCATTCTTCTTTAAAGTGAAGTCAGGCAGAACCTCACCTAATAGTGACAGTCCAAATGATTGGTTGTTGATCAGGATATCATGAAACTTTGTATTGGTTGTCATGTGTTTGATATCGGTTCTTCTGTCTCACTGCCCTCTAACATCACCATAACTGATCCCACCGGTGTTACTCTCATGTCAAGAGCACCTATAACCTTGGACTCCATAGAAGGTAGGAGAATTATGTACTTTGCATACTTCTTTAACCCATCATGTTGAATCATGTGATCAAACGGTCACGGTGTCCCCGACAGAATATGACAAGCATTCATGGATACAATATCACACCGCACCCAATCAAGCAATTGATCCTCAAAAGAAAACTCTAATGAGGCATCTCCTGTCAATGCTAATCATGTTCCCCCTCTTCAACCTAAGGAAATATGACTAGGAATGTCTCTGCGTAGAGAGATTCAACTTGCCCGCCTGCTATCTAATCACCACATTCTCACAACTGTCTTCATCGATGAGAACGATGCACACCATTCCCTTCACAGTGCAACAAGTATAAAAGACGTTGTGGCAAAAGCACTGTTGCTTTCTCATTGCCTCGGTTTGAAGGACCCGTCAAACCACAATCATCGCGCCCTCATTAGTTGGAAATCGGTACTCCTGCACAGCCTTACTATCTTCTATGTCTCCAATACTTATAATGCTTCTTGATTAGTGACAGAGACAACTCTTGTAGTACGACAGCTGGAGGCAATGTGTCCAAATTCATGACATCTAAAACACTTACTTTGGGACATTGTGAAGGTCGAGCGGCCTTATCACGTATGGAATGAAGAAGCAGGGAGAAGTGCGGCCTTGCGGTTCAAAACAAGAAAGAATAGGAGCAAAATAATGAATTAGTTTTATACTTCAAGCATGAAATATTTTGTACTTCAAATTAGTCTGCAAGAAGAAAGAGATGCGTCGGGTGTGTCGCTTGGGTCAGAGCGAACAGGGAAGAGATGAAGGGGGGCTTCAGCGAGGGTTTCAACTTGAAGATAGAGTACAATGAAAGAAAAATAAAAGTTTTGAATGTCATCGTATGCCGCAATCTTGTTGTTGTCTGCACAGCTAGCCCTAGCGGCGATTCTATCATAGGAGATGAGCACGAGGGGAGCGCTTAAGTTGAGAACGACACTAAAGGAGAGAAGATGGGAGTTTCAGACGTCTTTCTGCGCAACCATCACTTCGTTGCCTTCCTAGCTAGCCCTAGTTGTGACTATATCAAAGATGACTGAGTGTGAGGGGGTGGGTTCAATTTATGTACATGAGAAAAAGAGCAGGAGCAGTTTCGACTTCATGGGGTGGGAGCAATTATCAGGATATCTTAATTAATCTTATTATAATTATTTTTTATGGTCAAAAAATGCCCCTCAATAAATATGATGTGCGACTAAAGTAAGTCATATTTGTTGCAAAATCGATTGACCATACGGATCTCCAACAAGCTTGTTTGGATATTATGTTAATAGTTTTACTTTGCAGATCTCCAAGGAAAGTCACAGATGTTGACACAAAGAATGTATTTCAAATTGAATATGCATGCTTATATCATTATATAAAACTCTGGCTAATGTTGCCTCAAATTTATTATCACTCATTTGGCAAGAGATTGAGTTTTTTCTCTACACTCTGCTTTTTGTCTTAACGGGTTTGATGAATGAATATAGTTGATTTGTCTTTATAGGCTTGTTAAAAAAACAAACATACCTTTTGTCCTATATTTCATGCTTTAATGAACTTAATTGAAGTATGTACGTTGATGACTAGCCATTAAGCTCGAATTAGGTTGATGGTAAGAAATTATCGGTCATGTGATTGGTGCTTTGATAAACTTTATTGATTATAAAATATCATTGAACTAGCCTTGATTTGTATATGAAGGCTAAGATAGCTTCTTCTACCCGATGCTTTTTGCATTAAGAAAGTTATTGAAGTTTTTATTTCAATATTATCCTTCAATCCAAGATTTGTGCCTTGGCAAACTTTACGAAGATCTCATTTAAGCAATTTTAAAGGCCCTTATGTCCTGGTCTTATGCTTTAATGGACATGATGATGGAATTGTCCTGAATTATACTTTTGGTCCTAATTTTATGCTTTAGTGGAAATGTTAAAGAAATTGACCTAAGTTGTTTCTAGAGACTTGTCAGATGAGTGAGCATACATTTGGTCATTGTTTTGTGCTTTGACGGACTTGTTGAAGGATACATGTCATTGACCTAATCTTCAAGCTTATGTTGAGTAAGTGATAAGAAATCGTCGGTAATGTGCTTTGTACTTCATCAAAATCCAGGCTTTGTGTCTTTGTAATATTTACTAAGATCTCATTTCAGCAATTTTGAGATATTAAAAGCCCTTTATGTCATGGTCTTATGCTTTGACGGACTTGTTGATGGATAGATGTCATTGGCCTAATCTTCGAGCTCATATTGAGTTAGTGATAAGAAAAGTGTTTTGCACTTTATCGGACTTGTTGATGATTGAATTCCCTTAGTTTAGCCTCGAGTTTTGAACCAACTTTTGGATAGCTTCTTTGGCTCATTGCTTTCAGCTTTGTTGAACTTATTAAAGACGAGGTTTCCTCTAATTTATGTTTTCTGCTTCATGAGAACTTTAGAAGAAGGTTTACTTTCTTAATTTAAAAAGAACGCCGAACTCAGCTTAAAGCTTTTTTGAGTGATGATCATTCCTTTGACCAATCAAGAAAATTTCTTTGATCTAATTCACTTGAGCTTTTTAAATCAAAAAACGTTGAAATTTGACAGCCTTTGTCATCATATTAGAAAAAAAGGGGGATAATCTTGTTGCAAAAAGAGAGTTGTCAGCGACTTGGCCATATTTTAGCTTGTTGAGTTTGACCATCTTAACCTGTTTGGGTCATAAACTCGGGCTACAGAGAACTTGTGCTTTTCTAACTCAATAGATTGAAGCTTGTAGCTTTAGATGTCTTCTTTCTTGAATCAACGGATCTTAGAACTTAAATATTTGGAATTGTTTTAGCTTGCTTGCATAGCTTTTTTCTAGGTGTAGATTATCTCATTGATTTAACCTTAATTTGTCAATTTGGTAAAAAAATTCTTCTAGATTTGGATCACATAAACTCATAAAATTAGATAAGCATTTCGTTGTATAGTTGTATTTTTCTGTTTGATTTAAATATAAATATTTGTTTTTACATCATTGTGGTCCTGTGGGTTAGCTCCAGTATCATTTTCAAATTGATGATAGCACAAAAAAAGAGAAAAATAGGAGTTTCAGATGTCTTCGAATGCCACAATCTCGTCATTGTTTCATAGCTAGCCCTAGCCGCAATCGTATCAGAGGAGGGGAGTGCGAGGGGAGCATCCTGGGTGAGAGCGGAGTGAAAGGAGAGAAGATGTGAGTTCCAAAGGGCTTTGTGCGCAGCCATCACTCCTTCGCCTTCCCAGCCAGCCCTAGTTGCGACTGTATTAGAGATGACAAGTGTGAGGATGTTGGGTATAATTTTTGTACACGAAAACAAGAGCAGGAGCAGTTTTGACGTGTTGGGACGAGAACAGTTATCAGATGTCTTAAGTTATCTTAATTTTATTTTTTCTTAACAATCAACAACGACTAAGTAGAACTGTAACTATCCTTTGGAAAAACATGATTCAATGCACAGCATATTTATGATCTGCTACGGTTTTGCTAAACTCACCTGCATAAACGTCTTCTTCTGGAATTGAACCCTTTTCTAATGTATCCTTAGTGCCTCCATCTGTAGTATACCTACAAAGCAGAACAAACCTTAAGCAGCATTTAAAAGGTAAAGACAGCTTTTATAAAATTTGAGGCAAATGGCAACAACAAAACATTGCACCATGAAATAACACGGATATAATATTATAGAAAACAAATTAAAACAAAACAAAGCTTAATCTGAGTTTTCATGCTTCAATATAATGATTTTTGTTTCGGATGTAATGAGAAGGGGATAACAAGTCTTAACAATGTAAAGATATGAATGAAATTCACGACACGCCATCCTTTACAAAGGTTAAAAATAATAAAAATAGTCGAAAATTGAAGATAGGAATCATGTTTGTTTTTGAATGATTTTTACAAATGACCATCAAACCAAGAAACTTTAACAATTGTAAATTCACGCAAGTAATAATGAAGCAAATTTAATCTTCCTAATTCTGGTTCATTTTCCCATTATTACCATACCCTTTCTTAGTCAATCTTTACATGAAAGTATTTCAATTTCATCAGATTCATTGTACTTTGTGTTCGTAGAAGATAGTGCCAGGGAAGTTATACAACAGGATAAGATAATGTATTCCACTTCAGGGAACAGAATATATCAGTAATAGGATTGTACCTAATTACAATGATGTCCAAGCACTTGTTAGCCATTAAAGGAAGGATATGTAAGTTGAATATATCACAGCCCAATCCAAGGCCTTGAATTTATTAATGCAGAAACAAATGATCGGACAATGAAAATGAAATCTCTCACCATTTAATAAAAATAATCATCAAAATAATCTAAAAAAAACACTACTAAGATAAAATTTAAATCAACATAAAAGTAACTAGTCATGAATAAAATTATTTTTCACTTGGCTTGATTCCGCCTTTTATAAATATTTTTTTCTTTTCAGCTTAAGATGTAAGTTTAAAATATATTAAGCTATCAACAGAGCGGTGAAGACTCGTACTTCTAAATTACAATAATATAACGGAAATAAAATAAAATAAATGTTAGTCAAACATAATGAATTAATATAAAGCAACTAATAATTTATTATTCAATTATAATCAATTAGAAAAATTCAAAATATTCAATCGTACGTTACAATATCTTATTCTGTTTACATCAGTTACGGAAGAACTATCTAAAATTATACCAATTAAAATACATTTATATTAATATCATTTTTTTCAGTTTACGTGCATGAGCTTTAGCATCTACAATAAGAAAGCAAACTCCACCAATTAGCATGCACATATAAACGTTGTATATAGCTCATACTATATGATTATTCATGCAATAACTAGTAAAAATTTTTTAAAAAAAAAGTTAATTTTAATTTTTTTTTTCTTTAATTGCTCTTTCATGAATGTTTGGATGTTAAACTATTAGAGATAGAAATAGAATTTAAGAGAATTAATATTCACTCTCCGACCGTCCGTTCCCGTCTTAATTAATTCCAAACCCCGAGCAGGTCGTGACAAAACTGGTATCAGAGTAGATGTTTAGATTAAATAACATGGATTTTAATGAAAGAGCCAATAGGATAAATCAATTAAGTTATAAACAAATAAAAAAATTGAATCTAATTAAATTATGTTTATTTTAGAGGTATGGATGATTTGGAGGTGGAGGCCAGAGATGATGAAGATGTTAAATTTGATACACCCCAGAATGTTACAGTCAATGTTGATGCTTTCGCTAAGATGATGTCTGGACTGATGTAGATGATTAAGAACTCTAAACCTCTAGTCAGTAACAATGGAGGACCGCCGATGGATAAGCACTCAAAGCTTTTTCAGGATACGAAGCCACCTTTGTTTCCTGGAGTTGAGGATAGTGGAAGCTAAAAACTAGCTGTTAAGAGTAGAGAAAATTATTGATGGGATGACATGTCCACCGGAGAAGAGAGTTACCCTTGCCATATTTACTTTCAAGGGAGAAGCTGAGAGGTGGTGGGAAGAACATATGTGGGAAAAGTTTGCAGGTAAAACCAGCCACTTGATGCAGTGGAAGGAGTTCATGGAAACCATCAGAGATTTGTTTGTACTACTATCAGCCAGAAGACAGATGCAAGATAAATTTATTAGGTTGGTGCAGGGAGATCGATCAGTTATGCAGTACAAAGCGTAGCTTACTATCTTGTTGAGGTATGCACCACAGCTTATTCCTACTGCAGAGGAGAAACACCACAGATATTTTTTTCAGGATTGAAGAATTCAATCGGCAGCCACTAGTACCACTTGGGATCGAAGACTGTTCAGTGCTATGGGAGAGGGCTAGGCGGCTGGAGATTGATTTTCAACAGACTCAGAAGTGTAAGGATATACATAAGAAGAAGAACTTAGAAGTGCCACAAACAGTTTATTCTCGAGAGTCCAACGGGAAGAAGATAAAGTGTTATGCTAATAGAGTTATCAGTCAAAGTAGCAGCAAAACTATAGAGCAATGTGCTAAGTGTGGAAAGCAACATCGTGGTGAATGTCTATTTGATTTGAAGATGTGTTACTATTGGAGATAGCCTGAACATTAGATGATAAACTATCATAATTCTACTAAAAACCCCACATCAGATATTAAATTGGGAAAGGAAGCAACTCAGAGGAATTCTTGGGAGGGATCTACTTTTAGAAGTTGTCGGCATAAGATGATAAAAGCTAGTACTATGACTCGCAAAGGGAAACCAAGGGAGAACACTCGACCAAGATTCTATTCCTCAACTCATTAGGAACCTGAAAAAACCACTGCCACTGATGCATAGAGACGATGGAGTGAATTATCACTTGGGTGTTATGCTAGGTTTCATGTTAGTTGTCCACTGTTGAGTATTTTTATGTACTACTTTGATTTCAGAAGTTGAGTATTGTGTTAGTTATGTTGTTATGATTCACATGTTTGGAGATTGTTCAGCTGAATTATCTTATCTTCAATACTAGATTTATCTAATTTCTTTTGTAATCACTCTACAAGAATTAAACTTTCTTGAAGATTAGTATATAATTCATGTTCAATCTGCATAATGTGTAGTTGGTGTTAAGTTCATAAATTTCGAGAATGAAATTTTTATAATGAGAGGAGATTGTAATAACTAGTAAAAGGTAAAATAATAATAATAATAATAACAAATAAATAAATAAATGAAACAGGCGTCTCACTTGAAGCAAGAGATAAATGAATCGAATGACAGGGTAGCGGTAGACGAAGGAGATGGCAGCGGTAGAAGGAGAAGAGAAAATTTTACATGTGAGAAACGAAGTCGAGAGAGAATACAAACCCATAAGAAAGGTGCGGCTCGTACTTAGGTTTGGCATCGTCCTGTGAGAAGGAAGCTCATGCCTTAGCTGATCGAAAAATAAAGAACAAGAAAGGAGAAATCGACGCCACTGTTGGTTGTTGGTTCGCTTGAGATTGACGAAGTCGGTGTTGTGCGTGGAGAAGAGACGTCGACAATAAAGCATGCAAGACGAGTAGGCAACATCGCTTGCAGAAGGAAAGAGGTCGTGCGACTTGGTGCATCCTGATCCTGTGCAGAGGAGGTTGAAGATCGCACGTGTTGTGCAGCGTTGAGCTACGACCGAGGAAGGTAGAGAAGAAGAGGAAGCTGAGCCCTAGTCTTACGTGCTCCTGTACAGGGAAAGGAAAGGTTGTGTGCTCGCGAGAGAATAAGAAGCACATGAGATTAAAGCAACTGGCCGAAGGTATAATAAAGAATTTAATTTTCTTTTATTCATTAAGTTATTCAACCTAGGTCGGTGAGTTATTTTGATAAACTTTTTAATGAAGTTTCTAAAAATACGATCGACCTTAGTGATCTTAATATCGTTAATAATAATAAAATGTTTCATTTTTACCGTCACATTAGTAAAAAAAGAGTTGAGGAGGCTTTAAAGAATACCAAGGGTGGAAAGTCTATAGGACCTGATGATATGTCAATTAAAGTATGGAAATATTTAGGAGATTTGGGAGTTTATTGGCTTCCTAAACTCTTTAATATTATTTTAAAAACTAAAAAGATGACTGCGGAGTGGAGGAAGAGTATTTTGGTCCCTATTTTTAAAAATAAAGGGGATGCACAAGAGTGTGAAAATTATAGAGGAATTAAGTTGATGTGTCATACTTTAAAATTATGAGAGAGGGTAATTGAACATGGGTTAAGACGTATTACAAAGATTTCTCATAATCAATTTGGATTTATGTCGGGCAGGTCTACTATGGAAGCTATACATTTATTGAGAGGTTTGATGGAGAAGTTCAGAGATAATAAGGAGAATCTACATTTGATTTTTATTGATTTAGAAAAAAACATACGATAAGGTTCCAAGAGATATCCTTTGGAGAGTTCTTGAGAAGAAAGGTGTTGATATGAATTATATTCAAGTCATTAAAGATATGTATACTAGAGCTCTTACTTGTGTTCGAGCTGAAGGAGAATTGACCAAATATTTTCCTATTTCTGTTGGATTACATCAGAGATCGGCTTTAAGCCAATATCTTTTTACTTTAGTTATGGATGATCTTACAGGACATTTACAGAAGAATGTACCCTGGTGTAAGTTTTTTGCTGATGATATCCTTCTCGTGGATAAGACGAGAGAAAATATCCAGGAAAAACTTAAATTATGGAGGTCTACATTGGAGTCTAAAAGCCTTCATTTGAGTAGAACTAAAATTGAATATATGAAATATAATTTTAGTAGTAGTAACTCTAGTCAGAAGTGTAACTTTGGGTGATTAAATTATTAAAAGGTGTAAACGATTTAGATATCTTGGGTCTGTTGTTCAAAGCAATGGTGATATAGATGGGGATGTTAATAGTAGAATTCAAGTTGGTCGGTTGAAGTGGAGGAATGCTTCGGGCCTTTTGAGTGATAGAAAAATAAAGCTTAGATTGAAGGTAAAATTTTATAAGACGGCAGTGAGATCTGCAATGCTCTGTGGCGCTAAATGTTGGCTTTTAAAAGAGAAGCATAATACTAAGTTAAGTGTTGTCGAGATGAGAACGATTAGGTGGATGAGTGGCTTTACACTTAGAAGTCGTCTTAGATGGTTTGGTCACATTAAGCGTCGACCATCTGATGATCTGATTAGGAGAGTAGAGGTTTTAGATTTGACTTATGTTAAGAAAGCAAAGGTAGACCTAAAAAGACTTGGGCTTATTGTATAAAAAATTATCTTAATTTATTAGAACTAAATGAAAATATGACACAAATAGGACGCAATGGAGAAAAATGATTCATGTAGCCGACCCCACATAGTGGGATTAAGGCTTTGTTGTTGTATGAAGTTATATTAATCTAATGGTATATACATATGAGTTTGTGTTTAAATTACATGATACTAATAGAAAATGTTGTTGAAATAGGACTCAACTAAGAGTGATTTGAACTTGGAAGGAAAAGAAATTGGTGAAGCGTGCGAGGAAGGAGATCGATACGAGGAACTTATAAGGTAAATGTCAAATAGTTTTTTATTTGATGTTTTAAGGTTTAGTCATATTAATATAATAGTTAAATACTAAATAATATTCATGTTAATTAGTGTTAGAAAATCAAGGAAGAGCAATTTTAAATTTTTGATCGAGCAGTTTAAAGCAGTGAAAATTTATTTTGAAGGAGACGACAAAAATCGATAATAAGAAAATCATTTAAAATCAAAGTGACAAATTAAATTTCTAAATTCTAGTAATTATTTCCAATTCAAATTGCTTGTTTGATTTCATGTATTCCCTAGTTTAGCGGTAAATTCTTCATAGATGTGCATGTTAAATATTGTTGCATAACAGTTTAATTTATGATGATATCAGATCATTGCATGACTTTAGTGGAAGTCTACATATAAGCTGCATAACAGTTTAATTCAGGATGATATCAGATCATTGCATGACTTTAGTAGAGGTCTACATATAAGCTTGCCGAATGATCACACATATATATAACATTATTATTTAACCTCTAGAATTTTAATAAATGTGCATGTGTTAATTGATTACATGAATTATAGATATAACATGTTTGTGTTCTTCATCAGCAGATAGAGGTAAATGTTTCATAGAAGAGAATACATGATATAAAAGAATGAAATATGATATATATGAATACTTGTATGTGCATATTCAGTGTTCAACCCATAATGGCAAAGGCATGGGGACGCCAGTGTACCCGCGCGAGTAGAAGTTTTTCTACCGACCCAAATAATTATGATAGTTACTTCACTGGCCGCTGTGACAATGGAATAATATCGGCTAGAAGCTAGTAGACAGAGCTCACCACCCCAGATAATTATGATGCATATATCACTAACCGCTGTGCCGACGGGATAATATCAAGTAGGGGCAAGTAAGAGTCTTTTACTCTAGACAATTACGAAGTGTAGATCGATAACCGCTGCGCCAATGAGAGCAAGCGAGACAATATTGACTAAAAGTGGTCTGTTATTTTGACGGTGATCCTCAAATCAGATAGATCTGTATATAAAGAGTATAAAGTAAAAGTAAAATTAAAATTAATGTATATAAAAATTTATAGTATTTTCATTTAAAAAATGTCATTGATGCATACATTAATATATTAAAAGATTACATATGAAAGATTAGTATAGCAAAAGATTTCATAGAGATATTAAAGATCAACATGAATATTGATTTCTTTTCCTTAGATTATTGTAGTTTAGAATTGTAATTACCCATAGATTATTTTTAGATAGCTCATTATGTTGTTTCAATATTCTTCAAGTTTTAAACTTTTAATTAAGATGATAGTACAGAAGAATCAAATGTGTACAGAAGACAAGTACAACAAACAGAAAGGTACAAAAAAAATTTCTTTTCGTTAATTTTAATTATGTTTTTAATTGCTCTTTCATCAATGTTTGAATGTTAAACTATTAGGGATATAAATAAAATTTAAGAGAATTGATTTATACCATTCGACTGTTTGTTTCAGTTTTGGTTAATTCCAAGCCCCCATGTCAGGTCGTACAATTCATAGCATTTAGTATAGAATAAAAATTATAATAATATATAAAAAATCAACCATATTGAAAATTTACAACATTCATATTGATATGATAAGTAATATAAAAGAATAAATGAATCGAAATAAAAAATTAAAATTTACACTTATCTAGATAATTGGTTTAGAAAAAGCAAAACTACTACTATGAGCTAAAAATAAGAATACTCACCTCAATTTCACAAGCATTAATTTCCGACCTTTTACTCAATATAGTTGTCACATAAAACTTAAGTTTATACGACATAGTTAAAATTCTGCTAATTATTATCCCAATTATTAATAAGTTATAATATTATTAGGCCTTTATTAATCATACTCAATCTTTTATGTCGATTATACCTTATTTATGAGTGTTTTATCATATTGATCTAATTTCAACATTTAAGAAGTTTCTAATTGAACATAATAATCATACTAACTTTACTAATGCTTTGCACTGAACAAACCCTATGTGTTGCACTTTCATTCTTCATTCTTGGATATTTACATTCCTAACATCTATAGTCGTTGCGATTTTGCTCTAGCTTTGCTTTGTTTGGTTGTTATTCTTTTTGAATCTGAATATTGGTTGGGATTTTTGTAAAAACCAATGTTTCAGGTGTTGTGTATATTTTGAATATGTGATGGTGGTTTCCTGGTGAATCCTTTCTTCACAGTGAATATGATTTTTTGTTTGCTCTATTCTGTTCATGTGATGGTGTTGATTGCACGTGCAATCATTTTAAAATATAAATAGGCTATTTGGAACGTGTATGAGCCATATATTGATATGTGAAGGTGATGGCAATGTTGTTGTGGATGTGTTGGTGTGTTGACTTGTTTGTGTGTGGAGGTGGCGTTAGCGGTGTTGCATGTAGAGGTGTTGGTGTGTGGATGTGTTTGTGTGTGACTTTTGAAGTTGTGGTGTGGGTTGGTTTATAGGTGGAGGTGGTGGTTGGTGTGTGGTTGTGTTTGTGTTGATGGATGTGTTGGTGGATGTGTTGACGTGGTGGTAATGGTGGTTTGTGTGGAGGTGTTGGTGTGTGGAGGTGGTGGTAGTGGAAGTGTGGATGTATTGGTGTCGTGGATGTGTTGGTGTGTGGAGGTAATGATAGTGGTATTGTGGATGTGTAAGTGTCTTGATGTGTTGGTGTGTGGAGATGGTGGCAGCGGTGATGTGTAGGTGGTGTAGTGGTGTGGTGTGGAGGGGCATTGGTGATGATATTGTAGCATTTCTATTTTTTTTTTGAGTTATGATATTGTCACATTCCTATTTATGTTGATTAATTTTTTTCATGCTAGTAATGCAATGATTAAGACAAAAGATGTCGAAAATGATTTGCTTGAGACCTGCACTCAAAAAGGGGAAAGCGCAAATGAGACGACAAAATTGAGAGATTGAATTAAGAATGTTATAGTTGGAGGGTGATTTGAGGAAACATTAGCTTTTATTTTTATATATTGTAATGGTTGTCAAAAACATTCACTATTTATCATATCCGTATTTTATACAAGTCATGTATATTTTTATTTAGTATACATTCGATTATTATTGTATCAGTTTTTATGCAAGTAATATGTACTTCTTTTCTTTTTGCATGTATTTTTCTTCCACTTGGATGGTCGATGAGGCGACCGTGGGTAATATATGTATCCTAAATAGTAGATGTCTTTTTTTTGTGAGTTTTGGAGGCCTATATTGAGACGTTTGATCTTCTGGGTTCTTCTGGATGTTTTGTATGCCGCTATTGGTTTGTGTCACATGTAAAATCCTCATAAATGCAACCAATTTCTTCTTTTTAGTGTTACGGCTTCTGAGGTTCTTTTGGGTGGCTTTTTTTTGGTATTATGCATATGTGATACACACGAGCTCGATTTTACATGGGTTAAAGCCAACCAAAAACCTTTTTTTTTATAAGGTCTACTGTCTTGTTACAGTGACGGATTTATTAGTTTATATACTGAGTTCTCTGAAACATCACAACTACATAAAATTTTAATTAATTACTTTTGTAATTAATTTTTACTGATATTATATCTAAGCGTATGCGTCGGAAAAGATGAGCTCAAAAATTTTTGATATCCCTAAAGGATTACACTGCTACTGTGGACTATAATGTTCTCTGCTTACTTCGCTGCAGCCACATAGCTGTAGGCGACACTTTTAGAGGTGTCCAAGAAGAATCACAGAAAACTGTGACTATTTTAGATGGATAGATGGGCTAGAAGACTCCATCACCAAGAGTGATCGTGCATGAAGAATTTCCCCAGAAGACGGCTTATCTCGTAACATACATCATCTACATTTTAAAAATAACGTAATCATATTATTAATTGTTATTTTAATAATTATTTTCTTAATTTTGGTATTCATGCTACTCACATTTTAGTGAGGTGTCTATCTTTATTTTGTAATGTTATGCATTGGATAATTGTTTTAAAGTATGGAATGTAATTGTATGAACAGTTCTATTGCAAACAACATTACAATACAGAGACAAAATGATTATTTGTCTAGAGACGGCTGCAGCACAGCTTTTTCAAACTTAAAAAACAAAAAGACAGTTAGCTTATCCACAGAAAATTCCTTCCACAGCAGTTTTGCAACTTATTAATAAGTTGTAGTTGCCCCCAAGCAGACCCTTAGTGTGACATACTAGTGTAGTTCAATTGAATCGATGTTAGCGTGTTGCATTTTTTTTAACATGAGGTTTCATAATTTTCCCACAGAAAGTTTATGGTAAAAAATTTTTTTACCCTTTTTTTAACAATAGTTCATTAGATTTGTCTCACAAGAATCATTTACCACAATATTACAAAAAGAGAAGGCAAAGCATTTCTACTAACTATTAAAGAATCATAACAAACAAAGACCATACAAAATGAGTGTCAATGGCCAACACACTTCTAACTTATTAGAACAAGTCCTATAAATTAAATTTTTAATATACTAAATGGCTATAACATTAGTAGTATGTTCCTTAGGTTCTTTATAATTAAGGGCATAAACATGAGGTCTTAGAGCAATTAAATCAAATAAACTTCAGCAACAAATAGTCGAGTGTCGCTCAATTACGAGTGATCGGATCAGCAGAACTAAGTGTTGACATCAATTTTTGGATATCATAGGTGTAGGGTGTCCACCTATAATCGACGAAAATTAGTTATCGCGTCGCGCAGGAAATTGGCTAAAATTGACCCGTTCGTCGGTGAAGTTATCCAGATGACCTCAGACGACGAAATGAACCACATGAGTGCGTCCGAAACGTCGATTTTATCTACGAAGGACGCTCGTTGGACCACAGTTTTGCGTGCAGGCTAAAAATGCTCAAATTTTTATTTTCGTCCTGATTGCTAAAATAAGTAGTCCGAACGACCCCAGACGATGAAACGGACAGAGCGGTCGCGTCCGGAAAGTCGATTTTACCTAGGGGAGAAGTTCATTTCGCTACGATGACGTGTTCGGCAAAAGGATGAGGAGAGATAATAATAATAATAATAATAATAATAATAATATTATTATTATTATTATAATATATATTATCCTTAAAAAAAACGGCCGCATCTCCCTCTCCCCCGCTTTCTGGTTTTCGCGAATCGCTGCCCCCTCTCCGGTTTTCGCAAAAAACTCCCCGCAACCGACCTTCGCCTCGCCGGCTAGGGCTGTCAATTTGGCTCGTTGTTCGTGGACAGCTCGCGG
>NW_018164444.1:16746279-16747695 GCF_001263595.1 Phalaenopsis equestris
TTAAACCGGAGCAAAAATTAAACACTTTGTCCCGGAGCCGATTTCGAACACGAGCTATTTCGAACGAGCCGAACACGAGCCAAGCCTGAGCTCGCTCAAGCTCGGCTCGTTTACAGCCCTATCGCCGGCGAAGCCCGTCATCGGACCTTATTCCACCCGCCGGCGCAGCCTCTCCAGCCTTCCTCACCATTCGGGCAGCCTCCTTTTGCCGTATTTCGCGAAGGGGAAGTTGGAGTTCCCTCTCCCTTTGGCCATTCCTCCTCCTCCTCGGTCGTCCGTGCCTCCAGCCGGCCAGATCGGGAGTGTCCTCCTCCGCTGGAGCGCCTCCCTTGTCGATTTATTCTCTCTTTTGTTGTCGGACCTTTTCCTCACAGACCTTTTTTTGCCTCGTCGACGTCGTATCTACGCCGGAGAAAAACAGCGAGCAGAACGTCGGATTTTGGGTTGTCCTCCGCATTTCTTTCGCACTCGAACTAAGTCCTCGATCTCGCCGTCCTACCTTCCCGACGACCGAAATCTTCGTCGAAGCACTTTGACGTCGCCAAATAGCAAGCGTTGCAGCTGTTTGAGGAGGTGCAAGCGTCTCTTCCTTTGCGAGGAAAACTCCCTCTTTCACCGCCGTCGAGCGCCACTCGAAGGTATATTTTGGTTATATTTCTATATGCCAAAATTATTATTTTTGGATACTCTACCTCACTGCTTCCTATCTTTTATTCTCCTCGTTGCATGATTCATTGTGGGATGCACTGGAGCACGGACTAGACGTCGGATCCCCTAAACTTCTAGCTAGCCTTAGGTTTAGTGGTGTCTAGGCGTGTGGGTTCGATCGCCCACACGGGGTGCGTGCGCCGGCATGGGTCGGCGCGACGACGTGCCTGCGTGATGAATCGTCGATTTCCTAGAGCTAACCTTTAGATTAGGACTTCCTGTGCGTAACTAAACACCCTCTGTATAGCCGAGTGTCTCCCTTTTGTTGTGAGCCTTAGCACAAGTCCCGAGGGGTCGGAGTCCCTCACTCCTCTTGCTTTGGTTTTTCCAAGTTTTACTTGGAGAAGTTGGGAAGTCGGACTTGGCAAAGCGCGCGAAGCTTTGTAGCTGGCTCGCTTTAAAAAGTCTTGAGGAGTTCGCAAAATGGAAAAAGCTTTGTAGCTAGCACATTTCGCAACACCGTGGAGAGTTTCACCTTGGAGATCCGGGGAGAAACTCCCCACATTTCCTTACCAAAACAAGAGGCGGCGATGCCGCATTTCCAAGGGTCTAAACCTTAGGTTTCCTGGGTGAGGTCGTTAGTACGAGCGTGGTTCACTATCATGTGTGGTCATTTGCACCTCATTGTTTGCATATGTGTGTCTGGCATTGTTACATATTGTGTGTCATATATCACACTTGCACTTGCACTTGCACCTTGCACCTTGC
>NW_018164444.1:16748231-16749208 GCF_001263595.1 Phalaenopsis equestris
TTCATGAACGAGTCACTTCCTTCATGACATACTCTTTGTCACTACTTATATGTTTGATTTGTCCGGATCATTTGTTGCATTTGCATGTTTGCATGGATAGCGAGCTAGGTTCGTTAGGAGAGTGACCCCGTGTCGGTTGTGATGCCTTAACGAGCATTGCTTGCTGCGTTGATCCCAGGGAGCAATGCGAGTTAAGTCATCGGGATTGACACGAGTATGACTGTGCTAAAGATCTAACTCATGTCACCATTCTTCGTGACGCCATTTAGATCCTTTAGATCTTTAGGATGGGGCCGATATGACAACCCCGTCAAAGTCATATTATACCTAGACTTACCCCTCACTTAGATATTAGGTTAACGCACCTTCCGTTAGATGGTGTGTTAGGCTAGGATTTAGGGTGCTAGATAGTCTTTTTGATGTCTGGTTATTGTTCTCTATTGGATTGGTTGCCCTAGCCAAGTATTTTTCTTTTGCATTATGCTTGTGGTGTGTTTGCATGTTGCATATGTGAGTGTGTTAGGGCGTTCTTGCGTTCTTTTGCAGGGAGTCATGCTTATTTATATGCACACACACACAGATACCACTATTGGGGGAGCAAGTAATGATTTCTGACTATTTTGCTTGCAGGTGCTATTAACTCCCCTCATTTTTAAGGCATGACTCATGATACGTTATTTGCATGTAAGCTTTCCCGCTGACACTTGTTTCCATGCAGGATTGTCTTTTTCTTTTCTCTATGTATTTTTTTAGAGTCTAGGAGAGTCCTGTAACAGAAATAAGATACGAGCACGGGTTCCGAGTCGTTAGCATGGGAACCACGTGGAGGGGACCAGGAGCAGATGCTCGTGCCCCATATCTTAATTCTGCATTTTATATTGATGTATAGAATTAGGACCGGGCATGTATATACGGAGTCCGGCCGCCCTTTTTCTTTTTCTAGGATATGTTGGACCCCGCGGCACCGGCCTGTTATT
>NW_018164444.1:16749761-16758707 GCF_001263595.1 Phalaenopsis equestris
TAGCTGTGTATGACGGGTCCGTGGTACCCCGACCCAATTACCTCTACCTTTTAGGATCACTCTACCTTCCTTTTTGTTGAGCCCCTTTGAGCCCTGTCGCTCCTTGACCTCGTTGATATCACCTTGACGGCCCGATGCCGATGAGCTGCCGCCCATTTGGGATACGACGATTTATCCTCTGCCCTCTGGCCCGGACGTGCTTTGACGTATTGGGATATCTCCGTCAAGATGATTTAGGTTAGTCCGTGGACCCCGTGTGTTGATTAGCCACTACCCATTTGGGATGTGAGAAACTTACTCTCTGTCCGATGACTTAGTGTGAGCTTTGAAGTATTGGGACTGTTCCTACACGGAATAACCTTCATTTGATTGCATATACCCCAGGTTTATGAAAATATGAAGCGAAACTTCTTTTATCGAGAGTATTCTTGGGTATCCCCCAAGATGTAATTAACCAGTAGGAACACGTTCCTCTGGGAGTGCTCTTGACCCCAGAACAGGTACATACACCTGACTCTCTGGTTAAGGGTAGTCTATGTAGATACTTCTTTCGCGGATATTGGTTTAAGGTGTCTCCGCCCGATCTTGTTTGGGCGGACATTCTTAACCTATCTTTGCGAGGTTTATCACACATAGACTCTCCACGTTTTATTTTTTCTCTTGTTTGTCTCTTTGTCGTATATTCCTTCTTATTCAATTCCTCTCCTCTTCGAATCATTTATATGGTTCGGGAGGGAGACTTATTCGAATTGGGGAATTATACGACAATCGACAAGCTGACGACTCCTTTTAAAAATAAAAAAGAGAAAAATGAACGAAAACACTAAGGTTATTATTATTATTATTTTTTTTTTGTTAAAACAATGAATAGAAAATAAAACCAAACTAATTAAAATATATGTAGCACATTAATAGTAGGATGTTCTCCATCGACCTAGATCAAGATTATACCATGGCAAAATTACTCACACAATTTAGTATCCTCTTATGGCCAATGTTTCCCGTTAGTATATGAAAAAGATCATCATTGAGGCACCAAGAATAATCACACAAAAAAAGGTTTTTATGATAGCTGGAAAATACATTAACATTTTTCTCTCAATTATCTGTCTTTATCTGTACTTTTTAACCTTACAATTTATTTTATTACAGCAAATTCCTTATCTTAGAAGTCATTTATGTAATTACATTTGAACCAAAAATTTAGTTATAGTTTGATAATTACACCCTTTTATCATCCTAATTTAAGAAGGATGCATGGCTTTAGTTAAACAGAATTATTAAGCACTTACAGAATTATATGATTCCCAAGATGTTCACGTGCTAATGTAGCTAGGTAGCGAAGGTATGCTTTGTCATCTCCAAATGATCCAAACTCATTCTCAATCTAGAAAAAAAATACTTTCCTAAGCAACTGCCAATATCCGATAAACTAATAGGACAGGAAAAATAATCATCCAACTGAAAAGGCGGTGACCACAACCTGAACCATGATAATAGAGCCTCCATTCTCATACAGAAAGGGAGAGATTTTAGGAAGTAAAACTCCCCACCATCTCTCAACCTGCAAATAATCAAAATAAAATCAGCAGTTAAAACAAGGAAATTTTTTAATGAAAAAGCTTGGTCACTATTATAAGGAACTTGTCTACAAAAAGAAACACAAATTATTACTAGAAAATTGCAGAGTTAAATCCAAAATAAGGGAGCAAAAAAACATTCAAAAATTTGTGCACCACAAATTCCATGTACAACTTTGGAAAACCTTTATTAAATAACTTTTTAGCAAAAAAGTTATTCCAGACAAAAGGAAAATTTTAAAGAAAATGGGAAAAAGTAAACCAATAGTTGGATGTTCAAAGACAACATAAGTAGCATACCAGATTAAGGTATGTAGGATCTGAAGATCTTAGCTTCAGAACAGGCTTTACGGCAAGTAGCCAAGCAGGAAAGCCACCAAAATCCCATTCTGACAAGAAAAGCTTGCAAAGGTAAGGCCTTAAAAATAGAAAAATAATACGAAGCAGGAAGTGAAATCAGTTGATTATTATGATAGTTAATCATCTAAACAGCCAAGACGAAACAATATTAGTACTGCCTGCATGGATACCAATGAAAAATTAATGGGGACATTTACATACCATCAAATTCTTATATATTTACTTATCTAACACTTAACCTTTAATTTTTACATTTATACCACCAAATCTTTAATATAACATCAAAAATGCCACTGTTTTAATTTTTAAAAGGTGTAATACACCATTTCATGAATAAATAGGTAAACTAAACGAAAAAATTGAAGTATAGGTGTTAGATATATAAATACATAGGATTGAGTGCATGTATGTAAATCCTGCAAAATTAATTTGTATGGACTCCCATGTCTGCCTAAAATATTGCGGTACAGATATTGTGCATCATATACAGTTTACACTCACATTTGACTAGTAGTTCGACAACCTAAGCTGAGATTTAACGCACTTGATTTCTTTTTGGAACACTTTCTTGCCCTAATTTAACGGGATCAATATTGGTCCGGTCTCTTGCAAAATCGAAGTAAGTTGTGGGCAATCCGGTTGAGTGTGACACATTTAAACCGGCTGTGTTTGAATCCACAACACATTTATTCCATAGATTAGAAAGCATAAATAGCACAGTAACCATTTTAAGAGAAAATCCCTAGAGAGTTATAAATGAAATGCCAACTTTACAGAGTAATAGGAACATTATATATATATATATATTAAGGGAAGGAGCATCTCGTGGCTCCCTACGTGTTAATATAAATTAAAACAACAAAAAAAGGGAGGGAATAAGGATCCCAGTCTAAAAACAAAATAAAAATCCTAGGGGTTCCTTTATCCACGTTAAAACTCCACACCAAAAGGACAATAAGGAAAAAGTATACCCAAAAAAACATTAAATCCAGTATGCCAAAGTAATCGTATACCCCACAAAAGATGTACACCAAAAAATTAAGAAAGAACACAAAGACCGAGTGAAGAGCTTCAGGCGGCAACAGCATCACAAGCGTCTGAGTTCTACGAAAGAAAACCTGCATTAATAATGACAAAGGAAAGAAAGAGGGCCCGTGAAAGTAGAGATTGAGTTAATGAAGCCAATAAAACCCGTAAACTCAAGTGCAAAAGCTAGCACCCAAAGAAAGTACCACAAAACCAAAAGTAGGTACTACTATAAATATAAGGTGAGCGGCAACCACCACCCCAACCGAGAGCCACTCGAGCGCGAAGTAGGAAAGGAAATATAAGGACAGCCCCAATGAAATCCAGGGCCAAATCATACCGCCAAACAGATAATAACAAGCTAAGAGGAGACATCCCGACGAACATATGGGGCATCAATCTTGTCACCAACCAGCAAAGTGTTTAAAGGAGGGGGGATCAGATCCCACCCAACAGTTACTAGTGGCGCTACCTAAAATAGCAAGTCAATTTGCGGGTTGATTTCCCTCCCGGTAATTGAAACTCCATATCACATTTAAATTAGAGATTAAGTTTTTAATCCTCTTAATATAATAGAGGATATCCCAAGGGGTCTTGGCACCATTGGCAAAAATGTCAACCAAGATGTAATTATTACATTCAAAGATAATAAAATGTTAGCTAAGAGAGTGAGCTATCATGACAGCCATCAAGATGACCCGAGCCTCCGCCTCCATAAGAGTGTCAGCATAAGAGGGGTAGGAAAAGAAAAGAATACAGTTCCCAGCAAAATTTCTAACAATGCCCCCACAGCCCGTACTGTTAAATTTTCAACTATCATCAGTGTTAAACTTTACCCAACCCCTGGAAGGAGACCTCCATCTCACCAAAACCGGTAGAAGAGGAGATCTCCTCTCAGCCATGACTGCAGGCCCCATAGAAAGAAAATAGTTAATGCTATTAATGCCCGAAAAGAGGCTTTCTTTAGCATTACCCGTCCTCCAAAGCTTATTAATATAGATAATAATATTAGTAAAGACCATCCTATTCTGAATGGTTTTACCCTCATGTATAATATCATTACGAGTCATCAAAATAAATCAACATATAATGTAAGGGTAGACTTGCAAAAAATGTTTTTGTTTTCGATCCGAATTGCAAATCATAGTGGTAAGCAAAAGATTTCGCTCTGAATTCACAATAGTGTTAAACCACATGTCAACCTTCCTCCATATGAAAAGTGAAAAGGGGCAAGAAAAGAAAATATGCTCAACAGTCACCTCCGCCGAGTTACACAAACAACAACATGAAGCAAATCTCAAACCCTTCATTTTTAAGATATCATCACATGGAATAACAGAGTGTAAAATCCGCCAAGCCAGAAAAGACATAAGGGAAGTTAATGTCCAACTCCAAACACCCTCTCCCCAAGGAAGCTTTTAAAAATTATGTAAGGCGGAATATAGAGATTTGATAGTGGAGCAAGACACATAGGAAATTTCAATGTAGGAGTGTCTTGCAAATGAGGCTCAATAGAAATAGTGGAAATGAAAGTAGCTCCCTCGAAACCTAGAAGATTAAGGAGAAGAGGAAAATTCCAATGGCCATCCACCCAAGTATCAGAAACCGTAAGACTTGAAAACCTTGTATCCCTCATTTCAAGCCTTACATGGGACCAACAGTCATGCCAAAAGGAAATGTTTCCACTCCCCACCTCCCAGTATATGAAATCTTTTGCCCAATCTCTAATATGAAGCATTCTCTTCCACATGGTGGAATCCCCCAACCGCCAATTGATCAATGTCGGATGAGAGGAGTGGCAATATTTCCCATGCATGAAAAGGACCCACAAGGAATCACCTTTCCCAAAATTAAATCATTGTTTAAAAACTTTAATATCAGCAATATAGTGCAGAGATTTGAAACCCAAACCACCGGCATAGAGGGGTTTGCAAATATTCTTCCAAGGCATCCATCTTCTACCTGAATGATTCCCCACCCATAAAAACTTAATGAAACATCTTTCGAGGCTCAAAAGAGTGATTTTCTTAAGTTGAAAAACTTGAAGAATATATAAAGGAAGAGAATGTAAGATACTCCTGAGCAACGTAATTCTACCCCCAAAAGAAAGGAAATTATTTTTCCAATCCAAGATTTTCTTCGGCACCTTTTTCCACCATCTCATCAAACTGAATGCGCCTCTTCCTTCCCTTAAGTAAGAAGACCCCCAAATATTTAAGTGAAATGGTAAAAATAGAGAATCCAGTAAAATTGGCAATCCAGCACGCATTAGTACGATTGACCGTATTTCCCATGTATAAGTTACATTTATTGGCATTAAAAAGGAGACCAAAGACAGATTGGAAGTTCACCATTAAACTGTGAATATCTCTCACCGCTTTTTTGCTAGCATTATAGAATAATATCATATCATCGACATACGCTAAATGTGTTACCAACGTATTGGATTTATGAGTGTATTGCAAAGTGGGGTTTCTCCTGAAAATGTTATTTAAAAGGAGAGAAAGATAATCAAATATTAAAATAAAAATAGTAGGGGATAAGGGGTCACCCTGTTTTATCCCATGCCTCGCACTAAAAAAGCCCCGAGATTGACCATTGATGAGTATGCTATATTTATTGCAATGGAGCCATGAGAGAATAATTTTGCAAAAATCTTGGGAAAAGCCCCTAGCTTTAAGCACCTTCAACATAACTCCCAACTAACAGAATCATAAGCCTTGCGAATATCCAATTTAGTGACTATATTCCCCCTCTACTTTTTTTATCAATATCGGATGAGTTCCTGTGCAAGCATTATATTATCTGTGATCCCTCGTCCTTGAACAAAGGCAAATTGATTCAAGGAAATTAATTTATGGAGATGAGGTTGAATACGCCTAACCAATATTTTACTAATCATCTTAGATATGACAGAAGTCAGAAAAATAAGTCTAAAATGGTCCCAAGAGTTTTTTTGAGTGTTTTTGGGAATAAGAACGATATTAGCGGCAGAGAAATAATTTTCATGGGTCTCTCCCTTAAAGAAACTCTGTATAGCTTCCACCACCTTATCCTTAACAATACTTCAGCATTTAATATAGAAAGCAGAGGTGAAACCATCAGGCCTAGGGGCCTTGTTGCAATTAATGTCCAGAAGGGTAGAATAAATTTCCTCATCTGAGGGAATACCACAGAGATCGAAATCCAGTGATGACGTATCATCAAATAAGGAAGCATCAATAGAGTTCGAAGTCTCTTGAAACTCAAAAAGTTTAGAGAAATAAAGAACAACGCTTTCCCCAATCTCTTCATCCCCAGTAATCCAACTCCCATCATCATTTTTAATCCTCACAATAGTGTTATTGGCTCGTCTTTGTTTAATGCAAGCATAGAATTATTTGGTGTTTCTATCACCTTGAGAGAAGTGGGTTTCCCCAGCTTTTTGTTGCAACAATTCCTCCTCGCAAAAGGAGACCTCCAATAATTCTTTATTAGCCTCCTGTAAGTCATGGATAATATCATCAGAAGATTCATCAAGAGCCTGTAGGAGACTGGCCCTCTGCTCAGCCCTCTTAACTCTAGCATGAACATCACCAAAGACATCCCAATTCCAAGACCTTAGAGTAAAAGCCACTTTTTTATGCAGCTTCCAAAGAGTGAACCATGCATTGCCCACCTCCTCACATCTCCAATTACTCACATCTCCAATTAGATTAGTAGCAATGACTCGCAAAAAGTCATCATGTCTAGCCCATACGTTTAGATAACAAAAGTGATAGGTGGTAACCTTTTTGAAATAATCAATCAAACCAAAATCTGTAAAGATGCCGAACTTGCGAAAAACCATAAGAGGAAATCCACAACTGATTAGCAAAACACCTATCTAGGCGTTCAAAAAGCATTCCCCTTTTCCAAGTGAACTTAGAACCAACAAAACCCAGATCAGAAATGCCAGTCAGATCCAAAGCTTCATTGAATTTATCAGTTAAAGTGGTGTCAATTCTCCGATTTTTAAGAATCATGCATCACCATATTGAAATCCCCTCCAACCATCCAATTCTGGTGGATTAAAGCACCCATATCAGATAGTTTGTGCCAAAGATCATATCTAGCAGCATTACAAGTCTCCGCGTAAACAAAAGTGAGACATCCAACGAAAACATCCATAGAAAAGAAAGTGTGCATAAGCTGTCTATCATCAATAAAGATATCTATTGTGATATGCTTCCGCCAAAACAACCAAATCTTGTTAGAGCAATTAGCAAAGAAAGAAAAGTTTTTTGAATTTACCCAAAATGTGATCATCCGGAGAGGAGACCAATGGTTCCAAAATAGTAAAAATACCGACCTTATGAATCCTTATTATTGACTTGAGTCTACCAAGGGAGTGAGGATCCGCAACTCCACTGATATTCCAAATTATGACATTAACATGAGTAGACATATGACCCTTCTTAGAAGATCCAGTTCGGGTCCGTTCATTTTCTCCATCTGAAAAGTGGTGTATCATATCCAACAAAGTGTTCCCACTATTATGTTTTTGCACATCCACTTGGCATCTATACTTCCTCCGACGATACTTTTGAACATGTCATTCATCCCTTAATATTTTAGAAATATCCTCCAAAGGAGTATCAGATAGGGCATCAGAATGATGAGAATATAATGAATTATTATCAGTATTCAAAGCGTTAGGAAGAGAGGCCGAAGAAGGACGAGCCCCCTCAGAAATAGAAATGATAGGAGGATCCGGAACAGGTAACACCTGCTCAGTTCTCCCAACCGGGGAAATAGCATTAGAGGTAAGAGGATATTGATTATTATCAGTATTCAAAGCATCAGGGAGAGAGGCTGATGATAGTCGAGTCCTCTCAGTATTCGAAATAGCAGGCGGGGGAGTAGGTATGACCTGCACAGCACGCCCAACCTGCTGTCCCTCGGTCTGGACCGAAGGGATAAAAATTGGGTGGGGGACGGCAGCCATAGCAACTGCCGGAGTAACCTCAGCATTTTCCACAAGGAGCAAAGGCGCTTGCTCAACGTGTAACTGTTTCATATTTCCCCCTTTCCTCAACTCAAGATGTAGCTCAAAACATTGGTCCTGACCGTGGACAAACATTCGACAGTGAGTACAATAAGAGGGGCGTTGTTCTAATAAAACCTGCTGCCAGTATCCATTGTGAGTCTATCCAATCCAAACCTCGTCAGGTGGGGGTAAGATAACATCCCGTTCGATTAAAACTCTAATCATAGCCGGTCTCGTGAGATTATAGGTTGGAGGATCTAATTTAAGGGGCCTTCCGAACATAGCAGCCAAGGAGAACGGAATTTCATGGTTGAAAAGATGAACTTTCAAACATGAGAACCGAAGCCAAGCAGGGATAATCGGAGTTTTAGCTTTGGGATCAAAATTAGCTGACCATTTCAAGACTTTCATTCCACAATCCTCAAACTACACCATACAACTAGCAAACAGACGCGTATGATCCTCCTCGTTGGATTGGACAACTGAATTAAAATGTAACTGAATTAAAATGTGTCTTCCATCCAAAGGTTCTATCTTCCAATCTCCGGTAAGCTTCATCAGTTCGAAATGTTTATGAAAGAACTCCATTTTAGGATACCCATACAAGAATTTTCCTATCAGATGTAGGTGGCAAGAAGAAGCGAGTTCGCCATTCTCATCATCAGAGAAGAAGAGAGCCAGCTTACCCCCTTTCCGGCCAGGACGTCGAACGAAAGAAAAATCAGAGCAGAGTGAGAGTGAGTCGTAGAAGACAGAAGAGAAGTTTGGAACGCCATTTGCGGTCACGCTGGCATAGAAACGATATTGTTTACCCGTGTCACCAACGCCGCCGCCGGTCACGCCAGCGTAAGATAGAGCCATGCCGCCCGATTACCCGTGTCGCCATCAAGTCGCAAAGCCTAGCAGAGTCGGAATCGTGACCATCATAAAAGATTTTTTTCCTTATATATATATATATATATATGTATATAT
>NW_018164444.1:16758910-16762409 GCF_001263595.1 Phalaenopsis equestris
TATATATATATATATATATATATATATATATTAGAAAAGCCCAAAGGTGAATATATTAATAAAAGGAGAGGTATAGATAGGTTGGATGAAATGACCCAAATTGACACTCTAACCACCGGACATACAACACACACGTAGGAAATACATGGATACCCAAAAAAACCAAGATTAAAATGTATACACAGAAATTATACGTCAAAAGTTTGTCAACACTCGCAAATTCAGTTAGCTTGCAAATGATCCAATTTAGCATTGTCTCTGCCTCTAGTTCTAGGACGAGAGTCAACTAACATGTCCTAGGGATCATATTTAGATAATAGAAAAATCCATATAAATAGGTTCCTCAAAATCTCAAACTATGGCCTAAAACTACAATTCCCAATTTCAATTACCTCAGATTCCATCAAAATCAACAAAGGATGGCAACTAGGGACAAAGTAATTTGTCGTGAGCAGCAAACAAATGATGGAACAGTGCAAAGTGGCACCTTCAAACACAAGCAAAGAACAAATGATCAAGTATCACATCTAAGTGATTTCATAAGAAAATACTGGCATCGATGAAAGACAAGAAATATCCACAATTCTCAAGATTTATAAACAACTTCCCTAAATGCAGAAAAGAACGTCAATTTACAAACTAAGCCAGCTTTGGATCATGTACATTTGGTAATTAGTCTAATAGTTAATTGGAATGAATAAAAAAGATAATCGACACTACATTTAAATTCATGTCAAACTGAATTAAAAAGAGGCATCCCTTAGACGGGTATAGCTAGCACACCTAACCCCAAATTTTAACCTACCGAATTGGAACTGAAGCTCTTGTCATGACCCAAACCATGGGCTTATAATTTCCAAGGAGAGAATAGACAGTTGGATGATGAAACTAAACTTTTGTTTTCTATCAATAATAAATAAATTCATAATAAATTGAAAGAGTCACTAACAATTGTAGTTTAAATTAGCTAAACAGCAAAGCCAGTTATGAATAACTTTTTCTTTAAGTTGGTTGTGTTATCTCTTATTGTATTTATTTTCAGGCTCAATTACTTTGTATGAAAATTTTGATTTAAATTTTTATTAGTTATCAACACTTCAAAGAATACTCAAACTTTTAAACTATAGTAACATAATACAAATAAGATAATATACATATAAATCAATATAAAAATATTCGACCATCGACCTTTTTTCAAATATAATTGTTCAACATAATACAAAACATTTATTATCTCGTATTATATCGTTTATATATATATATATATATATATATATATATATTGATAAATCCCAAAGACTAATATATTAAATAAAAAGAATGATACAGATAAATTGTGTGGAGGGCCCAAGCATGGCACCCTCTCCACATGATAACCACAAATGGTTCCAAAAAGAAAAAATACAGAAAAATACATGAGAGACCTAAAGAAAAAACACAAAAGTGTCAAAATACATAGTATCACATAGCTAACGAGCAACCCAATTTTTTCTTGCCTCTGTCTCGAGTTCTAGGGAATGAGCCAAGTAATAAATTGGTAAGATGAGTGTCATTGTCAGTAGTAATCAATATATCATCCAATAAGTTCCAGAGCTCAAGTCGGCCTCCATTCTTCTTCTTCCTTCTGGAATAAACCTGTCATTCCTCATCCGAAGATTGGCTCACCTGATCAGTGGAATGGTCTAAAGTGTGTTGAACATGTGTAGTTTGTTGAACATTAGAAGCAACTACTTGTTGTACCAGTTGATTATTTTTTAGATCAAAGAAGCAATCTCGTGTGTCTTGGCATGAAAGTAAGTCTTCTTCAATAAAGTCTTCTTCAATAACAGTGGAACAGTGGGTGGTATAAACACGTTTGGATCTGTACCTGTAGTATGGTGTTCTTCATCAGGAACTGCGGTGTTGGAAAGATGATCGGGTTTCACTTTCTCAGCAGGGATGATAGGTGGCTGACCTTTAGCAATATCCGGCCTTAAATGAGGAAACAAGCGATAACAAATAATAGAAATGTGGTCAAACATACTAAAATGAGAGCAATAAGAAGGGTGTGGTTCTATTTCAACATTTTGTCAATACCTGTTGTGAGTGGTATCAATTCATACCTCATCCGAAGCTGGTTGAGTGATATCTCCTCAACAATACACAAGCCACAAAGGGTCTGGTGATAGCAAGCATAGGACTATCAACCTTGAGAGGCTTACCGTAAGCCATTGCTAAAGAGTAGAGAATTTTCAAGTTGAACAGATGTAATTTTAACCCCGGAAACTTTATCCAAACAAGAATGATAGAGAACTCTGCTTTTGGATCAAAATTGACAGTCCACTTCAGAATTTTTATAAAACGGTTGTCGATCTTGATAACTTTTCGAAAAAAAATACGAGTGTAATCGACATTGCGAGATAACTGAATAAGTATATGCCGATCATCAAGTAAATTAATATTTTAACTGCCCAACAGCTTCATAGTATCAAAATATTTCCGAATGATCTCAAGTTTTAGGTGACCATAAATAAATTTCCCCACTAGAGCAAACCGCCAAGAAGACGCGAGAGTATTGGTTTCAACCTCTGTGCGAATAAGAGCAGACTTCCCATTTTTTTACCAATCTTTTTAATGAAAGTGTGATCACCACTACCTTCAAGAGCCTCGTGAAAAAATTGTGGAACATTGAAGAACTTGTCAATACGAAAACATGACTCTGAACCTGAAGGAGGAGCACGAGTAGGAATAGGAAAGTCGCCAGCAAGTGCAGTGATATAGGAACGAATTGTCGATGTCTTCTCCAGAATAGCTAGGTGAGCCGCTAGAAAAAGGCGAGCAGATTTCGGAGGAATGGTCTGTCGGGCAGGGCGACAGAGGCGTCGTAGAGTACGAGAGAGACGAGTTGCGACGGCACGAGGACGAGCTTCGTCGAAATCGGGTGAGACGTCGTCGAGTACGAGAGAGACGACGCGAGTGAGCGTTGTCGAAGGACGTATGTGAGCGAGACACATGCGGGATACTCCACTTCTCGTAACCCGCAGAAAATCCGCAAACAAGCCCCTCCATTCTCTTCTCCTAGGTTTGGCTTGAAGGAAGATCCCCACTAAAAATAAAGAAAATACATATAGTCCTAGAGGTTCCTCCTTCCACATTATAACTCCACCCAAAAAAGAAATGAATATGAAACAAAGGTAAATGTAAACCAAAAATACATGTATCCAACCAAAACGTATACCCAAAGAGTGAAGTATACCCCATATGAACATGTATAAGAAATGAAACAAAGGTAGCATAAGTTACAAGCCAAAAACAGATGCCTTGAAAGCTGGAAAGAGCACCAACGAGCAAGTCCAAAATTCAAAAACCTGCAACTCAAAAACTGTGAAAACACCAAACCAGCAAGAAAACAAGTGAGCAATAAAGAAAGATAATGCTCCACAATTTTCCAACCCCCCTTCCAGAAATGCATATAACAAATAAGGAGTCACGGTCCAGTCCAAAGGAAAGAGGGAAAGCC
>NW_018164444.1:16762437-16787437 GCF_001263595.1 Phalaenopsis equestris
TCGAAAATAACAAGCCCATTCACAGAAAAAAAGGTAGAGCTGGAGCAGGGGGCTAACCCTCCAATATCCAATCTCACCAGTATTCCCAGAAAGATTACTGCAATAAATTTCATAAGTCATATCTCCACAAAACCCCCCCCAAGCCAAAACCCGACGCAAGACTCATCTGCAAGGCCACCAAAGTGTATTAGAGTCAACCCCAACCGTAGCCAAAGTAAGGAGCCCTGGTCCTCCCAAGTTATTCATCTTATACGAGGCAATGGAGCCCTGGGCCTCCATGCTAGTATTATAAAACCATCCACCATGTGAAGCATAAATAGATGTCGCCTGCTCCACAGAAAAGCAGGCAACCAAAGCACCCAGAGATAAAGAAAAAGGAATAAAAACAGCCCAAAGAAGAGCTTGGGCCGAAACAAACCACCCAGCAAAACAAAATAAGTTAAGAGGAACCATCCCTACAAATATAAGGAGCATCGATGTTGTCACCAACCAGCAGAGTGTGTAAAGAGGGGAGGAAGTAGATCGGGAGTAGATTCCACCCTACAAATATCAGTGGAGCTACCTAAATTGGCAAGCCAATTAGCGGGTTGGTTCCCCGGTAATTGAAACTCCACATGACATTCATATTGGAGATTAAACATTTAATTCTCTTTATATAATAAAGGATATCCCAAGGGGCCTCGGCATCATTTGCCAAAATATCAATCAAGATGCGATTATCACATTCAAAAATAATAAAATGTCAGCTGAGAGCGTGAGTCATAATAGCAGCCGTTAAAATGACCCTAGCCTCAGCCTCTATGCGAGTATCAACATATGAAGGAGATAAGAAGAAAAGAATATAGTTCCCTGCATAGTTTCTAGTAATGCCCCCACAACCAGCACCATTGGCTTTCCAACTCCCATCCGTGTTAAACCATCCGTGTTAAACTTAATCCACATCCCCCCCCTAGGAGGTGGCCGCCATCTAACCAAAATCGGTGGATGAGGGAGCCTCCTCTCATCCAAATTCGTATGTCCCATAGAAAGAAAATAATTGATGCCCGAAAAAAAACTTTTTTTAAAGCTCCCCATTCTCCACAGCTTATTAATGTAGGCAATAATATTAGTAAAAATCATCATACTCTGAATGGTCTTACCTTCATGAATAATGTCATTACGAGCTATTCAGATAAACCAACATATGATGTAAGAGTAAATTTGCAAAAAATGTTTCTGCTCACGGTCCAGATTGCAAATAATGGTAGTGAGCAAAAGATTCCACTCAGGAGTGACGATAGTACCAAACCACAAACCAACCTTACTTCATATAAATAGTGAAAAGGGACAAGAGAAGAAAATATGCTCTATAGTCTCCTCCACCGAATTACACAAACAAGAATGAGAGGCTATTCTCAAACCTTTCAACTTTAATATATCATCACATGGTATTATAGAATGGAAAATGCGCCACGCCAGGAAAGACATAGAGGGAGTTAATGCCCAACTCCACACCCCTTCACCCCAAGGGAGAGTTTAAAAATTATGTAAAGAGGCATATAAAGATTTAGTAATGGAGCTAGACATGGGAAATTTCAAAGTAGGAGTATCTTGCAAATGAAGGTCAAAAGGAATAGTGGAAATGAACGTAGCACCCTCCATCCCCAAAATGCTAGTGAGAAGAGGAAAACTCCAATGGTCATCTACCCAAGTATCTGACACCTTGAGACTAGAATACCTCGTATCCCTCATATCAAGCAAAACATTGTACCAACAATCATGCCAGAAAAAAATATTTCCAGCACCCACCTCCCAGTAAATGAAATTCTTCGCTCAGTCTCTAATATGAAACAATCTCATCCACATCGTGGAATTACCCAATCGACAATTAATCAAAGCAGGATGAGAGGAACGACAATACTTTTCGTGCATGAAATTAACCCATAAAGACTCGTCTTTCTTGAAATTAAACAATTGCTTAAAAACATTAATATCAATAATATGGTGCAGAGATTTGAAGCCCAAACCACCAGCATACAGCGGTTTGCAAACATCCTTCCAAGACATCCATCTTCTGCCAGAGTAATTTCCCACCCATAAAAACTTATTGAAACATCTTTCAAGGTTCAAAATAGTACTTTTTTGGGTTGGAGTACTTGAAGAGTGTATAAAGGAAGAGAGTGAAGGATGCTCCTGAGCAATGTAATACGACCCCAAAAGGAAAGGAAATTATTTTTCCAATCCAAAATTCTTTTCCGCACCTTTTCCACTACTTCATCAAACTGAATGCGCCTCTTCCTGCCTTTAAGGAGAAAAACCCCCACATATTTAAGAGGAAGGGTAGAGAGGAAGAAGCCCGTAAAATTGGCAATCCAGCATGCATTAGAACGATTGACCATGTTTCTCAAGTAGATGTTACATTTATTAGCATGAAATAGTAGGCCAAATACGGATTGGAAGTTAACCATTAAGATGTGAATCTCCTTCACCGTTTTTTTGCTAGCATTAGAAAACAGTATCATGTCATCGGCATAAGCTAAAGGAGTGACCACCATGTTAGAATTATGAGTGTATTGCAAATTGGGATTTCTCCTCAAAAGATTATTTAGGAGACGAGAGAGATAATCAAATATTAAAATGAAAATAGTAGGGGATAAATGATCTCCCTACTTAATCCCACGACCCGCGCTAAAAAAGCCCCGAGACTCGCCATTAATGAGAATACTATATTTATTGCAATGAAGCCAAGAGAAAATAATTTTGCAAAACTCCTAAGAGAAACCTCGTGCCTTAAGAACCTTCAATATAATTTCCCAACTAAGAGAATCATAAGCCTTACAGATATCAAATTTAGTGATCATTTGATGGTTAACCCAAATCATAACGGGACTGATATTATTGTCGAAATTCGAATAGAATATCCCAAACAATCAATTGAAATAGAAAAAACAATGGCAAACACAAATACCCCACTAGGTCGAGGTTTGAAGGTGGTGGTTGCGGTTTGAGGGGAAAACTGAGGGGGAAACTGAGAGGTATAGGCGGTTGAGTGGTCGAGCAGCAGCTAGGGAAAGGCTGACCTGCGGCTGGACAATAGCGGAGAAGTCGAAAGAAAGGTGCGAAGGTGGCAACAATAAGGGAAGTGAGGATTGTAGGGTTTTCAAGCAGACAGACAGTAGGTTAGTGGCTGCATGGGAGTCTGTGAAGGGCGGCAGCAGGTTGAGGTGATTGTAAGGAAGGATGGAAAAGTAAAGGGAGGAGAAAGAAGGTGGCAGGGAATTGCGGTTGCAGGAAAACAATAAAGAGGTTGATTTCTGGTGGCAGTAGCAAATAGGGTAAGGGTGGGGACGAAAGAAAGGTTTTGGGAGAAGAGAAATCGAATATAAACAACCCTGTGGGATCAAACTATAGTTGAAGCACCATTCGAGCCTTGGGAAACGATCATCACCTCAGACAAGTTACAGTCGTAGCACTTTCTCACCTTCAGATACAACTCTAGCAAGGAAACACTGGAAGCCAACGATTGTCCCGAACAAAAACACACACAAAACTGACCTAAACACGAAAAAATAACAAATATATAGTCATTGGGTAAAGAGGAGTGATCTCCGCTCCAAATAAAAAGGAAATCCATGAAGAGAAAGTCAAATAGCCCTCATGGACCAGTCCAAGCCGAAAAATTTTGCGACACTGTAGCAGGGATCGCAGACGGCTCCCTACGGAACCAACTCCATGTAGTACTGTAGCAATTCGTTATAGCGGTGGTGTGAAAAGAGGGATTTCAAATGCTCCCGTGTCAACATGTGTCACTCTGGGTATCAATTTCATAAGAAACTTCACTTTCATGCCTAGATGGCTTGTATTTATTGTTAATCATGATGCTTTCACACTTTTCAAATACAAGTTAGTGCAAATTATGACATGGCGTGAACTCAGTCAACAAAGCTCAAAGAAACACTGCTGGCAACAAAAAATAAGTTACTTAAAGCAATTTGATGTGCATAGACAATTGTATAGGAAATGGCATAGGCAAAAGTAAAGGGGAAAAAAAGGAAATTAAATAAAAACAAGATAGAGCTTATCAACTTTTTTGGTCATCCTTTGAAAATTAAATTTTGATTTTTTTAACATGTGGAAACCTATCCCTAATATTTTATTTAAAATAAGATAGGTCAAAAAATAGTTACAAATTTAAACTCATTTTGGAAACTAGAGAATTACTTCATGCCGCATGCCAGCATCCGCCAAACCTTCAACCTAAGACAAAATACCCTACAAACTGAGTATGTTGCTAAGCCGAGGCCCTATGTTGAAAAGTCAATTTTGATGTTTGTTATGGCTGAGATTTTTTTTTAGTCTTACATGCTGCACTTTCCAAAAGAATTTGATTAGTTGAATTAAGGTGGAAAGAGGATTTTAGGGCATAAGCTCCACTGTCCAGATTCTCCCCTCTTCAGATGAAAACTTAAGTAACTTCTTTGAATCATTTAGAAAATTTCTGTTTCATTATTGTTTTATAATAGATGTTATAATTCTTTTACTGTTATAATTTGATCATATGGATTGGTTAAACAAGAACTTAAAGAACTCTGCACATATGAAAAAGTCAAAAGAAAAGCACATAGGAGCATAAGAAGCTGTCATATAAATTGGTATTAATAAGCGTGTCACCTGCCTGCACATATATATGGCCCAGCACGAAGCATCACAAAAAATCCTAATTTTTTAGTAAGGTTTAGAAACGATTCAATATTTGCAATGCCATCAAAAACCCACTTCTCAGGGAAAGGTTCATGCAAATTCCACGGAACATACGTCTGGATGGTATTCAAGCCCAATGCTTTTGCCCTTAGTAGTCTATCCTCCCAATACTGCATGAATTTAAAAGCACATAGTGATAAATATAAAGCAAGATTAAATCTTCACAATAAAGATTGGCGTAGGGGCGGGCGAGGAAGTAAGGAACAGGTGAGGTGTACACAGAAGAAAATCGATAATTTCTTTGAAGAGATGGAACGGTAAAACATAAAGATTTACAGTTATAACTTCAATCACTGAAAATGACAAAATCATTTAAGAAAGGAAAGAGAATGATTTCAATAATAGCTAACATAACAACAATGACATGTTGGCAATGCCTCCTTGATTAATCCCATTAATCCCTACGTAATTAACATTTTGTGCATTAGCAAATACCCTTTAAGTTCAAATTCTTTATGTATCAATTTCTAAAAATATCTAAATTCATATTCATAAAATAAAAAAAGGGTAGAGAGCGTGTCAGGTCTAACCTGAATAAATAACTAACTGAGGTGGACTAGAGTGTTGTGGGGGTGGGGGGTGCGCTCTCTCTCTCTCTCACACACACACATAGGTGCTCTCTCTCTCTCGCTCTCTCTCTCACACACACACATATCAAATATCAAGGTAAGTTGGTTACAATTGAAGGTAATTTGTGGCATAAATTAGGAACATCACTTTGAAATAAACACAAAGAATGAGTTTATGCGTGAAAATTTTTTTCTACATGAGTTATGACTAACTTGCTAGTGGATTTAACACAACCTACTAATCACAGCATAAAAAAAAAAAGAGCAGAAGTGATTAAGGCGGTTACCCAGGAATAACCACCTCCCCATAACAAATTTAGCTGAAAATTATGAGAGAGTTGACTTGGACTCAAAACGGCATATAATATATTCAAGAAAAACTATCTGTTATAAAGATTCTTAAAGCAACATATAACATTTTAAATTATTAACATTAATGACGAGTGTAAAGCTGAAGACAGGCCTCAATCAAAACTGACTTCTAATTTAAGAAAGGAAAGTGCATTTAATTATATTCAAGTTAATAGCAGAGTTCTAGCAACAATTGACACTTCAGAAAGCCTTCAATTTTCGGACATTTTGAAGACAATTAAGCCAAAAGAACAATTAGGAAGGATAGGATACAATGTTTGAGGCAGCATTCACCATGTCTCTCCTTTACCATTAATTAACAAAATCAGTTAACTAATATTCACCCCTAAGGGAGAACCCGCACGCACAGCAATTTACGATTCAGTATCAAAGGAGGCTAAGAGATGGAGTGACTTTTGGAGGACATTTTGACATGGGGATGAATGCAGATTTACAAGTTACTAGATTTTGAGGGGAGGATGAATTTGCATGAGTTCATATAGTGGTTGCAGACAGTTAAGAAAATTTTTTAGTATAAGGATATGCCAGCTGATAGTTGGGTAAAGCTTGTTTCCATAAAGCTGAAGAAGAGTACTTCTTTGCGATGAGAGAATCTGAAGAGAGTGAGAGAGTGAGACAGCGAGAAGGTAGAAACAAGATCACTGTTTGAAAGAAGATGAGAGAGATGCAAAGGAAATATCTACCCTCACACTAAAACCAGGACATGTTCTTGAGGTTGCATCATTTACATCAGGGGGAGTTATCAGCATAGGAGTTCAAAGCATAATTTGAGCAGCTCAAGCTAAAATTTGAGCTGAGGGAGCCAAAGAAGAAAACTATAGTCAAGTATTTAAAAAGCTTGAAGACAGCCATTAGCCATATCATTAAGCTATAGCCTTACTGATCGTTGAGTGATGTTCAGACATTAGCCTTGAAGGTGAAGAAAGAGAAGAAGTAGATCACGATCCTGATGTCATTCAGACAGTCACCCACAGTAAGCAAAGCCAGTAAGAGTACACCTAAGAAAGGTGTGAAAACTATCCAGAAACATAATAGAGCATATTAGAGCGAGAAGAAACCCAAGAGGAGCAGTACACCGAGCACAATGCCCGCAAGAAAGTGTTTCAGATGTCATAGTTTTGGACATATGGCCTCCAGTTGCCTTACTATCAGAGTTGTCTCTTTCACTGAGCAGGGACCAATAGAAGGAGTGGGCAAGGTTGTTGGATACAAAGAAGATAGAAAGAATATGCAAAATTACCAACTTCCAGTTTATGAGGGCGCAAATCATGTGGTTAGACAATTCTTCGGATTAAGGCTAGGAGAGAATAGCAATGGCTTCGCCACATCTTTTATACACATTGCACAATGCAGGAAAAGGTGTGAAGCCTTATCATCGATCGAGATAGTAATGAGAAATGTGATATATACACAAACTGTGTAATAACCATATAAAATAATAATAAATACGCAAGAGACAAAAAACCAAGGGAGGTCGGCTCTTGCATGAGAAGAAGACGTCCTGCAGAAAGGTCAACTGACGGACGAGAAGGGCAAGCTTAGGGGGGTGGTCGTGTGTGCGGGTGTGTGTGTGGGTGATTTATATGGTTAGATGTTATTAGATTATATTAAACTTTTTGAATTAATGGCAGTGATTAAGGTGACAAACAATTGAATAAGGATATTTCGATTCGTGACTGAGATTGGCATAAGAAAAGATTAAGATAATAATTAGGTTTAATGTTGTTATTTATGTAAATTATTACGAATTATTAAATTAATACTAAATGAGATTGAAAATTATAAATAGTAAGTTTTACAGAATGAAATCAAATTTAGGCAAGTTCAAGTATTAAATTGGAGGATCGATAGGAGTAGAACGGTGAAAGACTCTAGATGAGTAATTATGCTCAAGTTAAAGTACTATTTCATGTTTTAAATATATTCATGCTTACAGTTTTTCAATGTTATGTTGTATATCAATGAATAAAACAAATATAACTCTTCATATTGTTAATCATAAAGTTTGCATGTTAAATATTAGTCTTAGTAGTTGCATGATAGTTTATTTTAAAAAATTATTAGCTTATTTCATTACATATAAATTTAATAAATGTGTATTTTATTGGTGGAACAATATAAGACGTCTCATAAGATGTCTCGTAAGAACGTATAATATGAAAAATGTAGTGTATATATAAATGCAAGTATGTGCATACTAAAATGAGTTGACCCCCTTATAGTACAGGCAAGGGATGTTAGTGCTCTCGCGCGCATAGATGTTTTCCCACCATCTCATGTAATTGTAATGTTTAGTAGCTAACTACTATGCGAACAGAAGGATATCGACTAGAGGCAAGTAGATATCTTTCCACCTCAAACAATCATGTAAATTATATCATGAACCACTGTGTTGATGAGATAATATCAGCCAGGAGTTTAGGTTATGCTTTAACGGTATTTTTCAGACATATGTGCGTTAATAATATAAATTAAAAGAAAAATTAAAGACTAAATTATGGGAAGTAAAGTTAAAATTAATGCATAAAAAGTTTAAGTTATTTCCATTAAGTAAATATCATTCACACATACATTAGATTATCATAAAATATTTTATAGAAAAATGAAAGGTTGACATGTATATTATTTTCTCTTCATTGGGTTATTGTAGTTTAAAAATGTGATTGCTTCTTGGTTATTTTTAAATAACACATTATATTAATTTAATATTTTTTTCAGAATTTAAGTTATTGAATAAAATGAATATAAGAGAAATCAATGTGTACAGACGGCGAGGTCAACAACTTGAAAGACAACTATTTTTATTTAGTTAATTTAATTATTTTTTTAATAGCACTTTCAATTAATAATTGGATATTAAACCGTCAGTAATAAAAAATATAAGATAAAATTAATTTCACTGTCCGATCATCCATTTCCATTTTGGTTAATTGCAAGTCTCAGATCAGGTCGTGACAAAAGTAATATGAGAGGCAAAGTTTAGATTAAACAACATGAATCATAATGAAAGAGTCAATTGAATGATTTAATTAAGTTATAAATAATAAAAATTAAAATTTTAACTAAGTAATTAAATTAATTTTTTGTTATAATTTTAGAATTATGGTTGATTAGGAAGATGAGGTCATGGATGATATCATTAAATTTGATATGCCACAAAATGTCATAGTTTGTGCTAATGTATTTTCTGATATGATGAATATTGTGATTCAGCTGATTAAGTATTATCAATCCAAAGCTAGTAGTAGTAAGAAACATTGATGGATAAGTACTTGAAACTCTTTTAGGATATGAGACCACATTTGTTTTCTGAAGAGAGGGGGTTCAGTGGATACTGAGAACTAGCTATTAATAGTGGATAAAATTATAGATGTGTTGTCCTGTCCACCAGAAAGAATGGTCGCACTTGCCACTTTTGCATTTGAGGGGGAAGTTGAGAGATAGCGGCAATGATAGATACATGATGAGTTTGGAGCTAAAAGAAACAACCACTGGTTCCATGGGACAACTTCGTGAGAACCTTCTAAAATTGATTTGTA
The DNA here is from genome assembly GCF_001263595.1 of Phalaenopsis equestris. NCBI lineage: Eukaryota > Viridiplantae > Streptophyta > Magnoliopsida > Asparagales > Orchidaceae > Phalaenopsis > Phalaenopsis equestris. The sequence goes on from NW_018164444.1 coordinate 16,771,658, forward strand.
CCACTGTCGGCCAGAAGACAAATGCAGAATAAATTTACTAGGTTAGTGCAGGGAAATTTACTATATTGTCAAGATATGCAACACAGCTCATTCCAAATGCAGATGAGAAATGTCATGAGTTTCGTTCTGGATTGAAGAATCTAATCAGGCAGCAACTAGTGTCACTTGAGATTGAAGACTACTCAGTGCTAGTGGAGAGGGCTAGACGGGTGAAACTTAGAAGAGTAAGGACACACAGAAGAGAAAATTTTTTGAAGAAGTAGCATCAACAGTTCATTCTAGAAAGTCTAATGGGAAGAAGATAAAGTCTTGCACTAATTGAGTTATTAGTTAGAGCAGCAATAATATAGCCTTGTACTAAGTGTGGGGAACAACATCGTGGTGAAGGTCTATTTGGTTTGAAGATATGTTATTTATGCATATAGCATGATATCAGATGAGAAACTAACCTAATTATGCTCAAAGATCCACTTCAAATGCTGGCACAGGAAAGGATTCAGCTCAAAAGAATTTTCAGGAGGGATTCACTTTTAGAAGTAGTCATCAAAGGATGGCAGAAGCTGATACTATGAATCATAAGTACAACCAAGGCAGAACACTAGACCAAAAGTTTATTCCTTAACTCACCAAAAGAGCATGATGCTATTGATATTGATACATAAAGTTTGTTGAAGTGATTTGTTGTTTGAGTGTCATGATGGTTATCTGGTATTGAGTATCTTTATGTACTTCAATTTCAGAAGCTGAGTACTGTGTTAGTTATGTTGCATTGTTTTAGATGTAGTGTTATTTTAATTATGTTTATCTTGTTTCAGATGTTTGGGAATTGTTCCATTAAATTAACATACCTCAGATGTTGTATTTATCTCTTTTTCTTTTCTTTGCTCATTTAACAAAAATTAAACTTTAGTTTATATTTCATCTGCAAAATGTTTATGCTTATGTAAGTTCGGGAATTTTGAGAACAAAAATTTATAAGGTGGGAAGATTGTAATAACAAGGTAAAATAAGAGATACATATATAATAACTGAAAAATAATAAAATGAAATATAAGAAAAAAAACTTTAAAAGGCTTGGGTCAATTTGAGCATAACCGTCTTGACGATTTGGATTTAATGATTCAAGCATCCTCATATGTAAAAATCAGAGATTGAACTAATTAGAAAGAGCGAGAGGCCAAAATGAGAGACATTGAAGGAAGAAAGAAGGAGAAGAGGAGGAACCCAAGTTGAATGAGGAGACGTTGAAGGCGTCCTGTACAAAGAAAGATGGCATCGCGTTCGGTTGCTTGTGAGAAGAAAGTGGTGACGGCAGAGCCAAGGTCTACGCAAGAGACAAAGCCAATGAAGGGAGGTCGCGGCTCTCGTGTGAGAAGAAGAATTCCTACTGGAAGATCAACCAACCGAAGAACAGGGTAAGCTTAGGGTTATGTTTAATTAGATATAAATAAATACATATAGAAAATAAATTTAGCTAGATGTTATTAGATTATATTAAACTTTATGAATTAATGTGACAAGCAACTGGATAAGCAAATTATGGTTTGTGACCAAGATTTACATAAGAAAAAGATTAAGATAATGATCAGGTTTGATGTTGTTATTTATATAAGTTATTTCGAATTGTTAAATTAATATTAATTGAGTTTGAAAAATCTGAACAGTAAGTTTTATTAAATGATAACAGATTTTAAAAAAATCACGTAATTAAATTGGAGGATCAATGAGTAGAATGGTGAATTAATTGAGATGAATAATTACAATTTCAAGTTGCAAAAATATTTCATATTCTTAAATATATCATGCTTACAATTTGTCCCTATTATGTTGTATTGGTACTTGTGGATGTCTTTTTTTCCCTTTTTCATACATACGATGGTTGGCCGCTGCTAGGATCCCTTCATTAGCTCTATATAGAAATGAAATTAAACGAGACGATTCTTCATATTCTTAATAATAAAAGTAAATAATTGTTGTCTTAATAGTTGCATAATAGTTTATTTTTTAAAAAAATATATTAGTTTAATTCATGACCTATAGATTTAGTAAATGTGTATTTTATTGATAGATAAACATATGTTATCCTATAAAATATCTCATAAAAATATATGATATGAAAAATAAAATAGTATGTATATGAATGTTTGAATGTGCATTTAAAGAGGAGCAGTTCACCCTTTTATGATAGAGGTGGGGGTGTCAGTGTACCCAGGGAAGTAGATATTTTCTTACCACCTCAGAAATTTGTGATGTTTAGATCGATAACAGCTGTGTCGAAAAGAAAATATCGGTCAGGGGAACGTAGGCGTCTTTCCGCTCAAACAATCATGTAAACTAGATCACAAACCACTATGCCGACGAAATAATATCAATCAAGAGTATGCTAGGTTACGTTTTGACAGTGCTCCTAAGATAGACGTGAATGTTAATAGTCTAAAAATAAAAGAAATATAAAGACCAAACTTTGAAAAGTAAAGTTAAAATTAATGCATATAGAAGTTTAAGTTATTTCCATTAATTAAATATTATGAACACATACATTAGATTATTATAAAAAAATTACAGAGATATAAAAAATCGACATACATATTATTTTCTCTATCTTAGTTTATTGTAGTTTAAAAATGTGATTGCTCTCGGGTTATATTTGGATAACTCATTATGTTATTTTAATATTTATCTAGATTTTAAGCTTTAAAATATAATAAATAAAAGAAAAACCAATTTGTACAAAATACAAAGTCAGCAACCTGAAAGGCAGCTATTTTTATTTGACCAATTTAAATATTCTTTTAATGGCTTTTTCAATTAACAGTTGAATATTAAATTGTCAGTGATAGAAATAGAATAAAAAAAATTAATTCTACCGTCCGATCATCCATTATCATCTTGGTTAATTCCAAGCTCGGGGTTGAGTCGTGATAAATGGTGAATAAGTTGAGTCCCACTTCTCAGAAATATTCTCAGTCATATTTCGTAACTTGTTTGAAGAAGGGGAACAGGGTTAGCATTAACAAAAGATGTCTCATAAAGTTTTCTATTATGGATCAGTTGCATGACTAGGTGTGTTATGATGTTATACCCATGGACACTTGTCACATCTGTTGCGGAGACAGTGGTAGTTAATCCAAGACTAAGTATGATGGGTTCAAGAACACTTCTTTATCGAGGATGGAAAGCGCATAGTTCTCCTACCTTCTGCAAAATCTGAGATTATAAGTGCTCTTGGCATGAGAGAGGCACTATGGGGTCAATTTTGATGATTTTAGAGGATGTTGAAACAAAAGAACCGGCATCAGACATGAGGCAGTAACTATGAAGAGAATTTCAGGATATCGTGACCAATAACTTACTGCTAGGGCTGCCACCATTAGGAGAGGTTCAGTCGATCTTCACTTCAAAGAGGAATGAGCCAACCGTGGGTTACTTTTGGAGAACTCTGCGAAGTATGATTGGCCCAAAGTTTCAGTTCATTTCAGCAATGTACCCACAAATGTTATGGTTGGATCGATGGAGATAGTTACTCGCAATTTGGAAAACCATCTCAGGTGTTTTGTGGGGCAGTGCTTCCGTCAGTGTGATCCAAGTGCTTCTAGAGACGCAACTGAATACACTCCAATTCCAAGAGGTTACGACGGGTTTGCCACCTTTAACGTTGCCTAATTGGCATTATATCATAAGTCAAAAGTTTCGGTATACGAGGTCAAGGCTCCACAAAACCAAATAAACTCCAATGAATGTTAGGCAGAACCCTAGACTGGTTCAATCCAAGTTGAGAGAGGGTCAATCGGCCCTCTTTAGGCATAGGGTTACCACCCAAATGGAGTAGGGGCCCACTCCTAATTGTAGCATATCTATTTAAGTATTTCTTTGATGTTTAGGGTTTAATTTTTTGTTGAGTTGAACTTGTAGAGCCATCGGCTCCTCTTTTCCCAACCTTTTTTTTTTGTGTCACTCCCATATCTCCTTCATTGTTTGCCTATTGTCACCGCCCAGAAAACAATAAACTTTTTATTTCTAACTCCAACCAGTTGGTGCCACCCAAAGACAACAACAATCTTACCTGCCATATACATATTAACATACATACACACTCTACTCTAAATATAATAATCCAACATACTTAGTGTGTTGAATGATTTTTTTATTGAGCTTTGGCATTTTAACTTTCATGGCATATCCTGTCCATTTGTCATGTTCCTTCTAATGTTTTACAACAAGAAACAAAGTTATTATAAAAATTTAGTGATAATTACTCACTCTTCTTCCATAAAATTTGTTCAAGTGCTTCTTTTCTTTTAAGTTTTCCTATTTTACACTAATATATTTCAATGCAGATACCACTTTTATGTCTTCTGCATTTCATTTTCCATTTTCACCAGTCATATCCCCTTGTCCATGTCCATATCCATGTCACGTTTTAGTAATTTGAATCTATGATTTAACAAACAAAAGAGTGAAAGAAGTTTTTGATAAAAGTTTATATCATCAATTAAAATACTATAGTTTTGACCTTCAGATCACGCTTAACAAAAATAACCCGACAAACAATAGCTTGAATCGTGTTGTGCATGGGAACAGCTAATAAAGAACTAAAGCCAATTTCTCTTATTGGAACAAGCAAAGTTTAACTTGAATTGAAATTTTTCAGAAGTTGTATGATAATATGGAGACTTAGTTTTGGTTGGTCAAATAGATGCAACAGAACTTTATGCAAATAGAATACATAGAAAAAAATATTGATATGTCTAGCTATCATCTAAGAACCATTACTTCAAGTAATGTGCTCCTTCAAGTACATTTACCATATCATACGCGGCCACAAAGTGAAAATATATAATGAATTATGATGTTCTATTGTACTTTTAAATTTTTTATGTTTATTTTTTATAATCATAAAATCTATTAATTTTTTATGCTACAAATAACTAAATACAATTTTATAGCATTATTCATTACATGAAATAAGTACACAAAATTATTATTGAAATCAACATCCATACCTATAATAGGTTTTAATACAAAAGCATTGTAATTTAGAATTTCATGCAGTGTGAAATATGATCAATGTTATAATACATTTCTACAATGACATATTCATCAAAAATCATTTCATCACTTACACTTCATGTTTCATTAGATAAAACAGCAGATGCACTGAAAAAACCCAAAGTTCTATTTCCCTCAACTCTAATTTCTCACTAAATTAAGGTTCCAACTTTTTACATAAGGGAAATAAACAAAGAGTTCAAGCAGAAATATACCTCCGGAAGAACACGAAAATAATGCAAGTCCCCACCTATGATCTGAAATGGTTTTCCTTCTCTCCAGAACATGTCATCAGCTATTTTGAAGCCACGAATATTATCCTGGTCAATTAAGGCAAATAATAGTAACACGCATTCATCATAACAACTAAGTAAAGCACATTCAGAATCAAATACACAATCCATATTTACAGGCCTATGCATGCATGGCGAGAAAATGTGCGAACATGCTTTCTCTGTGTGTGAAAAGGATAGGAAGCATACAAAATTAAAGAGAAGAAGAGTTGGAGAGAAAAATTTAGCATACAGACTGAGGTGGAGGGGTAAGAGCTTATGTGAAGAGAGGTAGCAAGGAAGGCCAACGGAAAGGTGAGAAAAGAGTGCTCTTTCTTAAGTTTTCTATATTTTTTTGGGGAAATTTTGGGAGAATGCAAATTCAAAAGTATTTATTCATTGAAAATGCAAGTCATGTGTACTGATAATATTTATTAATTTATGCCTTATTTTTCAATTTTCTGGTTTGAATTGAATATGATAATACTAAGATGTTGGTGCCTATGAAAATGGTATGCATTCTCTGGTGTTTTAATTACCTTGTTAGATTTGGATTAGTGCTGCAACTTTTAATTCAGCTCTCAATGGATTTCCCAATATAATTGGCCTCTTATGCATATTTCAGCAAATATAGTTCTCTATCTTGCCCATTCAACGAGTTGGAAGTTTGTTGTTGTTATTGCCGATTTGGTAAGTTATTATTGATTTCGAAACAAGGGTTGTGTCAAAAATCACCCAAATCATAAAAATCAGAACGTAATCAGTAAAATTTATTCATTTTATTTTAGTAAATCTTTGACATTTTGTCTAAATCGGCTTATTTGGTTTGGTTTAAGTTTGAAATCTTATAAAACTAAATAAATCAAATTAAACTGATTAAGCATACTCATAATTAAGAATGATAAAAGACGCATCTTGTTGCCAAACCAAACCTAAAGATTAAATTTAAAGCACATTTACCAAATCAATTTGGTTCATAATATCATGAAGCCACATAGATGCTTTATTTATCCATCATTTTAAAACAAACTTATTGAATAAAATAAGTTCAGACCATTGAAAAAATTTTGAAACCAAAGCAAACCAGCTCTGGCTGACAAACTAAATCCTAAGAAGCTATGCTCTTAAACTAAAAATTTAACTGAAAATAAATCAGACCATTTGATTTGATTTTAGTTCAAGTTTAGTTAAAGGTTAGGATTAGTTTAGCTTTAAATACTAGTCAATTTGGAACCAAACATGATTTGATACTGTAACGTGGAACTTTTTGTGTTGATTTGGAATTAAAAGTTGTTGTCTTTGATGAAATCCACGTACGTTGGAATGAAAACTCATAGTATTTAACCAAACTTTATATTGTTTACAAATATTACTAATTATTGGCCATTTCAGGTTATAAGGGTTGACCTACCCTTGCTAGATAAAGGAGTTGGCCTTTCAAAGATTGGTCAACTAGCCTTTGATTAGAACAACCAAGTCTTTGAAGCATTCCTTAGTCAATCAGCATTTTGTTGGTTTATTATTTTTCATCAATTATATGGGTAGAGCACCCCTTTTGTCACCAATCAAAGGTTGGTCGACCAAAAGAAAACCTATTCAATCATTTGCCCCTCCATTATTCTATTTAACTCAGTTGAGACATTTAAAATTAAAAACATTAATTTTGCTAATAAAATGATATCCTTCTCTATATGATTAATATGTTTGGAACACTAAAAACAAACTTAGGAAGAGTGGGTAGGTTTGTAGATAGAGAAGTAACCCTTGCCAATAATTCCCAAAGAACATGAACCGAGCAATGAGTAATGTAACACTATTAAAACATCGTCTTACCCAGTTGAAACAGTGCCACTCATGCGGTTCCTATTCCTAATTCATATGTATTTACATATCTAACAACTGAACTTTACTTTTTACATTTATACCACTCAATTCTTTCATATCACGTCACAAAATACCATTTTAACTTTTAAAAAGTGAAATACACCTTTTAAGCACGCGACATTTATTTAAAATTTTAAGTTTATGTGTTAGATATGTAAATACATAAGAATTAAATGGTATGTATGTGAATCTTCTTAGTTTTTCCTCGTCAATAAAAACAGAGAATAATCACTGTTCGCCAGCAGTCCAGCACAAACTCCCATCCTCATAGATAAACTAAAGCAACCATCCCTCAGAAGCAGGAAAATATTACATCAGGACTCCTAACGTAGAGCTACGTTCGGAATCCACTGATATGCAGACACGTGGAGGTGACAGAAAAATTTAAGAAAAAAATTGTTTTAGTTCAGAAGAATATTCCTCCCGTGTTATTCCGCATTATTCAGGTGTAGGTGTTATTGTGGTGGTATTCATGTGTTATTGTGTTATGGGAATATTCTAGATGTTACAATAACACAATGACACATCAATATCACCACAATAACACCTGAGTAACGCGGAATAACACAGGAGGAAATTTTTTACTCATAAGCAAGCATAACTACTTGTAGACCACCAACAACATCTATTCCTCTGAACATATATAGAGAGAAGGAGGCAGGAAAAAAAATTTCAGCCACAACATGCAGAAGCAGTCGATCTTTCAAGGGGAAAATACGTAGCATGAGTCCTTTCCCACTACTTTTGCGACGATCGATCACTAACAGTCAGCTCAGATTCACATTATGTATCTATTTGGTTGAAATATCACTAACTTAAATCCTATTTTCCACCTGCTTCAGATCAAGTTTCAGAAAGTAACATTTATAAGATCTACAATACTTTTATTCACTGCGCATCTTATTCTCTTCCATTTAAATCCTAAATTAAAAAAAAAAAAATCTACAAAATAATGTACTACAATTTAATCAGTTTAAACTACCTCCATGGCAAACAGTTTTCATGATTCAGCACCTTCAAAAGTTACTAAACCCTACTTGCACCCAAACAGGCTGCAAAAAGGAAGGCAACGGATCAACCTATAACAGAAGATTCTCGAATTCAGTCCAGGATTTGAGTCCAACCGGAAGATAGAGTCGATTGATGCTTACTAAACAGCTGCCAGAGAGTAATTGAAAGCTGAGAAATCCCCATGGCATGACCAACATCAATAATAAGAACTAAGAAGGAACATATTCATCTATAGAGTAATTAGAACAGGTGGCGGGTTTCAAAAGAATGGTTCACCTACCTTGTGAAAACCATTAGCACGAGAAGAATCGGAGCCGGAAAGGCTGGTAAGGGAAGCGAGAGCTGGAATGAATGAACCAAGAGAGAAGACGGCGAGCAGAAAGAGAAGGAGGAGCTTCGAGATTCCTAGGCAGGCCATCGCCGGCGAAGGTGCTCCCCTCCAGCCTGAATAGGGAGTTCTACACTTGTTTTTTTGGGCTAGACCAGCTAGACCCGCCGGAGCCGTGAATAAAAGTATTGAAGATCTTATAAATATCTAAGTAAATAAATATAAGGAAACATTTTAATATAGTTATTTTATTTTAAATATAAAAAATATTTTAATATATTTATTTTATTTTAAATATAAATATAACGAAACATTTTAATATATTTATTTTAATATTTAATATTTAAAAAAATATTTTAAAATATTCATTTTCTTATAAGGAAATCAACATAAAGAAATATTTTAATATATTCATTTAATTTTAAATATAATAAAATAAAAATAATGAAATAAATATAAGAAAATATTTTAATAATACCACAATAGTACCACGATATTATTCGAGTGTTATTGCAGTGTTATTCGAAAGTTATTGCGTTGCTATTTAGGTGTTATTCGTTATTATTTGAAGTAACTCAATGTGTTATTAGTGTATTTTCAGCGAGGGTGTTATTCGAGTAAATTTATGATGTTATTATGGTGTTATTGTGATATTATTGAGGTGTTATTCAAGTGTTATTTGAAAAACTCTGCAGAGTTATTGGATTATTGCGCAGTACTATGAGTGTTATTATAGTGTTATTGTGGTGTTATTTTACTAAAATTGCAGCTGCTGTATTGTGTTATTCTAGAGTGAGTTATTAGTGTTAAATTTTAATTTATGGCTCACATTTATTTTAATAATTTATGAGATTTATCATGATAACTTAAGTTATTTATTTTCTTAACTCATAACTTATGTTATAACTTATGATAACTTATGATATTTATTTTTGTAACTTATGATAGCTTAAGTTATTAATTATCTTAACTCCTAACTTATGTCATAACTTATGATATTAATTTTGTAACTCGTGTAATCCCTAAAATGAATAGGGGTTACTACCTTATCTCATTAATTTTAATAATAATAATCAATTTATTTATTAAATTTTCATAAATTATATTGGTTAGTAGCCCCATGATGGACGTTGGTTAAATAGAGCATAATTCAGAGAATAAGTTGTCTCTCTTCTTAACACACCCTCTACATTTCCCTCCATAAAAAAGTACAGAAATTTTCAAGGGATTAGATAGAGAAACTCCATCTCTTCAAGATTAAATTTATTCAAGATCAAATTTTAACATCATGAATACGGGTATGTTTTACTTTATTATAGATATGTAAAAAATCATGAATTTAAAGAATCTTAGCTATTATGTATTTTTAAAATTTGTGTCATAAATGTTAAACATGAATTTCTAACATGTGGTATCATAACCTTGATTACTAAATTTATGATTTTTCATATAATTTTATTTATGTTAATGGTATTAAATTTCCGTTGTGAATTAGATCAATAATGCTAAAGTAAATTGATGTGATTAAAATTATTATTTATTTAACGTAGATGTTATGTTTAGTTTGTTAGTCACCAAAGTGGCCAAATTAATAAGTTTAATAGACGTTAAAATAAATAAATTCAATTGCTCACGAGTATGCAATGCTTGTTATGAAATAATTTAACATTTCATTAAAAAATATTAAAATTCATTGATTATAAAATATTTCTAGATCGCTCAAAGATTGATCATTTATTTTATAATCTTTGAATATGATTGTAGTTTATTTATATACTTAGTTAAGATATGTTTATATATCCAAAGATAATAGATGTGTCTAATTTGAGTATAAAATAATTACCAATTATATTAAATTTAAGTCAAGCATCAAGTATGTTTATTATCATGTATTGTTATATCACTTAAATGAGATTTCAATACACTATTATTATTATAATTATTATTTTAATATGATTTTATATGAATATCTATGTAAGTTTAATGTTTGAAGCATTAATATACAAACATGTTTTATTTATTTGCAATAACTACTTCTGTTTCTTCTCATTTGCAAGCTACATCTGTTCAAACTTTAAATGGGTTTAATTTCTCTGAATGACATGAACAAGTCCAGTTTCACCTTGGTGTGTGTTCTGGATCTTGATTTGACACTCACGATTGAGAAACACCATGCTCTTACTGATTATAGCAATGTTGAGTAAATATTTTTTTATAAAGTTTGGGAAAAATCAACAGATTAAGCTTAATGTTTATGTGAATGACTATAACAAATAACATAAAATGTACATTTTCTAACACCGAAAGTGCTAAGAAATTTATGAAATTTGCTGAGAATTGTTTTCAGTCTGACTCTATTGATAAGTCTCTTGCTTTGACACTATTGAGCAAGTTAACCAACATGAAATTTGATGGTTCTCGTACTATGCATGAGCATGTCGTTGAAATGATGAACATAGCAGCAAGACTTAAGACCCTGTGAATGGAAGTGAATGAAAATTTCCTTGTACAATTTATCATTAACTCATTGCCTCCTAAGTATGATCAGTTTTACATGAACTACAACACTATGAAAGATAAGTGGAATGTGAATGAACTACAATGTATGTTCATTCAAGAGGAAGCAAGGTTTAAGAAATGAACAAATCATTCCATTAATCTCATGGGTCACCAAAGAAGAGCTGTAAAGAAACCTGGAAAGAAGAATGTAAAGGGCAAACAAGGACCATTAAAGTTTAATGTGTCGTACCCCAATTCACAAAGAGGAACATAAAGGAATTAAGTGTCACTTTTGCAGAAAGCCTATAAACTATAAAAATGTGTATCAAAAGTGCATAAACTGGTTCGAAAAGAAATGTAAACTTTATGTTTCTATATGTTTCAAATCAAATTTGGCAGAAATTACTTATAATACCTGGTGGATTGATTCTGGTTGTACCACTCATGTTTCTAATACAATGTAGGGATTCCTTACAACCTAAATCATAAGCCCAAATGAAAATTTTTTCTTCATGAGAAATCGAGTCAAAGCGTCAGTTGAAGCTACTGGAACTTATCGGTTGATTTTAGATACTAGACATCATTTAGACCTTTTTCGAACACTTTATGTCCCTTCTGTTTCTCGTAATTTGATTTCATTGTTTAAACTTGATTCTATTGGATACTCCTTTAAATTTGGAAATTGTTATTTCAGTTTATTTGAACACAATCATCTCATAGGTTCTGGTATTATTTGTGATGACCTATATAAGCTTAAACTCGATAACCTTTTCGCTGAAACTTTGATGATTTTGCATCATAATATTGATACTAAATGTGGTTTTATGAATGAAAGTTCAGCTTATTTGTGGCATAAATGTTTGGGTCATATATCTAAAGAAAGAATTGAAAGATTAGTAAAGAATGAAATCCTTAATAAATTGGATTTTATTGATCTTGACATTTGTGTGACTTGTATTAAAGGAAAACATATAAATCACACACTTAAGAAAACCACCACAAGAAACACACAGCTTCTTGAAATTATACACACCGATATTTGTAGACCTTTTGATGTTTCATCTTTTGGTGGAGAGAAACATTTTATCACCTTTATTGATGATTTTCACGTTATGGGTATGTTTACTTATTGCATAAAATATCTCAAATTATAGATGCCTTAAAGTTATATAACTGAGGTTGAGAGTCAATTAGATAGAAAAGTGAAAATTATATGGTCTGATAGAGGCGGTGAATATTATGGAACTTACAATGAATATGGACAATGTTCAGACCCATTTGCTAATTTTATTCAAACTAATGACATATGTGCTCAATACACTATGTCAAGAACACCACAACAAAATGGTATTACAGAAAGGCAAAATCGTACTCTAAATGAAATGGTTAGGAATATGATGAGTAATTCTTCTTTACATTCATCATTGTGGATGCATGCTATAAAGACCACTACATATTTGTTAAACAGGATTCCTAGTAAGGCGATTCCAAAGACTCATTTTGAACTGTGGACATGAAGGAAACCTAGTTTAAGACACCTGCGTGTTTGGGGTTGCCCAGCGAAAATAAGGTTATATAATCCACATGAAAAGAAACTGGACTCAAGAACAACCAATGGTTTCTTCATTGGTTATCCAAAAAAATCTAAAGAGTATAGATTTTATTGTCCTAACCACAGTGCCAGAATTATTGAAATTGGAAATGCCAAGTTCATTAAAAACGGTGAAGTTAGGGTGAAGTTAGTGGGAGTTTGGTAGTGGGAGTTTGGAACCACATAAAGTAGAGATCCAAGAAATTAGGGTTCAAGTTCATTTACCCAAAATTTCTTCTCAAGTTGTTATTCTTACAGTTGTTGAACAGTTTGACAGCTTACAAGAACAATAATTATATGATCAAATACCCCACAATGAAACTGTCAGTAATGAACCTACATTAGATGAACCACATAAAGTAGTACCTAGAAAGTTTCAACGAGAAAAATGAACGATTATGTGGTTTACCTACACGAATTTGAATTTGACTTAAGAGTTAATGAAGATCCAGTTTAATTTTCACAAGCCATAAAAAGTGCAAATTCTTCTAAATGGTTAGATGTAATGAAAGATTAGTTGAAATAGATGGAACACAACAAAGTTTGGGATGTCGTTGAATTGTCTGAAGGTTGTAAAAGAGTCGGGTGTAAATGAGTCTTTAAGACTAAGCGTGGCTCAAATGACAATATTGAACGATATAAAGTCAGACTTGTTGCCAAAGGTTTCACTCAGAAAGATGACATCGACTATAAAGAAACATTTTCTTCGGTTTCTAAGAAAGATTCATTTAGATGAGCTCATTATGATTTGGAGTTACATCAAATGAATGTAAAAATTGTCTTTCTAAATGGAAATTTAGATGAAGATGTCTACATGAGTCAACCTGAAGAATTTTTGGTTGAACGAAAGGAACACATTGTGTGTAAACTTAAGAAATCAATATACAAACTTAAGCAAGCTTCCCGACAATGGTATCTTAAGTTCAATGATATTATCACGTCCTTTGGATTTAAAGAAAACATTGTTGATCGGTGTATATATCCAAAGGTCAGTGGAAGAAAAATTATATTTCTTATTTTGTATGTTGATGACATCTTGTTGGCTACTAATGATCTTGGCTTATTATTTATTATATGAAACATATTATATGAAACAAAAAATTTTCTCTCTAAGAACTTTGAAATGAAAGATATGAGTGAGACATTGGATGTGATTGGAATTGAAATATTTTGTGATAGATCACAATGATTGTTAGCTCGTCTCAGAAAACATATATCGAAAGAGTTCTTAAGAGATTCTATATGGAAGGGTGCTCAGCAAGTATTGCTCCAATTCAAAAAAGAGATAAATTCAGCCTTATGCAATGTCCAAAGAATGATTTGGAATGCAAACAAATGGAAGAAATTCATTGTGCATCTATCGTTGGACGCTTAGTGTATGCTTAGACTTGTACCATACAAGACATTATCTTTGTTGTCGGGATGTTGGGCATGTATCAAAGCAATCCAGGAATAGATCATTGAAAAGCTGCAAAGAAAGTTTTGAGGTATCTACAAGGAACAAAACACCACATGCTCACTTATAGAAGATCTAAAGATCTTGAAGTGATAGGATATTCAGATTCAGATTTTGTTGTATGTGTTGATACCAGAAAATTAACATTTGACTATATGTTCCTTTTGACTGAAGGAGCAATCTCATGGAAAAGTGCGAAACAGACTATCACAGCTGCTTCCACTATTGAGGCTGAATTTGTGGCTTGTTTCGAAGCTACAATTCAGGGTTTATGGTTGCGAAGTTTTATTTTAGGACTTGGAATTGTCGACAGTATTATCAAGCTGCTAAAAATTTATTGTGATAACTCCGCAACAGTTTTCTTTTCCAAAAGCGACAAGTATTCTAAAATTGTTAAACACATGGAATTAAAATACCTTACAGTTAAGGAAAAAATTCAGAAGCATAGGGTGTCAATTGAGCATATTAGCACCAATCTCATGATTGCAGATCCTTTGACGAAATGGTTGCCGAAGACATTTAACGAACATATCGTGAGAATATGCATTACCAAAACCCTTTATTAGTTTTAAGCTCTTTGTATTTTGACACTTTGGACTCAATTTTTTCTTGTTTCTAATATTTATAAATCTTGTTTTTATCGTTAATGTACACTTTATGTTGCATGATGTTCAACAAGATTTGTCTTTTAATAGACATTATGAGACCATGATGTTAATTCTCATTATGTTAAGTATGCAATCGATATTGTGATGCATGACCGACAGTGTTTCGATAAATTGACGCACAACCGTCATGATTCATATTAATTTCATACTTATTAAATAATTTATGATTTAACCAATATAAATAATGATTTATCTTATATTTTGTGCAGTATGTTATGCTCTATTATAAATTAAGTGAGTCAAGTGACATAATGTTAAACTTAATTTATGACTCACATTTATTTTAATAACTTATGAGATTTATCATGATAACTTAAGTTTTTCTTTTTCCTTAACTCATAATTTATGTTATAACTTATGATAACTTATGATATTTATTTTTGTAGCTCATGATAACTTAAGTTATTAATTATCTTAACTCATAACTTATGTCATAACTTATAATAACTTATGATATTAATTTTGTAACTCATGTAATCCCTAAAATGAATAGGGGTTACTAACTTACGTCATTGATTTTAATAATTAAAATTAATTAATTTATTAAATTTTCATAAATTCTATTGGTTAGTAACCCCTTTGATGGATGGTGGTTAAATACAACATAATTCAGAGAATGTGTCATCTCTCTTCCTAACTGACCTCGTACATTTCTCTCCATCAAAAAATACATAAAGTTTCAAGGGATTAGAGAGAGAAACTCCATCTCTTGAAGATCAAATTTTAACATCATGAATATAGGTATGCGTTACTTTATTATAGATATGTAAAAATCATGAATTTAAAAAGATTTTGGCTATTATGTATTTTTAGAATTTGTCATAAATATTAAACATGAATTTCTAACAATTAGGTGTAGTTTTGGAGATTTTTCTATGCTTTTGTTAACTCAATACAACGAAAATAACATTGGTTAATTCAACGACAATACAACGGCAAGACAACAATGAAAATTATAATATTTTTCATGTGTAGTAAATGATTTCGAGTGATAAAAATAATTTCATTTAGATTCATAATTA
>NW_018164444.1:16789937-16824376 GCF_001263595.1 Phalaenopsis equestris
ACTTCGTACTGTACGGTCTATGGTTTTATGTTTTTTTCTATCTATGTAGTCTCATAAAAGATAAAAGGTCATATATGAGTAATATAAATGGATGTGTCATCCCACATTCAAAGGGGTCAAATACCCTCTCTAATAACCTTTTTTCTTCCTCTCTTTCCACCTCTGACAGAGACTAAGAGATTAGGCTTGAGGAGCACGTACATTTTTTCTTCTTTCATACAAATGTCTCCCCTGGATTGTATAAGCCCACAAATGATATGGGTTGATGCGTCATAAAAGGATAAAACATATTGAAATGTGCAATAAGCGTGGAGTCCATACTCAATAGTAAAGATTTCTTCAGCGCGAGGGAGAACAAAGAAGAATGATGAAATGCATCAAAGAGTTTGTGATGCAGTAAATCACTGACCTAAAAGCACAGATAATGACAATAATACAAGAGGCAAGACATGAAACCTCCTAGACCCATGCCAAACAACACATGGGATCATCAGGGTCGTTGGCTTGTAGACGTGAACTACTGAGAATAAGGTCAAGAAGAGCTCCATCTTCAAGGCTAAAATAAGATGATGATGAGTTATAATTCTCATAAGAAGAACCTTCTAACTTCTCAGACAATGAGGTAGAAGAAAGGGAGAGAGGAAGAAGTATAAGTAATCAAAGAATGCTTTTAAGGGAGATAATAGGAGTTGAAACACTGCAAAAGTTCAAGATTTTATCTTTATAGTTCTACAAAAAAAGAAACGGTTCAATTTATCACGTAACTTCAGTTGAGTCAGTTGCGTGCCTGCAATGTATAAATAATTCTTTGAATTGTCATTTATTCCTTATGGCTCTAAAGGAATTGACCTTCTATTGGTTCAACCACTTGCCTATAAGTGTTATCACTTCTTTTGGTAAGTTCAAGCAGATGTTTGTAGCCATGTTCGCTAGTGCCAAAAAGCCGCAGAACTCCTAGGGAGTTTTTGAAGATCCGACAAGAGCCTTCAAAAAACTTAAGAAGGTTCGTTGTCATATTCCAACAAGAGATGCTCGACGCAAGAGATTTGGAGCTCATCATTGCCCACACAACCCCAACCCAAGATATTCGTCTAGGCCCGTTCAAACATGCCCGGGTTCATGAAGGCCAGTTCAAATATGTTTTTAGACTTCAAACACAAGAAGAGCTAGAGGAAGGATTCAAAATATGACATCAAAGAGATTGCAAAGTGTAAAGGCATCAATTCGCTCGGAAACATTCTCGGAACTTTCCTGGAAGGCGCATTCACCAAGCAGAGCTAGAATGTATTAATAAATCTAATTCTTGTTTAAATTCTTCTCAGTTTTGCTCTAAATCTCATATTTAATCAATCATATTATTGGCAGGATTTAGTAAATCCAATTTTACTGAATTTTCTTAAAGCTGTTAAAGCCGCCATCATGCAGCCCCTAATTTTCAAGATGATGAGCTGAGTTTGGGAGGTACTTGGTCTTGAATATCAATGTTTCTAGCCTGATTTGGTAGAAGCAGCATATTGTGTGCAGTAACATTTTTGTGAAACCATGGCTAGTTGAAAATTTGTACAATAAGAATGATTGTAACCAGTTTTATGTGTTGGTTTCATAGGGCAAGTATCCTGTTAAAACAAAAAAAAATTGTAGATTTACATACATACCACCTAATTTCTATGTATTTACATATCTAAAGCTTAAACTTTGCTCATTTATACCACCCAAATTTTCTGTATCAGATAAAAATACCATCCTTTAAACTTGTTAAATGTGAATACATAAGAGTTGTGTGCTATGCATGTTAATGCTCTCAATGGGAGTTTTGTGGTTTTGGTTGAAAGGATTATGTTGTTTTTCCTGTGTAAAGATGAAAGTTTTGATGTGAGATTTATAAATTTCTAAGCATTGTGTGGTATGTATGCAGGTATGTGTTGTGATATTGGAAAAATGTGAATACATAAGAGTTTTGTGCTATGTATGTAAATGCATAAGAACTGAGTGATTTTACATCTTTTTGATTTGTAGTTCATATTGAAGAATTACCTCACATCAACAATTTGGTGGGCTTGCCATAGTTTCGATGGGACTGCTCTTCATGATCTGAATTTATATGCAACAAAGAGAGTTTAGGTGTGAGCGTTGCAAATACATAAGATTCGATGGGATTGTTTTTGTAATGCTCGTTAAGGCATTGTAATCAATACGGGGACACTCATCTATAGAGCTTGGCTCGCTATTCATGCATGCATGCAGATGCAAATGCAGACAATCATATTATAGAAGTTGTGGGGTGTGTGTCGTAGAGGCAGTGACTCAGGAGCGAGTGTGTTGCGGAGGCAGCGGCCCACATGAATTGGCATGTCATAGAGGCAGTGACCCGGAAGAGTGGGTGTGTCGTGGAGCTAGTAGCTCGAAAAATGGGTGTCCTGAAGACAGTGGCCCGAAAGGGTGGGCTTGTCGTGGAGGCAGCAACCCAAATGATGAGTGTGTCGCAGAGGTAGTGACCCGAAAATGTGGGCATGTCGTAGAGGTAGCGACCCAAAAAATGGGTGTGTCGCAGAGACAGTGACCCCAAAGGGCAAGCGTGTTGTGGAGGCAAAGGCCTGAGGGTTGGCGTGACATAGAGACATTAGCCCAAAGGATGGTTGCGTCATGAAGGTTGTGACCAAAAAGGGCGGGCATGAAGTAGAAACTGGTCCGAAAGATGATGTTTCTCACTAGAGAGAATCATTCAAGTGTGGTGAGTATATGAATAAACACTCAAAATACAACTCATGCATATGATAACGACTATAACATCATGTAAACAACAATGTGCATGCAAAACATACACTGTGCAAGTGAAGTTCAACCCACTACGACGGTCAACCTGGAGCAACGTAGCCAACGTGCTAAGTCGGGTTAAGGTGGCCGACCGGACCAAAGTTATCGGTCAACCAGGCTAGGGCGGTTGGTCGGATCAAAGTGATTGGTTGAACCAAGTCAAGGGAGCCGTTCAGACCAAAGTGTAATGCGGACCAGGCCGGAGCGGCGAGTCAGACCAAAGTGATCGATCGGCTGGGTCGGGACGGCCGATCAGACCAACATGTAATGTCAACCGGGTCGAGGCGACCGATTGAGGCAAAGTGTAGTGCAGAGCGGCCGGTCGAGGCAAAATGTAATGCCGACCAAACCGGGGGGGGTTTGAGGCAAATTGTAACGCCGACAAGGCCAGGGCGTTTAGTCAAGGCAAATTGTAATGTGTGACAACCAACAAATAAATCACGCACATGATTGGTCAATCAATGAGCATGTGGTCGGGTCGACCGGTATCGTTCGATCAATTAAACCATCTGATAACAGGCGATCGATTGAGACGGACGATACCGGCTGGTCGGTCAAACCTGCCTCGTTTGGGCAATCAAACCCACAAACACCTAGTAAGCAAAGGGTTTTTAGAGAATATCACCAAAGCAAAGGTTGTGGATGTGTTTCTTCTAGTGGGATGAAGCTCTCCTGACAATAAGAAAGAAAACAAAGTTCCGGCAAAGCTCCGACGAGGCCCACCCCACTCCAAAAAAAGAAGAAGTTCTCATTTAGAAGGAGAGAAGAAACCTTGCTTCCCTGCCAACTAAGCTCGCTCTCCTCAAGAAAATCTCCTCACATACTCAAGGCAAATGGTTGAAGAAGATGGAGATGAGGAAGAGAAAAGGATGGAGGAGATGGGATCTCTTCGCTTCCTCTCGTTGAGGAACATGAAGAGTCTTTCACTTATGCTCTCTCCAAGAAACTCTCTCCAAGGGGAAGATGAGGCTCTCAAGTGCTCTATGCTCTCACCTCACCGGCATCCACAAAATCTGAAAATGAGAAAAAAATGATGAAATGAGAAGGAGAATGGAGCTTAAACCATCCCTTCTCCAATTTCCACCCAAATTTGCTAAAAATGTTCTTGCCACCTCACCCTAGGAGCCTCCAAAAAAGGTATAAAAAGCGATATTATTACCTCATTTATCTCCCCCTAAGCAAATCTCCCCAAAGCCAAGAAATCCATGCACTTTTGGCTACCTATGCCAGAGTGTCGGGGTCAAAATCATGAAAATCACGGGAGAAAATTGGGGCTGAATTTGGCTTGGCGCTTAAGCTGGGGCTCTGGGGCCAGGCGCAAGGTTTCCCAAGGCTAGCTTTCGAACTATTTCGAAGCAATTTCTGGCGCATATACACCCCAAGCTGGCGTCGATATGTTGTCCTCTCTGTTTTAAGCCCCGTGGGGAATGTTCTGGTCGCCTAGGCGCCTGGGGCTGCCGCCTAGGTGCGGGGTTGACCTTGAAAATCTGTTTTCATCTGGGAACATCCGGCGAAGGATTTTCTCGATCCAAAAGCTATGGGGGACCAAATATGAATAAATTATGATCCCCTAACTTCAAAAATGAGCGTCTTGCTCATTCGTTGGTCGAAGAATCGATCACCAATGGGCGCTTTGAACTAAGGCGCAGGTAAGGCGTTCCAAACCCTATTTTCCCGTAACACGCGTGGAAGGGTTCCATTACTTCCCTTGACCGCAGAGAGGCTTTGAATGGATTTAGACCATAGGACACTATAATGGACATCAAACATGTCCAATGTCCTAAGTAGGTGCACTCGACGACAGATTCTCTCGGGTAACGATGAATTATCACAAACCTTGTTTTTGCACCCCGAACACGTACCGAAGGTCTCGAATGGGTGTCTTGAGTTACGGGATGCTATGAATGAGCAAAGAATCATCCTGAGCTGGTCAAGTGGACACCCTACACATGTGACGCCAACAGTTGTATCACATGATGTTCTCCTCTTTCTTTTCAACGTCTCAAGGAGCTCGTGATCCTTATCGGTAAAGACCACCCCGGTCTCTTCCTCGACCTCCACTACAATTAAATTTTCCCGGTAACCCCCTCTTCCACCTGTTTGGCCTCCACGACTACAACCACGTCCTCTAGACTATCCACATCTACCCATCTATCTCTCCTTGGGTGGCTTTGGACAGGCACTGCTCAGGTGTCCCACTTCTCCGTAGTTGTAGCGACTGGGTCTCCTCCTGAGCACCAGTCATACCTGAGCCAGAGGCAACCAAAGTTACTTGCATTCCTGGAAGTCTACTCGACTGAGCCGGAACACATGCTGAGGTAATGGCTCCCAATGACACACTAACTCCTTATATGAGCCCAACCAAAACCTTCAAATCTTCAGGATCTATATTTCCCAGAAGTTCTAATGCTTTGTTTATCATACTATCTTCTCCTGTTGACATCCCGAAAACAATTCCTTGAGAAGGAAACCAAGAGACTTTATTATGTACGAACAAAATCAAAATCCTGCTTCGCTCCTTCATCTCACAGTAAACCTTCGCAGAAGCCCTTCACGATCAGGTAGATGTCGATCCCCTCAGCCAATCTCAATGAGTAAAGCCACGATCCCATTTGCCTTTCCAGCGATCCCAGCGAGCACGAACTCTGACTATTGAAATGCATACAAGAAGAAGTTCGACAATCTCTCAAGGCGGTACAAGATCCTGGACCCGATGTTCGAGGAGCTTAAAAAAAGCAACAAGCAGTGTCGTGATCCCGTCTGCCTTCTCAACGAGCCTTCACGAGTGGTTCCGTCTGCTTAAAGAAAGCACAACAAGCACTGCCTCGATCTCATCTGTTGATCCCAGCGAGCAGTGTCGTGATCCCATCTGCCTTGGCGATGTAGCTACGCGAAGCTATCCCGTCTACCTTCCCAGTGAGCTCTATCGCGACTGACAGGGCAACATCGATTGGCTGCTAGGTTAGGCTCTAATACCATAAAGAATTGATTGCTCTTAAAAACTTGTTCTATTCATCAATAACTTGGGCTTTACATAAGGTCTTACAATATTTTACAAATAATTCCCTAAACTTCTTCTATATTTTCTATTTACAATTAAGACTCAAAACTATATACAAATCTCAACAGAACGCTAATCCTCAACTCTTCATTTCAACTTCCAATCTCAATTTGATTCAGCTGAGTGAGAGTTTCAAGCAAGTTTTCAATTTCGGATGCATCATCCTAAACCAAACCACTTTGCATAAGAATTACATCTTCAGCATTAAGTGGAAGAGCAGCACAAAACACCTAAAGGTGAAATAATATGATACACATCTGCTTTCTATACAAAATTCACCAATAATATTGGTCCAAACTATCTGTACCATTCCACCCCTTTTCCATCTCAAAAAATAGCAAAAAAAAATCATAGCAGCAAAAAAGAATGGGTCATTTACATATTACCACACAATTCTTATGTATTTACATATCTAACACCTAAACATTCATATTTACATGCATACCACTCAAATTTTTGACATTACATAAAAAATACCACCATCAATACCTTCCTAAAAGCATGCAAAGGTCTATGACACTAAGGTGTTGTAATTGTAAGGAAAATTTACATACATAGCACATGATTCTTATGTATTTACATATCTCACACCTAAACTTTTATATTTACATATCTAGCACTTTGGTGCTTTAAACCTATACATGAAAAGTTGTATTTCACTCTACAAAGTAATAATAGTGCTGTGATATCAAAGATTTCAGTGCTGTGTAAATATGAAAATTTAGGTGTGAGACATGTAAATACATAAGAATTGTGTGCTATGCATCTAAATGTCCCTAAGTGTAAATATCAAACAAAAATACATAAGAATTGTGTGGTATGTATGCAAATTTCCCAAAAAAAAATGGATGTACCTGTCATAATCGGCCCCAGTTCATGAACCTCTTCACCTCATCATACAATACCAAAATGGCAGCTGCTCCGGTGCTCCTAAACATGTTCGAAACCGCACCGCGGTAGAATGAGACGACTCCTTCCGTCTCATATATCTTCCTCCAGCAGTCTGCAGTGCTGCCATACATCTGCTTCTCCAACCCGGACTGCATCATCATCCGCCGTCGCACGGTATCGAGCGGATAGGAAATCAGCCCGGCCATCGTGGAGACCAGCTGCGCGGTCGCCCACCTTTTCCATAAAGCCGAGTTTTCTGACACGAGAAACTCCTTAGCAGTGTCGAAGCCGCCAAAGTAGAGGCCACGGTGGATCACCATGCCGTGGAGGGAGGCAGGGAGGCCTCTATAGATGCCTCGGATGCCGTCGGTTTTGTGGATGGTTTGGAGGAAGTGGAGAATGCCTCTAAACTGGCGCGAGTCCGACTTGCCAATGTCGGCGGCAAGCCGGGTGTGGGCGATGTCGAGAGGGTAAATGAGAACGAGTGTGGTGCAGCCGGCAGCTGGCCAGAAAGTTGACGGTGGCGGCTGAGGTCAATCCGCCCGCCGGAGATGCCTCTCCATCCTCCCTGAGCATGCCTCTGTAAAGGTCCTGGATTAATAACAAAGACAGACTCAGACAGTAAAGTTTGAAACCATTAGCTTCCTCAGAGTAACAGTTAAAGGAAACATGGATAAGAAAGGAGAGAGATTTCCTAGGAACCGCAACGGGCATATACATACATGTCGCCCCATTCCTATGTATTTACATATCTAACACTTAAATTTCCTTTCACATTTACACTATACAAATCAAAAAAATTAGATGCACAGTTTTCACGTATAGATAAGGTGGTTGTAATTGAAGTTTGTGTTTTAAATATGTAAACATGCAAGAATTAAGTGGTGTGTATGTAAATCTTCCTAGAGTAAATATTTCAGGATTTTAGGAGTGTCTTTCTTTTGGGGCATTTATATACATACCGCCCAATTTTTATGTATTTACATATCTAACACTTAAACTTTAATTTTTATATTTATACCACCCAAATCTTTCATATCGCATAAAAAAATATCACTATTTAGCTTTTAAAAAGTGAAATACATATTTCCATGCATAGGTAAAGTGGTAAGTATGTAAAAAGTGAAGTTTAGAAGTTAGATATGTTAATACATAAGAATTGAGCGTTATGTAGATAAATCTTCCCTTTATTTTCTCTTTAAACTTATCATAGCAGCAAAAGGAGCTTGGCAAAAGGATATTCATCTAGTAATTTGAAAACCATTAGCTTGCTTAGAGTGACAGTTGAAGGAAAGATGGATGCCACGTTAGAGTAAATATTTCAGGTTTTTAGGTGCGCATTTACATGGATACCACCTGATTCCTATGTATTTACATAACAAAAACCTACATTTTGCCTTCTAAACTTACCCACCCAAATCTTTCATAAGACAAAAAATACAACCATTTTAGTTTTAAAAAGTGAAATACACTTTTTCATGAACAGGTAAGGTGGTATGTATGTAAAAACTAGAGTTTAGGTGTTAGATATGTAAATACATAGGAATTGAGTGGTATGTTACATATTCCCTTTCTTTTCTCGTTAGGCTTAGCATAGCAGTCAAAAGGAAATGGAAAAAGGAATACTCATCTAAAAACTACAAATTGCGTAGATGGGTCATGTTATCGACTGGGTCTTTTATATGAATCTGTTCGACAATCAATGGAGTTCTGATGCTTATATGGTTTTAATCAATCTTCAAATAGGATAAATCTAGCTGCTTGCATCAATGCCTCTTTTTTTTTATTTTGCAATTCTAATAGTCTGATCTTTGTTGGGATGTTGGAAAGAGAGGTTTAGGGTTGTTGGGAGTGGGGATGAAAGGGATATAGGGTTGGTAGAATGCAAAAAAAAAGGGGGTATTTACATACATAGCACTCATCTTAATGTAATAGCATATTTCACACCTAAACTTCTATATTTACACATATAGTGCTTTGATGCTTTAAACTATACATGAATGGTGTACTTAACTAAAATGGTAATAGTGCTATTTTTTATGTTATATTAAAGATTTGAGTGTTATGTGTGTAAATATAAAAGTTTCGGTGCAAGATATGTAAATACATAAGAATTGTGTACTAGGTATGTAAATTTCGCAAGAAAAATCTGACGAGATTAGGGATTTGGGACAAATTTCTTGTTGAGACTTTCTAACCATGAATAGACCAATGATGATGGTTTTAGGTCAATTAGATACATGATTAGGTCTTTCTGAGACTTCTACGTGGATTGTCATGGCATGGGGACAATAGGAGCTGTGTTCTGGTGAAGGAAATGGGGGAATTTCAAATCTTGGGAAGATTGCGAGGTTTTAGAAGAATAGGAAATATAAAAATGATAATGTTTAGGCTTGCAAAACTTGGTCGTAGTTGATTCACATATCCATACAAAAGCTAGACAAATTTTTGCAAGAAATCAAATTTATTTTTTCAGTAAATTATGGGGTAAAAATAATACATTAGGTGTTGCAGCAGACAAATGAAGCAGACAGAGAAAGACACTCAAATAATCTTAGTAAAGATTTGTTAATGCCATGCACATCATTAAATATAGAAGTTTCGAATTTGGGTTTAGTGTAAGGGTGGTTATTTGGTGATGCAAGGCAATACATAGTTGCAAAAAACATAGTAAGTAGTAAAATGCTATTAAAAATATCCAAATACCGAGATAGACAAGATGGAAAAAAATAATACTTGACTACAAAAACTTCTTGAAAAGAAGGCTGAAAGCAATGGACATCTAAATTATCACATAATTATGGTTGTTTAATGGATTGTTTGGGATTAATTTTATTTTTTATTTTTATTTTGTTTTTTTCCATTGTTTTTAAAAACATGTTTGTTTAATGTGCTTTTAACATATTTTTATTTTTTATTTTTAAAAACAAATAAGCATGTTTTTAAAAACAGTTAAAATAACTTTTGAATGATTTGAGTGCTTTCACAAGCAATCACAACATAATGAAATATATTAAATATATTTTGTTTCAAATCAAAACATAAACAAAATAAAATAAAACAAAAACAAAAGCGATCCCAAACTACCCCATGTCTCTTCCACACAAACCACATTTACCTTTTTTAATGATTATTCAAAATAAAAGAAAATAACCCTCACACAATAATGAAATGCCAGTATATAAAAAAGCAATTCCCTTAGTGAAATTTAAGGGGACTAACCGACAAAACTAATGAAATAAGCCACCCTTTTTTCAATCCATAATTCAATGGGACACGGAGCATCAATTCCTGATATCAGTCAAAGGCATCATTCACGTGTGGCCATTTTGTTCTCTACATTAGTCTAGTTTCTATGAATAAATTGCACATGCAATCCCCACTCTAAAGTACAACAACAACAAAACCTTTATCCCACTAAGTGGGGTGGGTCAGCTACATGAATCCTTTTTCTCCATTGGGTCCTATTTAGTGTCATATTTTCATTTAAATCTAATAAATTAAAATCATTTTTCATACAATATGCCCAAGTCATTCTAGGTCTACCTCTGCCTTTATTAACATAAGTCGAATCTAAAACATCTACTCTTCTAATCGGATTATCAGATGGTCGATGTTTAATGTGACCAAACAATCCCCACTCTATAGTAAATAAAATAATATATCAAAATGACCACCATTATATAAAAGAATAGGAAAAGATATTTGCCTCCTATTACAGTCAGAGCAGTCATTCCAAGCCCAAAGTACCGTTCGTAACTAAATAACCCAAATTCCTCATCATTCCTCAATTTTTTTTCTAAATTTTAAGGTTTGCCTTATTAGCCACCTTGGTTTGCTCGCTCCTGTGCGGGTAGCCAAGCAAATTTCAAATTCAAGTTCAACCTTATATTGTAAAATCAAATCTAGAAATTTGGTGTTAGGGTTGTGCTACTCATTATCAGTTACATAGTAAAAGATATGAAATAATGAGTGATGATGCTGCTCCATAGATATTGATGACCATTAAGGCAATATGGCAAGTGGCATGGTTTAGATTGATTTGGTGAGGTAATCTCTAGAATTCGTAGGAATCACCTTCCTCGCTCAAGGGATAGTTGCAATGAACTCCTTCCCCATACAGACCACTCAAGTCCTACATATTTACATATCTAACACATAAACTTCAATTTTACAGACATACCACCATGAAAAGTTGTATCTCATTTTTAAGTGAAAATTATAGTATTTTTTATGTGATATGAAAGATTTAAGTGGTATAATTGTAAAAAATACTGTTTACGTAGATATTAAACACATAGGAACTGGGTGGTATGTATGTAGATAGATTAGAAGTTATTGAACAGATCAAACTATTAACTAGATGGGCGAACAATATTTTTCATAAAACTAACTACAACATTTCTACAAGAAATTCTTTGCATCATGCTTAAATGATCTCAAATAATACCTGTGTCAAATCAACTTCTTTGCAAACATAAGCCCAATTAACTCTTGTACTCACGACAATATTTATGATAAGACCTCTAGATATTAGACTCCATGATATTTCTTATAAGGAACAACATCATAGATTACGCAAAATACCTTACAACTTGATAAAAAAAGCTTTCTCGCCTTAACACAACTGAGAGATGGCATTTCGTTTAACAAGAAGTTAATGGGAATAAGCTAGTACTTATAATATGGGATTTGCATTAATTCGAGCTCATCAATGAAAGGGAAAGCTATCTCTTAAATGGATGTTGTATAAGAATTGTCCTATTTTGCTAGAAGCTCGTCCAATTGATTTTTTTCGCTTTGAATCTATTTGATGATGAGCTTCTTGAACTTCTCTGACCTCTACCTTGGCTTTATTTAAATACCAAAGGTCTTGATTCTTGACCTTATATTCTCAATTGATTTGGTTCATGATCTTCCTCAACCTTAAGATGAGTGTGTAATGGAGTCCAACTAGCATTGATTCATGTATGGCTTAATTGTTTTTAGCTTAGAACTTGAACCCGAGGGCATTAAACAAGACTACTCCATCCAACTTTAGTATAAGAATGGTGACTCCATCAGCTCTAGCTAGTTTAGAACTAGAGATGCTGTCAAATAGTTATTTTCTAGGCTCTTAGAATGACTTATAAAGCCTTGATCTGCTTAGCCCTATCCATTCTCTTTAGGGTTTCGAAAATCAGTACACACATTTGTCGTATAGAAAGATGAATCCATTAAGCCTAGACAATCTTGCAGTCAATTTCCATATTTCTTTAAATGAGCAAGGAAATGTTACTCCAATATTGCCTTAACGTTAGGCGCTATGATAAGATAAGGTAGCCCAAAATTTTTCCATAATGTAGTCTAAATATGCATTTGTTTGAATTACATCACATATTATACTTCCACATATAAAAGAAAGTCTTCAAATCTTATAGAGTCTAGCTTTAAACAATAGTAGCAACTAGCCTTTATCCCATTAAGTGGGGCCGGCTAAATGAATCCTTTTTCTCCGTGGTGTCCAATTGAGTGCATATTTTCATTTAATTCTAATAATTTAAGATCAGTTTTTATACATGCCCAAGACTTTTTAGGTCTACCTCTACCTTTCTTAGCATAAGTCAAATCTAAAACATCTACTCTTCTAACAGGGTCATCAGATGGTCGACGTTTAATGTGACCAAACCATGTAAGGTGATTATCTCTAATATTGTCTCTCACTAGAGCTACTCCAAACCGTTCATGGATATATATTTGCTTTGCATTTTGTCTCTTAGTATAAAACCACTCATCCACCTGAGCATTCTCAAATCAACAACACTTAATTTTATGTTTCTCTTTCACAAGCCAACATTCTGCGGCAAAAAAAAATGTAAATTTTCATGCTTCATTCCTTCTGGAAAGGAAAATTTTATTTATAAGACCCCGATACATAGAGCCAACATTTCATAGCCTGAATGACAAAACTCTATAATAAAATTGCTTCATTGATTATACATTTGATTTTTCCTCATCAATTGGCTGCATTGAAATTTGTTAGTAGCTAACAAAAGCATCAAGGAATTTGAGGATAATAGACTTTCAAGTCTAGTATAGTTTTAATAGTTGGCAAGGGTAATCATCCCTATGCTACGGCTAATTAAGAAATGTCAAGTCAATGCACCATTTGTCATTGCTTTTATAAACCCCTTAAAAAAGTTAGTTGGTATTCCTCTTTCATAATTTCATCAGTCTATTACCCAAAAATAATGTTCAGGCGATGATAAATGCTTTGATCTAATGTCGGTATCCTGAATGACTCCCATGCAAAGACATCAATGTTATTTTGCAGTAGAGATAAACTTTGGTTAATAAATTACCTTGCTAGAGGGAATTTACTTGAAAATTTTCAATTGAATTACACTACTTCAAAAAGTTGCAAGCCTTCGTGATTAGTCATGTTAGTCTACAGTTGGCAAAATATTTTAAGTATGTACAATGTTCAGCTAGCAAACCCTCGTATGGAGAAAGTTATTTTGCCGAGTTGAGTTGGAAATTGTATGCTTAGTGGTAGGTTAACATTATGACATAACAAAAAATGATCATCAAAACATGGCATTATAAACAAAAGTAGCTCAAGAACTAAAATATACAGTTGCTTGACTCATAATAACTATTATCACCCACTAATATTATGAAAATCGTGACACATTCAAGATCTTTTGATTCTCTTTTAAAGCCGATCAATGACCTCTCCATATGGAATCAGTTCTTCAGATCAATGCCAAAATCCAAATGGTTGAGAAAGAGGATATCATCGAGTTACTCATTTAAAAGAAATTCAACGGACCTCAAACTTAATGATTACAAATTTATTATTGGCACATTATTGAAAACATTATGGTTGGCATACATGTCCTTATTTGCACAAAAATAATATAAGATTAAAATATATAAATGAGGTTTACCTCTGTGATAGAAATCGTCACAAACTTCATCATTGATCTTTCCCATAAAATAGTGTCAATCAACCCAATTAACTGTTCAACCCTTCCTTGGTTGAGATAGGCTCCATGTGCTACCCTTGATGCGCTTCAGCTAAAAATTCCTTTAGATTTCCTTGCAAGTAGTTTCTCCAATAGGGACCGTAAGTAATGACAATCTTGTATTGCGCTTGTGGCCATTATAATAAAAATAAATTCGAAGAGCATGAAGATTTTTAGGATATTTGAAATACTTCGAACTTCGAATGGCTGTCATAATGACAATAAATGGGTAAATAAATGGAGGCAAGTGCTGAAACAAGTTAGATAAAATAGTGGGTAAGTTCCAGGGCTCCTGAGTGTGAAAAACTCCACCTAGATTTGAAACTGTCTCCCATGGAAGTTACTAGACTTAGGGTCCGTTTGGGGCAGCTTGTGCGTTTTAGGATAAGCAGCTTATCTTGAAACGCGACCCGCGGGCCGGCCGCAGTGGTCGACCTGCGGCCTGCGTTTAATGTAAAAAACTCAAACACGGCAGACAACGTTTTCAAAAACGCGCAAACTAAACGGTGAGGTGATATTTTAAAAACACCGCCGGCACTTATAAGCTACCCCAAACGGACCCTTAATCATTGGTTTACACCTTATTCTTCCTCACAGATGGAGTTGAGCATGTTGAAGAGGCAAGCACTTTGAAACCCTTGGTGAAAACTTTTAGAACTAATACACTTATTTGTCTTTTCCAATATCCCAGACAAAACTCAAAAGGTTTATTAGCCGCTGCAAACTTAAATCAACCACTTTACAACCACTACATTAACATCACGATCGCTACTGTTATGGAAAATACTAAATATTAGGTAGCTTGAATATTAAAAAGCTTGTATATTAGGTAAACTAATTAAAAGATATTTAATTTCAGATTTTTTCTGTATTAGGTATATTCCTAATCTATAGACAGAGAAGTGTCTACAAATAAGTAATATATAATTTTAATTGAAAACAAGAAAGTTTTCCGCTCACATGGTATCCGAGCACCGTCGAATCCTTCCTCTTTGCATCTTTCATCTTTGAAGTTAGCCTTTCGTAATTTTTTTCCGCTCGGGCTCATTCCAGCTTCCTCGATGTCTCTGTCTGCTTCCCGCGACATCATCATCTTCTTCCAGCGATGGACCCTATCGTCTTTGCCTCTGGTGCATTCCAGCTTTGTTGAGTCTTCGTCTGCTTCAAACAACACTATCTTCATCATCTGCTTCCATCAGCTTCGTCTGCAACGTCTGTATCGAACCACTTCGAACACATCTGTGTTTGCTTTGTCTACAATGTTCACACCTACTTCATGCACAAAGGTGTATTCACCTTCATATTCATCATCTTGTGCTTCTTCTTCGGCTTCTGTCATCACCCAACACCCATCTGCATTGCTCTGCATTGAGAGGATTAGGGCATCAATGAAGCCTTAACATGTTATGAGTCCATATGTCTGCTTCGATATGAGTCATCTACTTAGGTTGGTTTGGCCATATGTTATTTTTGTCTACTTCGTTCATTTTCTTTTGCTCAGTAGATTTAGTTGTTTTTTTTTTTTCGTTTCGACAATTGTTGTTGGATTGTTTGTGGTCGAGTTATTTATCTCCCAGTGTTTGACTGCTACTTCGGTCCGTTCGTCAGCACTAAATGCAATCATTTATCGGTAAACAAAAACATCTTTTGATAGGTTTGGTTTTATCAGTGACTTAAGATAACATAAGATGAAAAGTTAAATGACATCAATCATTTTTACTAGAATAAAATTATGAGACTATAGCTAAAAATTATCTCTCAAAAAAGTCACCTCATTAATAATTCTCCGGCTGAGACGGATCTGAATTATTTTGAGTGGATGAGGGTTGATGCCCAGCTTTTAATATTGATACAAAACTCCATCGAACCAGATCAATCTGGTCATCTCACTCATCATGATAGTGTTAAAGATTTGATGGAGGAATTATCATTTGTGTTGTTAGTGAGAGAAAATATTTCTCGAATTTTTTATGTATGCAAAGAGTTTTATCAAGCTAAACAACAGGATCAATCACCGAAAACTCATTACATGCACTTTAAACATTTTTATAAAGAATTGAAAGTCTTATTGCTCTTCAACAGACCCTAAGAGAAAAAATAACTATTACGGATTTTCTAGTTGTCCTCTATTACGGATTTTCTAGTTGTCCTCAACTCTCAATATAAAAGTATCAAATCACAAATCTTAGCTGATCCAGGATGTACAACGTTGAGCAAAGCCTACGCTAGAGAACTGCGTACAATTTTGAATTCTTAGGCCTTATCTGTACAACAACTTAGTGCTCTTGCTAGTCAAATAAATACAGACATCAGTAACCTCGGTCTCAAGATAATTACAGAAGTGGAGCTCCAAATTCTGAAAAATTAAGGGTCTAGGTAAAGTGCTATAATGTCATGAATCTAGTCATGCAAAGAAGATATGTCAGAAGTTGTTGAAAAAGGCCCATAGGGGTTCTAAATCTCAGTTAGCTCAGATGATCACTACTAGTGATGCCACTTAGAATCAGAATCTCTCCATCTCTACAGATGAATATGCTAAGTTCATCAAATTTCAGCAAGCATCCAAAAAATCCTTCCCCATCTATCATTGCCCTTGTTGTCATAATGACAACAAACTAGCTTCTCCCGCGGAGTCCTTTGTCTAGACCGAATCGGTCCAGACCCGAGAGGAGCAATCGACTCTCCTACGAGGGATTGACACCTCCTTTCCATAGGGGGGCCAATCCTAGTTATCTAGGACTTATATATGTGGTGATTTTGTTTAGGTTTTCAATTTTTGGCGTGAGGACAACCGTTGATATCCGTTTCTCCTTTCAAGGGTTGTATCCAAGTGATTGGGTGGTGTTCGACTGTATGTCCCTCCCAATGAGATAATTATCTTCCCCTATTCCCTTCCGCATCCTCCCACATCGCTCTCAACCGACCCTTCCCAGTTGCAACCACCAGGGACAGCCTCTTTCGACAATTTTTTGTAGTTCTATTATTCAACTGCCTTCCCTGCTCCTTGGCATATGTTCCGGTCGCTCATATCTTGTTTCCTTGTTGCTTTGAGGTTGTTTCAGCCATGAGAAATGCCCCTTTGTAGCCTTGACTGTTGTTCCAGCCATTCAGAACCACTTCAATGCCACCTAGGCACTCTCAGCCCCTCCCACGTGTTGTCATCACTATTCAAGTCCTCCATACCGGTTGCAATCACTGCTCTAGCCCTCGATCTTCACTATCGTTGACATCGATATCAGTTACCTACTTGTTGTCTGGAACCCATAAATTATTGCCTTGTTTTATTTTTTGCTTGCTAACCACCTCATTCACCATCCCGTCACCTTTCACCCCTCATCGATCACCACCAACACCCTAAGATCCGCCCTAATTTGATTTGAATTGTTGAGCCTGTTATTATTTTTCTTTTAAGTGGTCAGTTGTGATCACCTATGAGCTTTATTAGTAATAATATTTGTTTTAACTATTGTAGTTTGGACTTCCGAAGAGTTGGCAAGGGGGGTCGGCCAACAAGCTAGAAGATGGCAAAAGCAACGGGTAAGGTGGGGGCGACAAGGCGAAAAGCGGCGAGCAACAAGAACAGTGGTTGGAGTGTTGTTCTGGGTGGCTGCAACAAAGAAAATGATAAAGGGGGATGTGGGAGTGTTATGGGGGAAAAGTTATAAGAAAGATAAACATCACTTGAAGACCAAGATGCAGTCAGAACTCCACTTGAGACCCTAGGACAGCCTTAGCAAAGGAAAATGAGCGTCAACGGATGTCCCAAAGCAAATCACAGAAAAAAAACTAAATACCAAAAAATGCAAATATATATCCCTAGATGACTAGGAGCGGGACCGCTTAAAAAGAGACAGCATTCCATTGCCTAGAGGGTCGACCACCCCTCCAAAACTCTGGATTGAACCGGTCCTGGTTATGACGCCCCACGCCACACTCACTCACATGTTCAATCACATAGCTCAATTTCATTTATGAGATGCCTTCTGTAGAATTATATCATTTAAAAACTAATGTGCTTTAATATACAAATTTAAGAGTGTGATTATAAATTGATCGTTTATTAGCACTAGTTAATTCACATCTAGTACGACACTTCTACTTCTATACAATGAGGTTGTATGATAAATTTTTTATTTAATCATTAAATTTATAGCTTCCAAAATATATTTTATATTAATATTATTTAGCTTTTGAAGTATTTTTTGTTCAATTTTAAAAGATGTTCAAAGTGTTGCAAATTTGATTCTCCCACTAGAGTGCCAATGAACATCAACAAAAATATATATATATATATATAGAGAGAGAGAGAGAGAGACTTTTCTTCTTATGAAAAGAAAGGCCATTTTCATCCTAAATTTTTAACCCATTGAATCAAAATTTAAACAACAACAAACTTCCCTATTTTTATTCTCATGTATCCAAGTGGTGAAGCTACAGCAACAAACAAACAAC
Organism: Phalaenopsis equestris; assembly: GCF_001263595.1. Classification (NCBI taxonomy): domain Eukaryota; kingdom Viridiplantae; phylum Streptophyta; class Magnoliopsida; order Asparagales; family Orchidaceae; genus Phalaenopsis; species Phalaenopsis equestris. The sequence goes on from NW_018164444.1 coordinate 16,808,163, forward strand.
TACCCGAAATTGCATTGCATCCACGATTAAGAAATTTGCTTGATGTTGAAGAGATCAAGCTTGTGATCAGGTCCAAATACAGCTCATGGTTTTATCATGACAATAGCAAAATTCCGCCTCACAACTTTCAGCAATGATAAAATTCCACTTATGGTGAGCTTAATGATGATGAAAAAAATTATAATTGTCGAAGATAAATTATATGCATTTTTATCAATTGGCACGGCGGATAGCGAAGCAAACAAGGTTGTGCCAGCAATAAGGATGGTCACATTTAAGCTAGAAAAATTAAGAAGACGTGCTAGTTCCATTTGAGGAGGGTAAGGACTAGTTCAGAATCAAGGATGTTGTAAATAAATACCAAAAAAGTTCATAGTTGGTTGCAGTGATGGTCCGCCATGATGACATTACTTGTTAAGATCATTGAAAAGAATGGTAGCAATCCAAATCTTGGATCTGAAGGTTGAAAAATTAGGATGTGAATAAACTTTCTCCTCCTAGAAGAAAATTCCATCCATATGTGTGGTAGTAGCTGGTTTGAAAGACTGTCAAAAGCTATTCCCAAGTTCTTCGATTTGATCTTTAACTATGCCATAATCGCCCACCTTGAAAACTTTTGGGGTGAACAATACATACATCAGATATAAACTTTCATATTGTTAAAGCAATCCTTTAGTCCTTAGTACTCCACCCAATAATGTGATGGCGTCGTTCATAATGCAAATCCAAATATTGTTTCATAACCAATGAATTGATTATGATTAATGTAAAGTTATGAAAAAAAATGTTGATGGTTGATTTTAGGTTGATAACCAATATTATAACCCATGCCAAAAAACATGGAATGATAACAAAGAATCCATTGAGAACCAAATTAAGTGGCAAAAATGCGGACTCTACAATAGATGTATGAACTAATTAAATCAAAGAAAAGGTGGTAGAAACACCTATTGAGAACTGATGGATGTTGACCCTTAAAATAAAATAAAAAAGAGGCAATCTCACCAAAAAATATTGTTACTTGTTGCCGCTTTATTTAAGATTTTATCCTTCTCCACTCTCACGAGTAGTTAATTGAGAGTGGGAGTATGAAAAGAAGACAACAATCAAAGCCTCCCATTCCTTCTGGATACAAAAATAGAAAGTATTTTGCTCATCTTCCTCTCCCACTCGTATAGTCTCCTTCTCTGTCATTAGTGAAAGCAAAGACGAGATTGCTCTATAAAAAGAGCTTTACTCCTCCCTATTCACACGCACGCAGAAGCCTGCGCCGAACTTCAGCCTTATGCTTAGCAACACACGGCAGGATCCCAGCTTACAAAGACTTTTGAAACTTATGCCTACCACTTTGCCCCTCATGACCAAAATTTTTATGATACAATCGCGATTAAAGCTAGCCGGAAAGGCAACATACGGAATCACTTCACATGAAAACTCTAAAGCTCTTCATTTGCCCTTCCATGAAGGCAACGACAGGATCATTGCGCTTAAAGGCCTCCAAAACTCATGTTCTTCAATGTATCAAACGCCTAAATCGAGGCTCCACTCCTTTTTTATCACAAACCTTTTACTGTCTTAGTGTGCGCAATAGCCAAATACCTCTTCTCTAATCCCATGCCCTACACGTAGAGGGTGTGATGCCATTGTTTTCCTCAAAACCAAGCCATCTTCTCTTGGCTTTCTTTCCCGAATAAGCCCGCTATGGATCCTCCTTTGCTTCTTCTTCTTGATTATTCACTGAATCAGCTCGTTGAGGATCCTACTTTGTTGCTTCCCCTTTCTTATTCACATGAACCACTACACCCTTCCCTACTTGCGAGCTCCACCGCACAAAATAAAGCCAAAACCCGTGCCTCTCCCTTGTTTTACTTCTTGCCTCACGCAATCCCAAGCTAAGAACCTCTCCGCTCAAAGTGGCTACAAAAAGAGCCTTTCTATTTCTAAAAATATTACGAGTAATATATATATATATATATATATATATTTGTATGTATGTATGTATATATTATAACATAAAATCGTAGGTATAAAGAGAGAGATAGAAGGAAAGAGAAGGGAAAAATTTTGTGGTAATTCATTGGCCTGTTGATCTTACAAGCAAATATATCTACACAAGAAAATTGTGCTCACATTATTTTCATGCGGGTGAATCAATAACCCACATACGTCTTATAGACCTATAAGTTAGAAAACCCATCTACAGCCGCTGTGTCTCACGACACTGACCAAAGCATCCCTAAACAGGGAAGACACCAGAAGGCAACTGAAATTTCGAATGACTTTGGACTTGCAAAAAAATATAATTAATTAATTTGAACTACTGCACTTAGAAAAATATTTCAAATTGAACTTTTTGAATTTGCATATGACTTAATACTTTAAAGTCTTTGAACTTGTAAAAATAACTTCAAATTAGACAATTTGGACTTGCAAAAAAATTTAAATGATAACTTCCTCAAAATATTAAAATATTCAAGCTTGCAAATTGACTCAAATAAGATATATTTGAACTTGCAACAATATCTTAAATATAAAATATCATAAATTGGGACTAAGCTTAAATGCTTAAACAAAAAAAAACTCCCTCGCTACCAGATTTATAATATATGTGCAAGCAAATAGACGGTGATATTTTAAAAGCTTACATTGAACCTCTGCATGCATCAATGTATTCATTCAAATAAGATAAATTCATATAAATTTAACTTTTACAAGTGTTTTTTAAAATAATTTGTAATTCAATTCATGCTTTAAAATCATACAAATTACCTTAATATATGCAAATTTATCTAAAATAGCCAAATATGTGAGATAAAAAACCAGCATCTGCTCCACCAAATAAAAAAAATATTTAAATTTAAATGGTCTAAAAATACAACACGAGTTAAAGTTAAATGTTCACTCACTCTAATAAGCATGCAAAACTCTCTTGAAAAAGCAATTATTATTTTTAAGGAACCCTCATATTTTTAACATAAAATTCAAGATAACTAAACTATGCATGTTTTAAATGGTTTGTCTTGTCTATACACCAAGTTTATAAGAGTCACTCAATTAGTCAAATCTTCCTCTTAAGGACCGGAGTCGATGCATCTGATACTTTCAAGAATGTCCCAATAAAAATATAAAATTTTGCAAGTCCAAACCACCTAGCCTAATTCTCTTCATCATGATTAAATTTGACAACACTAATATTTTAAAAATCTAAAATTGACAAATTTCAAATGAATTACAAATGTAAGTATTTTCAAATGTCCAAATCCCCAATGATGGCCGAGTTGATAGAAGTTTCAACCAGGAGAGTCTATTCTCAAAATCAAGTTTCAACAAATACTAAAATAAATCTACTATTATAATTCATGAACTCGATCTCTATAAGCAGAACATAATTCATAAAGTTCAGATACAATCATGTGTCAATCCTAAACCTAATCATTTATAGGTGTAAAGTTGACAGGGTTCAAATTAATCAAATATTTCTCAATGAAGATCATATTGACTAAAAACTTCAACCATATGAGTAAGTTTTTAAAATCAATTTTCAAATCAAAGTTCTCAAAATAACAAACCAAAATAATGAAATTAAAATCAATAATCTAAAGGCTTCAAACAAACAAATTAAAAATCAATCACATAAAAACTTAAAGCAAAATTCATCCACATCCGCAAAAGTATGTTGAGAGTGAAAAACTTTTGATTGAGTTCAGCTCACAAAGAGTGAACGTCGCATCAAATATATCACTATATTCACATCCAAAACAATCTCACGTCAGTAAGAACGTTGCCCAAGTTTTGTGGCTACATGGTTTGATCCAATGACTATACAAGAAATAGCAATTACGATCAGAGTCCTCTAACGCGGTAGTTTGAGGCCAAATAGTATTATTATACCACAATCACAATCGCAACTCGTATTTTCATCAACGACAATCTATCATTTGAATTTTAAACTATAAGAGTACAATTAATAGACACAAAGCTTTTTTATTAGCTAAGATTGACTTAAATTTGTCCTCTTAGATAAATATACACCCTAGATCCCTTGGACAACACAACTCATGGTTATTAATAAGAATTATTTTGCCAGATTGGGTCGACGACCTCCTCTGATTAAGTGAGAACCATGAGATCTTGATCGGGTTCATCATCATTTTCGACATCCATTCGTTTTAAGCTCAATGTCATAAATTTTACAATATAAAGCTCTAAGTTTGTTGCTACTATATGTTGAATATTCAACGTTGAATGACTAGTCTTAATCGAAAGTTTTCTCTTGTTATCAGGCAGGGTAAATAACTATCGGGTTTTGCACCTATGGGAAATATTGTACCCCATATCAAAAAGTTCGCACAAAATTTTTGGGTAGCGTTTTATCTACAATGTTATTTGTGTTCTGAAAATTTAACCCGAAATAAATACAAAAGCTCTCAATAACACAAAGACTCCAGGGCGTCGAATTTTAGTAGCCCACAGTGGAAAATAAATAAATGGTTTGAAAATTTGCAGGGGAAGGTATAAAATGCACATGATAAGATAAAATTAATATGGAAGGATCACAAACAAACCAAACAAAACATGGCTTCTAGTAATGCCAAAATACTTGTGTAAAATATAGCCATCCAGTTGTGCTGAAATATTTGTGTAAAATATACTTAAGGCCTCATATAACACTCGATTAGAATGGTTGGGGATTCATAAAACAAACTCTAATAATTATAATAAGGCTAACCGTGATGATGTTTAAAATTATAATTCTTTAGTAATGATAGACAACTTTGTTATAAGTGATAGAAAAGAAAAGAAAATATAATACACCAAACCATTTCTACATGTGAAATAACAGAACCACCAACTTTTGAGATTGTGATAGCAAACTGACGCTCTTTTTTGGTTCTTGGGAGAAGTGCATACAATAAGCAGAGTTAGTTTTCAAGCATGCGAGACTGAACTTACGAAACCGGACGCTCCATTAAAAAAGTACACGAACTACATATCAAATGGATTTCATTCTACCATACTAATGAAAAAAGCAGTATATGAACTACATATCCAATGGGTTTTATTCTAACATACAAATGAAAAAAGCAATGGACCCAAAAAATAAGTTTGTGCATCTCACTTCATTGTAAAGAGGGTTACAGAAATTTATATATTCAGCATTGGAGACCAACTTATAAGTTGGTTATTGGTCAAAAACAGAACTTTAGTTTCCAAAAGAGAGAGGATTATTACAGTTTCAATTGAAAGATTCTAAAGGAAAGCACGATGGCAATCAACAGGCTTCGTATTAAGATAACAGACCACACCAGCTTCGGTATCGAAATAAGCAAGCTATACTGAAATTACTAATATTCATCAGGACTAAGACATTGCAGGTGAATTTTTTAACAAAAAGGTTATTTAATAATCGAAGAACTGCTGCTCAGTTTTCCCCATTCCTTCACAGATTAAAGGATCTTATGAATACTAATATCCCACCGAAATAATAGAAAACACGCTGAGACAATAAAAACAAAGTTTTCCCAAAATGTTTCATCTTAAATATCAAGAATTTACAATTATGCATCTAAAATATAGAGGATTTACAACTATGCTATAGCTTTAACGTCGAAAAATACAAATCCAGTCAAATAACATGGAAATTTTTCAAAGCATAAAAGTCTGATATGATTTTTTAAAAGTAGTTTGACTATTCTAATGATTTTCAAAAGTCTAAACAACTCCAGTACTTCCTCTCCAGGTGGAAAAAAATAAAACGAAGTATAACTAGCCTATGCACCCAAGCCTGTGAGAAAAGAAGAAAATAAAAGAAACCTCAACAAAAAAGTATATGCTAGTTATATAGGCTATACCAAATGTGAAATGAGTTAGTCAGCTTATATGGAATATGGAAATATCAATACGTGGCATCAAACAAAGTTGATCTTTCTAAAAATTTCCAATAGTTATTAAGAAGCAATAAATTACAAAATCAACATATTTCATACATAATCCAAAGATAAAAAAAAAAAAACTTTTAGACATAAAGAAAATTGGTAATGCAGTATTTGGTTGTATGACATCCGTACATTTAAGATAACTTCAACGCCATTGAAACTTAAAGCAAGCTCCACACATCATTTGCCACTTTAAAAAAGTTTAAGACAGCAGGCTGTAAAACTAGTGAAGCTGCGAAACTGAGATTATTGATCATGTTAAAACTTGGAAACACCACGAATAAAATATTGCCTAATTTGGAAAGCTTGCACATTGTAAAATATAGTTCAAGAAAAAATCAACCTAAAGAATCCATACAAAAAGAGAAGAAAGAAAAAAAAGGGGAATTAAGCACCATTGTTAACATAAATAGCAATAACTAGTAGCATAAATAGGCTAACAAAAATATAAGCATATAATCCTCCACATCATTCTTTTAATCCTGATTTCATTAAGCATGCCCGTCCCATCTTACATTTGTTCTACTTCCAGTTCCATGCCTTCCCAAGATGTTAAGAATTTTGTGTTTATCTTAGGGCTTGTTTGGCATCGTTTTTATTTTTTATTTTTGCTTTCATTTTGAAAGGTAGGTTTAGTTGGTATAATTTTTATTAGAATTATTAGCCTAATTAATATTACAGTTATTATCAGGCTTTATTTGCTTTCTTTATTTTCTTTCGTTTCCATATTTATGTATTTTTGAATTTAAGTGTTGCATTTTATGTGGGTCTTATAATGTGTATTTATACACCCTTCTTATCATGGAATTCTAGCCTCAAAATTTAACATAGTATTAGAGCAATGATCTTAACCCTAGAGCTTCGTTTCTATTGTAATCCCGTTGAAGCCTTCTTCATGGTGATCGATACCTCCAATTGCGACATCCGCAGGACAGAAGCATCGCTCTCCCGTTGAGTTGAGGGTTACAGTTAAGACAGAAGCACCGCTCGAGTTGTTTAAAGGGTTTCTGCTACGATAGATGCACTGCTTGAAGGATTGGTGCTTGGTTCCAACCGACGGGATCCTGTTCCAACCAGCAGGAGCTCCCTCCAGCAGGCCACTGGACTAGCTGGCCGCGGTTTCCACCCGCCAGAATTCCTTTCTAGATATCGGGATCCCTTTCCATCCATCGGATCTCCGTTATTTTATCCACACGATAAGGGATCTCACTGTCTTGACAACTCAAAATCACTTTTGGATCAGTTGGAACCACAATGGATTCTTCCACCATTAAGCCTTCTCCGACAATGTACTCTAGTCCACCGAAGAGTCGACATTGATCTCAATCCCTCCACAGACTAGAGGAACGGAAAATCACATGAACTTCCTAATCACCACCCACAAATTGAACAGATCTAATTTTTCAATGGTTCAAAAGCACACAAACCGTCAGTCAAATCTTCCTCTGCTAAGGGTCTCACTACAACATCTCATTCTATTTCTATTCAACCTACCTCCACTTGGAACACTCCAAAATTATCTGAAACTCTTAAGAGTTAGATGGAGCGATTAATCAAACTACTTGGATCCATTCAATTCTCTTTCGGTCCATCGACCTCCACTATCCGTCAAGGTACCATTCCAGTCGTTGAATTATTGATTCAGGTGTCACAGATCACCTGATTATATGCTCTCAAGCTTTCTCGACATATTGTCTTTGCTCAGGGAAAGATACAGTAAAAATTTTTGGCGACTCCACTAACTCTATTGCTAGTAAATGATCAATTGTATCAACAACCGGTCTAACTCTAAAATTTGTTTTGCATGTTCCCCAATTGAAATATAACATGTTATTTATTAGTAAGCTAACACATGACATGAATTGTGTTGCTTGTTTTTCTTATGATGTTTGTGTTTTTCAAGATTGTCGTTTGAAAAGGATAATTAGAAATGTTAAGCAAGTAGTCGAGCTCTACTACTTCCAAGAGAAAGACACAGGAAACGAGGAGACTTCTCCAAGTAGTTGCAGTCTTTCTCAATCCACAGAATATCATATTATGTTGTTACATTATTGTTTGGGTTATTCCAATTTTTAACATTTAAAACATTTGTACCTATTAATGTTTATTAATAAAAATATTACTAGTCTCAAATGAGACTTGTCAATTAGCTAAACATTATTGAGTTCCATAATCTCCTCACCCTTACACGCGTTCCACTCCTTTTTACTTATTCACACTGACTTGTGGGGACCCTCTCGTACACCCAACTACACTAAAAAACAGTGTTTTATTACCTTAATCGATAATCACACTCAAATGATATGGGTTTATATCTTAAAAGATAAATATGAAGTTATTATCACGTTCAAAAATTTTCATTTTTTCATATTGCTCAATTCAAAATGTTAATTCAGGTCCTTCGTGCCAACAATGGTCGTGAATTCATTTACTCTATTTCAGATAAATTCTTAGTAAATAAGGGCATCATCCATCATAGCTCATGTACGAGCACTCCCCAACAAAATGGGGCAGCCGATAACAAAAACTGACATTTTCTCGAAGTAACTCACTCTATTATGTTTCAATCTAATGTTCTAAAAAGCTTTAGAAATGATGTTGTGTTTACTGTCACCTATCTCATCAATAGAATCCCCACAAAAAATCACAAGTTTCGAACCTCTTTAGCCATTTTGATATCTTGTTTCCCCGCCAAATGGTTCTTCATAATCTTAAACCCAAAATTTTTGGGTGCGCGATCTTTGTTCGTAACACTATTCTGAATCATACTAAGCTCGATCCTAGATCCATAAAATGTGTCTTCCTTGAAAGTGTATTCTGCCACTTAAAAAGACTGTCGAAATCTTGATCCTACTACAAATAAATTCTATGCGAGTGTCGATGTCTCCGTCTTTGAAAGTGTTATACACTTCCCTATCACTGTTTTAAGTGAGGAGTTTGATTTCTTGGACATCATTCCTTATCCAACCCCAATGGATATTACTCCAACAACTATATCCAAGGAACTATCCGTTACTCTGTACCCACCACCTATCAGTCAACTAGACCCTCCTCCCATCCTCTATGTCTATACTCGATGTACCATTTTGATGGTCCCACTCTGGAGCCCACTGCTTCCTTACAGGACCTGAAATCCACTCCGAGCAACATCCCCAGAACTAACCTCACTCCGAAGGAGGAGGTGAATTTTCTTATCGAGGAATGTAATCAGGCGAGCTCTCTTTATTCCATGAAAAAAATATATCTTTTTTCACAGTGTATCTCCGACATACAAAGTATTTGTTACTGTCTTGACGGATCATCATCTACCATTTACTAGTTGACCCTTCATGGAAAGCTACAGTAATGGATGGGATGAATGCCCTTTAACGGAATCATACATGGGATGTTGTGGATTTTCTCCGAGTAAGAAAGCAATGGGATGTCGTTGAATTTTTAGCATCAAGTTCAACTCTAATGGATCATTTGAACACAACAAAGCATAGTTGGTCGCTAAATGCTACTCACAAACATACCGGTTTGATTATGATAAGACATTTGCTCCGATTGATAAATTGAATACCATCCGGGTCATACTTTCTCTTGTTGTGAATCTAGATTGGCCCTTGCTCCAGTTTGATGTCAAGAATACTTTTCCAAATGGGAATCTCACAGAGCAGGTGTACATGTACCTCCCTTAAAGTTTTGACTCTGCTTTCCCTAAGGGACAAGCGTGTAAACTGCGGAAGCCTCTCTATGGACTGAAGGAATCTCCGAGGGGCTAGTTCGATAAGTTCACAAAGGTGGTAATGGGACATAATTTTCTTAAGCCTAATCAGATCAATTCCTCCAGTGAAAAAAATTTTATCCATATCGTCTATGTCGACAATATCATGCTCACAGGTGATGATCTACCAGTATTGAAGTCTCTAAAAGGTATTATTGCTACTTCATTTGAAATAATAGACTTAGGATTACTCTGGTACTTCTTAAGCATGGAAGTTGCTTGGTCATCTCGAGGGATTTTACTATTTCAGTGCAAATATGTGCTTAATTTATTGACAGAAAATAACCTACTCTTATGCAAACCAGTAACAGTTCCAATGGATCCAAATGAGAAAATAGCTGATGATCCCAATGTTGTTTCGGTGAATAAAACTCACTACCAACGTTTTGTGGGGAAACTCATTTACCTTGTCAATACTCAGCCCGACATTTGCAATGAAATAGGTATTATGAGTCAATCATGCATAATCCCTATGAGCACCATCTCAGAGTTATTAACTCCTTCACTACTTAAAAAAAAAGACATCGGGTTCATATCTTTTTTTTTTTTTTGCATCACACCTCTCGTTATATTGTTGTTTATGCGGATGCAGATTAGGTTAGGTCCATCCATGATCAAAGATCAATCTCCGGATACTATTCATTCGTGTGGAGAAATGTTTTCACATGGAAAAACAAAAAATAGTCAGTTGTGGCCTGAAACAGTTTTGAAGCCAAGTTTCACTCTATATACTTGGCTCTCTATTTATGCATTATGCTTCATGAATTACATCTATCAGTCTCTGGTCCTCTCTAGTTGTTCTATGATTATAAAGATGTCATTAACATCGCATATAATCCGGTCCAGCATCATCGCACAAGCATGTAGAGATTGACTGACACATTATTAAGAAAAAACTTCATTCATGGGAGATTTGTATTTCATCTGTTCCATCCAATGGTCAATTAGCAGATATGCTCACCGAAAAAAATCTTCCGCAGCCGTTGTTTGACGACTTCAAATCCAAGTTAAACATGATGAACATTTATGCTTCAACGTATGAGGGAGTATAAGAATTATTAACCTGATTAATGTTGCAGTTATTATCAGGCTTTATTTGCTTTCTTTATTTTCTTTCGTTTTCATATTTATGTATTTCTGAATTTGCCTTGTCTTTTATGTGGGTCTTGTAATGTGTATTTATACACCTCTTTCTTATCAATAAAGCATGGAACTCTAGCCTCTAAATTTAATAGTTTTTATATGTTTTTATTTTTGTTCTAAAAAATTTAACTTTTTTTTTAATAACATTCAAAATACCTGAGAAAAGTTTTGAGCATTTTTAAAATAATTAAGCAAATATGTTAATTCAAATTAAACATAAACAAATATAGTAATAAATGAAAAACAAAAAGCAAAAGTGATCCCAAGCAGCCCCTTAGTTGAGCGCTCAATTTCATTGATTCGATGATTGGCCAATAATATAACTAAAGCACAATAGCCCCGTATAACAATAGCAAGCCACTTTGCTATAACTACAATACTACAAATGGAAGATGCTTTGGCACAACCACAGCCCAAGTTTTCTTCCTTGACATAACTATAACCCCCTGACTACAGTGACGCCTTACAAGTATGGGTGTTTCTATGCATGGCACTCAATTCCTATGTGTTTACATGTCTAACACCTAAATTCTACTGCTTACACTTACACAACCCAAATCTTCTATATCACATAAAACAAACCATTTCAACTTTTAAAAAGTGGAATACACCTTTCATACATAGGAAGGTGACATGTATACAAAAATTGAAATTTAGGTGTTAGATATGCAAATGCATGTTAAAAAGTGAAAAAAACCAATTCCTATGTATTTACATATCTAACACCAAAACTCTACTTATTACATTTATACCACCTAAATCTTTCATATCACATAAAAGGCACCATTTTAACTTTTAAAAAGTGAAATACACCTTTTCATGCATAGGAAGGTGGCATGTATGTAAAAATTTAAATGTAGGTGTTAGATATGTAAATACATGAGAAATGAGAATTATGTATTCAAATGCTCCTTACAAGTAATACAATACCATAAATGTAAACATTCAGCAATTGATAATCTGCTAGCTCTAAACATTGTTAATGGAAATCTTCCTTACAAGTAAATACAACAGCATGAGAATTGAGTGTTATGTATTGAAATCTTCCTTACAAGTAACACAACACCATAAATATAAACATTCAACAATTGATAAGCCGCTAGCTCTAAACATTGTTAATGGATCAATGCAAACACCTACAAACTTTTCTCTCCTCCACATATTCCCCTTTATCTGTTGCAGCAGTTTTCTATCTCTACTTTTTATATAAACCTTTAACAAAATAACGCTTGGTTCAGTAGGCTGGCCTTCTCATTCGTCGATTTCAGTAAGAATCTCTCAACAAATAACGAGCCTCTCTGGAACAAAGGCTTCGCAAATCATATGGAAATTTAGCATAAATCTTAAAGTTAATTCTCTGGGCAAAACTTAAAAAAAATGGAGCATTTAAATTTGAAAAATTCCCAAACGTCCATTTGTGAGAGTCCAAATCTAAAAATTTAAGCTATGTATGATGAGTATCGTGTATTAAAGAGTAGAGGGATGTCATTTCCCAGTGCGAAAGTCCACAACGAGAAAGAGTCCATTTCTCATCACCATAGTTATTTAAGGATATAGAAAAATCATAAGGTTGAATTAGTATCAAGTCGCAGTAGCACTTCCACACTAAGAACCTTGCTCAATAGTGTTTATGAAAAAAAAAAGGTCGGAGAATCACATTCTCCCCAGCTAGAACCCTTTGTTACCCTACAGAAGTTCCTTCCATGACAAGAATCTCACCCCCCAATCACGCAGCAATCGATCACACTCCAAAAAAAACTAATGGAAAAAGGAGATTACCTTGAGAGAGAAATTGAGGGCGACGGAAGGGTAGTAACGGAGAACGCTAGTGCCGTTGCCACGCCAAAGAGAAAGTACGCCTTCCTCGCGGACAGTGCGGGCGATGCAATCAACCATGCCGCGAAAGCGAACCTTACGCGCGTGACCAGTCAAACCAAGAATGGCGGCGTTGCTCTCCTGCGTTTGTAGAAGAAGTTTCGCCCGTTCGATCGGCGCAACCACTGTGTGCACCAGTCCACCCATCACGGCCCCCGCCACCAGATCCCGCTGAAAACTCCCCACCCTTCCCCAACCGCCTTTCTTCGCCCGTCCTCTATCACCATTGCCGGAGCCGCTGCTGATCTTTTCCCCACCGGTGCAGCCTCCGCCGTTCACGTCTGCCGTCTTCATTCCCCCCTAACAGTCGTCTTCCTCAGCCCCCTTCCCTTGCTCTCTCTCCCTCGTTCTCCAGTAGAGAATTTCTCGACTTCTGAGATTCCAACACAGCAGATCAGAATACGGCAGCCAGTACTGAATTTGGGATGTTGCCTCCATCCATCTTCAGCAGCTCATGAGGCTGCATTTTGCCTCGGCGACAATTTATACAGCGAACCTAAAGAGATCACGTGAGGCTCATGTGATCTACATTTTTTTGTGTATTTTTGTAGGCTGAAAAATAAATACTCCCGACACATTCAAAATATCATTATTTTAATTTTTTGAATTATTAAATACAACTTTTATATACAAATAATGTGGCACAAATGTAAAAATTTAAATTTAGGTGGTAAATATGTAAATACATAGTTGTAAGTGATAAATATGTAAATATTTCCAAAAATAAACAGTATTATGATATAACTGTCTTTAAAATAAATAAGGTAAAATTAACTTTCTATTGATAGAGTACATGCATAGTCAAATAAAAATAATACAACCTTGATATATTGAGATTTGATTATCTTGTAAGATAAAATGCATGTTAATTATTTTAATTTTATTATTTTTGTTACATGTCTGAAAATTCATAGTAGTTGAGTACTAATTTAATGTCTTAAGTGTTGTATGAAATCTAATGCACACAGATAATAAAAAAAAATAGAATGAGATCAATAATTTTTACGTGATGGAGAAAATCAAAAGTCTAATCCAGTCAAAATGATTCACTATAAGTTTGTAGGTAGATAGACAAACCCTTGTCTTGCAACCGAAAAAATGGTTACAATATTCACCAAATATAATGTTTATCATGTTTACAATGTATAGAAAGATTCGATGTATTTTCAATAGAATCCTCAAGAGCAATTACAACTGGGAGTCATCGTCCGGTCTTTAATACAGCATGTTTGAGATATTTCGTTGGCTCGTTGCATAGCATTTAGAACACTATTACTCTGAACGCATGAGTCTTCGTCATCTAATAAAGTAATTCATTATTCCGCAATATATGTCGTTACTTTGACGAAAGTATATCAAGTTTGTTGAAATCAAAGCTCTCGATCATTTTTAAAATCGGAAGAATTTCTACTCAAAAAATGCGTCGAGATCTATGTTAAATGCATCATAATTCATGTCAAATAATAAATTTAAAAGATGCCCCTATTTTTTAGCATATTAGTTCTTATTATCCAAAATCAATAAAAATAGTGAAAAAAAAAACTGAAATTTTTTATTTGGTCTGCGGCGGACGACGATGGCTGATAGGTGGCGACAGAGACCGTTGAATGTGTGGGAGGAAAATATCATAGCTTGTCATGAGAGAAAGATGTGGTGGGGGTTCAATCAGGTCAAAGGTTGCAAGGGCATGTTCCTGACCTCATTTTTGGTCACATGGGACTTGCACGAACATCAACCCTTGTGGTCGAAAGGGAGCCTGTACTTTTTTTTGCCTGGCGTGGTCACGTCAGGCCTGGGCATGACCTCAACCCAAAATACCTCAACGTGGTTACAGCCTGCCCTAGGCGTGACCATGCCCCAAAGTATCTCAACGTGGTCATGTCAGGCCTAAGTGTGACCATGCTTAGGCAAACCGACTTCACATGTCAACGATTTGTGGCCTTTGTCCATAGATCAAGCCTTGAATTGACACACCCTTTCGCCGACGGCAATCCATGGCTCAATAACAACTAGACTGATCGTTATCATTGACTTACCACTTTATATGAAGGCTCCGGGTGGACTTACCAATGCCTTCCCCACCTATAAATGGGAATCTCTGATACTGGACTTGGCACTGTTCCAACTGTCCGGGCATTATTCGCAGAAGAAGAAGCGAAGAGGGAGATCAGAGAGGGATTCCAATGAGCTTCCTCCTCTTTTTCCTCCTCTGGTCTGCCTCCTCTCCCCTCAGTAAATTCTCCTTCCTTCCTCTTTTAAATTAAGCATTTATTTATTTAAAATTTTTAAGCCTAGGTCAATGTTGGCATCATTTTTGTATGTAATATCTGTCAGTGTCCACTTGAATGTTACAGGACTGTTTACAGCTTCTTGTAGCCTAGAACATTCGTCTGGACCATCAGGTATGTGCCCCAAGCACAAAATTAGGATTGTTGTCGATTGTTGTCATACTCATCTCCTAATCTTGTCAGAAAGAGAGATAGAGCAGCGAGCCTTCCATTTACTCTCGCACCTCTTTTGTATTTCTAAGAGATATCATCTCCTTGAGGGCTTCGATTTTTTTTAAGATTAACCTTGATTTCATGGTGAGTAAACATAAAATTTGAAGAACTTGTCTGATGTGAATTTGAAGAAACATTTGGCGGAGTTAAGACTTGTGTTATATTTTCAAAGAAGATGAAAATATTTTCTTAAGTCAGGAATATGTTGGGAGTTTTTAGATACTTGACCAGCATGTCTTTGATATATTCCTCCATGGTATATTTTTGATGAGACATTTGAAAACCTTGTTCATGAGATGCTAGAAAGTTGTGCTCATGCTCTTCAGTCCGAAGGACATCACCCTAAAACAGTGCATGCCTGTCTGTTTGGAAAGAAATAGTTTCCTCATCAATTAGATTCATATATTATCTAGTTGTAACCAAAATAAGCTTCCATGAAGTTGAGCATTTGATATGCAGAAGTAGCAACAACTAATTGAACTCTCCAAAAAAAAGGAAAATTGTCCTTGGGATAAACATTGTTCATATTAGTATGGTAAAAGCACATCTTTCGTGCTCCAAAGGGCTTTCTTCATCGTAATGAAGTTTGCAAGCCAAACACGAAGATGTACCTTCCCATACAAATTTTGGTTAGTGAAGCTTGTCGACCTCTTGTTCGATCTTTTATTGGTGATCTAACATAAAGACTTGCTTTTTTGGATGAATGAATTACATATGGGGCCGATCTTGAGGGAATGCACAATCACTTCGAGATCAACGCCCATTTTTGTCAGGGTCCAAGCAAACACATCTTAATTTCTACAAATGAAATCTATATAATCCAATTTTTTATCACTAGACAACAAAGATCTGAACTACATACTCCGTAAATGGTGTTCCTCTCATCTTTATTTTTAGTAACTTCTTAGTCTCACAATCATGTAAAATATATGCATGATAAGATATATTTTATCTTTCAATTTTAATGTGATGCTATATATATATATATATCAC
>NW_018164444.1:16824386-16879329 GCF_001263595.1 Phalaenopsis equestris
TATATATATATATATATATATATATATAAAAGATATTTACAAATCAACTACCCTCTTCAATACATTTTTCAAATTCTTACTCAAATATCAACATTTATGATAAAATTTCAACTCATATTTTCCAATTTTTATCAAATTTTCTACAGTTAGATCGTGACACATGCAAATACATCGATTCGGTAGTTCAACAAAAGATCATCTGGGCAGTTAATTTGTAAATATCAACGTTTGGGATGGGCTTTATGTAACCATCCCAAAAATCGTCCAAAAGAATATATTGCTTTTTCCATAGAAAAATTGAAGGTGTCCCTACTTAATCCTAATGCAGGTTTTATTCTTGTACAGCCAATATATAATATGATAATAAAAACCTTTTACTCCACCAGCACAACTAATGCCATTTTCAAGATCCAAAAGTTTAGAGAAAAAAAAAATTGTAACATAACTTAGTAACAAAATCTCTTAAATAAAAATACTTCCTTAGATTTGTTTTCCTCCACTTCTCATCATCATTTTACATAAAAAAAAAACAGTGTGTGTGGAGTCCGGACATAAGCTATGTTCGGACAACGAACACAATACACTGGGGGTGAATTTTTTTTACTCCTCCGCTCTGTTTGGTGTATCGCGTTCGTTGTCCGGATGTAGCTTTGCGTACAGACTCCAGACGCAATACTTTTTCCTCTTCTCTTACTTTATCCTTATAATCATCCTCATTTTCTAAGTCAGCACAATCATCTTTTTGAGTAGTCGCTCTGGTGAACCATGAAATGGCATGAGTTATAATCTCGTTCCTAATCGTGGTTCTGCAAAACAAAGTTTGTGCTTAGAAAGCATATTAAAGGAAAAATAAAATAAAATCAAATGAAATCAAATTGTTATATTTTCTTTGAGATTAGTGCAACACATAATAACCAATCCAATATTAAGCGCATATTACGTCAAGACTCCGAACGTAGAGGTACGTTAGGATTTTAATATTCGTTGTGTTATAGGAATATCTTGCTGTGTTACACGAATATTCTATCAGAATTATTTGTAAAAAATGAAGTGTTATTCGAGTATTATGTGTTGTTATTCAATTTCTTAGTGGTGTTATTGAAATATTCCCCTGCATTACTTGATTTGGGGTTGTGTTATTCGACATATTCTACTTTTTATTTCAATTTCTACTATGTTATTGGAATAACACAGCCTTAAATCAACTAACGCGGGGAAATATTTCAATAACACTTTATTTTCCACAAATAATGCTAATGGAATATTCCTTTAACACAGCGGGATATTCGTATAATACAACGACAATTGCAATCTGACTGTAGCTTTACGTTCGGAGTTCTGACGTACTATTTTTCCTCCAATATTATATTGCACTCAGCTCAAACAAAATTTAAGAGTTAGAACTTCATCCAGATTAAATTTAGATCAAAATATTCCGACTCAGGAGTTTTCTTTGATTAAGATACTAACATTTTCAACTAAACTTCTTTTTCTAATCCACATAATTAGAATAAAAAAGCACCATAAAAAAACTTTTCAAGTGTCACCCATCCCAGTACTGCTCTCACCTAAATATGTAAATTTGGAGTTCTAATGGACTTTGATGCATGAATGTTGGTATCATCGCGCCCAGTAAATAAACCAATAGATGAAAAGATGTATTTCATCTTTAAAAAGATAGTTATGGTGGTATTTTTGATGCGACGATAAAGATTTGAGTGACATGCATGTAAATATAATCATTTAGGTGTTAGATATGTAAAAATGTAAGAATTGTGTGGTATGTATGTAAATGCCCCTCCTAAAAAAAAGTAAGGAAAAGGCTATTACGCTATTTCATAATCTTGTTCCATTTGGTCTTGCAGCTTCTTCGCCTGCCCAGTAAAAAAACCACCATGAGAGCATCTTTAGAGCATACTTTGCCTCCGAATAAAGTAATACTTTACTTACAAAATTTATCCTTCATGTCAACACCATCAGAAGGAGTTTCAGGTGGATTAGAGAAGTTGAAGACGCTCTCACATTTCTCAGTTTTTTGTAATGGGCTTTCTCTTCAAAATTTTCTGAGTCAAGCAATTACCATGACGCCACTCAAATCTGAGTTCTGTAACAGCAGAAATTCCATTGATTAAGAGAAAATGGTTTATGGCATGAAAAAACGTGTGGCATTTACATAAATACCACATAATTCATATGTATTTACATATCTAATACCTAACTATTCATATTTATATGCATACCACTCAAATCTTTAACATCAAATAAAAAATATGACAAACAACATCTATTAAAAGTGAAATGTATCTTTTCACGCATAAGTTTATGACACCAAGGCTTAATAAGTGTAGATATTAAACTTTGGGTTTTAGATACGTAAATACATAAGATTTGTGTGGCATGCCACTCAATCTCAGTTCTGTAACAGCAGAAGTGCCATTGATTGAACTTCCAATAAAAAAAAATGGTTTATGGAATGAAAAGAACTAGGGGAATTTACATACATAGCACACAATTCATATGTATTTACATATCTAACACCTAAACATTCATACATAAATGCATACCACTCAAATCTTTCACATCACAGAAAAAATGCCCCCAACACTAACTCTTTTAAGTGAAACACAGCTTTTCATGCATAAGTATATGTCACCAAGGTGTAATAAGTGTAAATATCAAACTATGGGTGTTAGATATGTAAATACATAAGCATTGTTTGTAGAGGTGTCAAAACGGTTCCTTGTTCGCGAGCAGCTTGTGTTCGATTTATTAAGTAGCTCGTGTTCGATTCATTCGCTAAGCAAACGAGCTGAATACAAACAACTTTTTTATGCTCGATATATAAGCGAGCAGAACATGAACATAGTTCTATTCGTTCGTGTTCATTTGTATGGCTCGTTTTGACTCTAAATAATTAAATTATAACTATATATAATTAATGAGTATTATTTTCATAAAATTTAATTCACTACAACGCTACAAAGATTTATAATCAATTAAAATTATTAATTAAAAATAGAAAAAATACATATTAAATTTTATTTAAATGAATATTTTAATATAAATAATAAGATTTAAATCTCTCCCTACCACTAAGATCCTACGGCTGTGTGGCTAGGGTTGTCAAAATGACTCATTGGTCGTGAACAACTCGTGTTCAGCTCAATAAGCAAACGAGCCAAACACAAACATTTTTTTTTAACTCGATATATAAACGAGTCAAACACGAATAATGATATTTTTTAACAAGCCGAGCCTCGGTTTGCTCAAGCTCGGGATGTTTACACCTCTAAAGGTTGCATGTGTGACTAGAGTTCTCACAATTGCTCTTTGTTAGTGAAAAGCTCGAGTTCGGCTCACTAAGCAACTGAGCCGAACATGAAGAAATATTTTGCGTTCGAATATAAACGAGCAGAACACGAACAATGATATTTTTTAAAGAACTAAACACAAGCTGAGCCGGGGCGCTCGTGTTCAACTCGTTCACACCCCTAATTGTGTGGTATGCAAGAAATTTTCCAAAAAACTTAACTAGATTGCTTTCGATAGAATGGGCTCATCCACATTAATCAACAGGTTTGTTTTAGTTATGATTGAATTCTTAAAATAAGGATTGGTGTCAAAGTAGAAGTCAATTTTGAAGCCATTTGGTTCATCAATTTTACACCATTTAATATCTTTGAGATAATCTAGAGCTCCTTCATCTCTCTTTTGAATCTAATGCAATAAAAAATTACATTTTATTATCAATTACGGAAGAGGAAGCAGTAAAGTAGTTTTGCTTACCACCTTGGCCAGCAGCTCATTATTTTTCATAGCAGTGAGCCAAAAACCAGGCACTCCTTTCTATATAAAATTAATCAAGAAAGGAAACAACAATTAAGAGAGATAAAAAGCTCTATTTCAAAACAGTGCTTTTGTTAAAACCTTTAAGAGTATTATCCTCTGTGGGGCCTTTTTCCCTGGCTTCATTTTTGACATCTTCAACTTCCACGAAACCTTCGACAATTTCATATTGCTGAATAAGTGTGTTCCACAAGATAAAAAATGGGAAATTGCTATGAATCGCAAAAGGAAAGAAGAAAAACTACAACATAAAATAGATTATTGAGATGTCGACTCAAGTTAACGGATTAGGTTCTGGTCCGACCAATATTTGACCCGACCTAAATTCAAACCCGTTTATTAAATGGGTTCAAAGTCCTGACTTGCCTTTAATACGAATAATCCGAACTTGGCCCAAATAACCTGTTTAACAAATTAATGAATAAATATAAATGAGAAACATAATACAAATAGGATACATAAATGCATGATAAAAAATATTTTTCCAAACGACAAATGTGAACTAATATAGTAATGTGGTTAGATATAAAAAGCTTAGATTGGGTTGGTGAGTCAACCAAAACCGGCCTGAAAATTAAATAGGTAAAATTTTCAACTCAAAACCAATCTAAAAGTTAATCGTAGTCAACTCAAACCTCACACATTGAATAGCATGTCGGACCGATCTAAACCATCCTACTACCACTAGACCCCAACGAGTGCTAGCTTCAGTAACGCATGAAGCCCCAAGTGGCACTAGGAGCATTGCTGTATATACCATATAAATATGAGAGATTTACATACCTAGCACACAATTCTTGCATATTTGCATATCTCACACCTAAATTTCTATACTTCCATGTTTACATACATAATACTTTGGTTCTTTAAATGTATACATGAAAAAACATATTTCACATTTAAGTAGTATTAAAGTTTGAGTGCTATGTGTGTGTATATGAAAGTTTAGGCATGAGATATATAAATACATTATAATTGTATGTCATGTATGTAAATAAAAGTCAAGAAGGCATAGCCCATTGATAGAGGACTTTCACTCCTTGCCACAGGTCTGCACTTTCTTATGTTCATCATGTTGGCCCTGAAGTATTTCCAGAATCAAATATGGCAGACATTAAGCATTAAAAATTAAATATATAAAACCATTTGATAACAAATAATTGAATAATGATGACAAAAATGGGACTATGATTCATGTGAAGTGGCAGAAGCAAAAAAGAAATAACTCAAAATCTATCCCTGAAGCTAGAGGGTCACAGAGTAAGAGATGATGGGGGAAAAGAGGGAAAAATAAGGGCTTCTAAGATGAAATCAAAATTCAAATCTCAATATTATAATATGAGTCAAATCTCTAGATTCTAATGTGTGTGTACATTGAAGATTTACATAAAGACAACTCAATTCTTATATATTTACATTACATGTCTAACACGATATATTTACATGTCTAACACGTAAACTTCAATTTTTACATAGATGCCACCTTACCTATACATGAAAAGGTGTATTTCAGTTTTTAAAGAGTAAAAAAAGGTGATATTTTTTATGTGATATGGAAGATTTGTGAGGTAGAAATGTAAAAAGGTGTTAGATATGTAAATACATAAGAATTGGGTGGCAAGCATGTACACACACACAACATTTAAAGGCGGAGCACGTTGATATTTTATATTTAATTATACATATTATTTGTAAAGAATATAGAACGGAAGCAATTTCTGCTGACATTACATAGAAGTGCAAGGATTTATATAAAAAGAATATTAAAAGAAAGGAAACATAACATATTTAAAACTTACAAAGCAGGATAATTTGTTTTTAACTTAAATTTAAGAAGATGGTATAATTTATGTGGCTCAAAATTTATTTGAGGCTAGACATAGCCTAAAGCTTGACGAAATCTTTTAACCAAACAACCACTTAAGTAATAGAAAATAAAAAAAGAGAAGATTAACATACATACCACTCAATTCCTATGTATATACATATCAAACACCTAAATTTGTATTTTTTAAATGCATACTATCCTTCCTATGAATGAAAATGTGTATTTCAATGTTTAAAAATTAAAATAGTATTATTTGTTTTCTGAGATATGAAAGATTTTGGGGGTATAAATATATAAAGCAAGGTGTGCATCAAGAATTTGCTGACGCAAATTCTGAGGAGATCCAACGATCCAGAATAGAGAAAGCATGACAAAGGAGGGCCAACCAACTGAAGACCATGAGGCCCACTTATTCGATCGAATGTAGCCATTCGAGGCAAAGCTGAAAGTCGACAAAGCCATTAGAAGGACAAAGAGAACGACCGAACAATTTGAGTAAGAACCAATCAGACTAAAGTAAAATATATAAGCATTCAAACTAAACATTACAAGAATGTTAAGCGAAGGCATCAACCTACCTTTCGGGGGAAAGATGACCCCGAGTCTCCTCGTCTGAGACAAAAAAATGACAATACAATAGATTATTATAATCATCCCAAAGAATCCTTTCGTCGAAGAATGGGCTAACAGTTATAGCGATTCACACTCTGCTCGACAGCTCAGTCTCGCTCTACCGACAAGAGCTTCTCATCCAATGATTTAGAGTTGATAATCAGACTAGTTCAACAGATCGATAAAGCCTAGCCGACCGAGTTATTCATGCCGATCCGAAGTTAATCAAGCTCAGTCGACCAGTAAAACTAGCTGAGCTTAGTCGAAGAATTGATCTCATTGAGCCAAAGTCATACTAACCCTGCCGCCCGAATTATAGTGCAGTCGAACAATAAACTCATACATGTAAAATACCTAGAATATCATGTATAACCCCTATTAAACCAGGGGCAGAAGTGTAATATCATTATATTGTACCATCCCTTCTATAAATAGGGAGATTACTTTATAAGAAAATGACTAATATACAAGATTTTTTACTATTCATTATTATTCACTCCTCTCTTTGTCTTTTTGCTCTCTCCTGTCTTATCCTCTATTATTTGGGATGTGATTTAAGGAGAAATCAGGATTCAACACAAGGTTCAGGTGTTAGATATGTAAATACATCAGATTTGGTTGGTATGTATGTAAATGCCACCTGGATCTCCATCAGCAATTCCACCTGCTTCCTGAAATTGGGCGAGAAGTCTTCCAGCAAACCCATAACCTGTTCCACCCAGTTCTCAATTCTTCCCCGCAATCCAAAACCTTATCAGCCCCAACCAACAACCCCTCAAAATAGCACAAACCAATAAACCTAAGCGCAGATTTTACCATCAACGAATTGACACTCCACGGAACTCAGAGCTGCTCATTCCAAATCCCTTAAAATGTTAGGAAGGATCAAAGAAGAGCGATAGACACAATAAGCATCGACAGGATGAGATGAGGAGAGGAAGAACCCATTATGAATTTCAGAAGAGCGGAGTAAGGAGCCGAGAGTTCCAACATCTCCTTCCCTCTGCCGATCATGATTGCGCTGGTGATTGACGCAACAGCTTTTTGGCTGGTGGGATGAGGATTAGGGAAGATGGATTGAAATCGGAGATGGAAGAAGAAAGAAGATGGCAGCAGTGAGAAAGTTAGAACTGAGTGCGATTTGCGCGTCGGAGAGGAAAGGTTCAAGGCGGCAGTTTTTTTTTGGAAGATTTGCATGCATACCACTCAATTCTTATGTATTTACATAACCAACACCCAAATTCTAATTTTTAGATATATGCCATTTACTTAAGCATAAAAATATGTATTTCTCTTTTTAAAAGTCTTTTGTGATATCATTCATGTGATATGAAATATTTGGGAGGTATAAATGTTCAAAGCAAAGTCTAGGTTGCAGATACCATAATACATGAGAACTAGGCGGTACGTATGTAAATGTCATCCTTTTTTTTTGTGGTGGGGACACAATCCATCACTATTTGTAAAGTAGAGGGACTGAATTTTTATGAATTAAAAAAATATGAAAAAACCTATTTTTTCACACGACCTAGCCTGAAGACCTCTATGGGATATTGTGATGATATTATGGTAGTATTATGATGCTATTTTGACGATATTCTTATGGTATTCTTGCGATATTATGATGATATACCCAAGTTAACGCAAATAATAATAAAAGAGAAAATATTATTATTGAAAAGCAAAAAGAGTATTACAACCAAACACACTAAATTGAAAATAAAAATAAGCATGACACACAAACCCAAATTGGGGTCTGATCCAGAGGAGTGGTGATCGGTCAGAGCAACATTAAGGGGGTTTTGAGGCTGTAATTTATGGATGACAGTAGGTATGGGGCGGTTGGACAACAAGTAGATAGCAGCTAAGGATGGTAAGCGTGGCTGGGAAGGCTACGAGTTGCTGGAATTGACAAGAGAGAGGGCGGCAAGTAGATAAGGACGGCTAGAACATTCTAGTGATATTATAGTGGTAGTCTTGTGATATTATGGTGATTTCATAGTAATATGATTGTGATATTCTCGTGGTATTTTGGTGATATTATCCTGATATTTTAGTTGTATTATGATAGCATACTAGTGATATTCTTGTGATATTATAATAATATAATCGGGGTATTCAAGTAATATTATTATGGTATTTTTGTGATATTTTGTTGGTATTTTGGTGATATTCTAATAATATTTTGATGGTATCCTTATGACATTATTGTTGTATTCTAGTGATATTATGATGATATTCTGGTGTTTTTTTTATGACATTATGATGATATTTTTGTGATATTTTGTTGGTATACAAAAATACTACCAAATATCACCAAAATAACATCACAATAACGTCAAAATATTATCAAAATACCACAAAAATACTGTGAGAATACCACCAAATTACCACCATAACACCATCACAATATCACCAAAATACCACCATAATATCACCAGAATACCACCAAATGCTCTTTTTTTGTATTCTGTTGGTATACCAAAATACCACAAAAATATCACAAAAATAACACAATATTACCACCTAAATACCACAAGAATATTGTCAGAATATCACCAAATTACTATCATTATATCATCATAATACCATCAAAGTAAAACCATAATATCAGAAGAATACTATCAGACGGTTTTTCTGACGGTATTCTGCTACCACCAAAATACTATCATAATAGCACCAGAATATCATCAAAATACAACAATAATACCACCAAAATATCCTAGAATACCATCAAAGTACCACCAAAATATCACAAGAATACTACAATTATACCACCAAAATATCAGCATAATATCACTAAAATACTACCATAATATCACCAGAAAACCACCAGACAGTCTTTGGGACGGGTCACATGAAAACATAATTTTTTTTTTTTTATATATTCTTTTAATACGTGAAAACTCAATTCCACCACTTCACAAATGACGTTATGTTATTGGAATTCACACGGCACGTTCTCCAAATATAAGATTTTCTCTTCACTAACACCAACATCCTACTCGATCTTTGATCTTTTCTCGTCAAATGAGAATAATGAGGCACATCGTAAATACTTTCTTTAATCTTTCAACGCTAAAGTCATCGTCTACAATTTGCGTATCATATTGAATCAACATTTTCCCAATTGCCAAAAAAGACATCATTTTTAACCAACTATATGCGTTATTAAAAGTATGGGGGCAATTACATAAAGAACACCAGGAATTTGCTATTTACAAATTAATCACCCCTTTCATCCATTTTTCAAATTATCACTCAAATATCAAAATTCATGATAGAACCTCAAGCCGGCTCGTTCGAAACTGCTCATGTTCGAAATCGGCCGTGCACAGTGTGTTCGTGTTCGGCTCGAAATTGATTCGTTATAATTAAATTGAAAAAAATAGATGTAAAATGTTGGATTCGAACCTGGATTAAATACATGCAAAAGAAGACACTAACCACATGTGCTATTATTTAAACTTAAATATAAGTATATGTAATATATTATTATATAAATAATTATATATATTTTTGATTTCAAGCTAAAACAGGCCGAACACGAGCGAACAAAGAGCTATTTCTATTCGGCTTATTTATAATTAGAGCTTTAAAAACTTATTTGTATTCAGCTCGTTTATTTAACAAACGAGCTAAACACAAGTTACTGAACGAGCCGCACACGAGCTATTTGCGAACAATGAGTTTTTTTGTCAAGCCATATTATCATTTTTATCAAATTCTTAACAATTTAATCTTTACATGCATAAATAGTTCGGTAGTTCAAAAGAAGCACCAAAGTTACTAATTTGTAAATAACAACATTTTATGTGATATACATGTAATTATTCAAAAATCATTTCTACTGGATCAAATCCTATGATCTTCTATTTTTCAAAATTTCATCCTGAAAAACATTTGAATCTCTCACAACTCTTATTTATTAACATATACATGAAATACTCATACTAAACTATGACAATAAATTTCACTATATTAGTGCAAAATTTTCTAAGAAGAAAAATGGGTCGTATAAATGTAAAAAAGCAAAATTGTGTTAGAAATACAAATTCACATATTAATTAAATTATCTTTATATTATGCATCAAATATTCATACAAAATATCTATGCATGAAAATATGTATTTCATTTTTTAATAAATGAACATGATATTTTTATGCGAGATGAAAAAATTGGGTGGTACAATTGTAAAAAGTAAATTTGTGTTAGAAACATAAATTCATAAAAATTGGGTGATATGTATGTAAATGCCCAACAAAAATAATACCTAAACAAAAATATAACAATTGTCTAAGATCTGTTTGTGGCAGCTGCAGCATATTGAATAATCTGCTGATAAGCTGATTAAAAATAATCTACTGATAAACAAGTGCGATGACTATTAAAGCTTTTTATTTTTTTTTGAAAAAGCTAGACCGCTGTCAGAAAGCTGCCACCACATCTAGACTAGTGTGGTGTGAAAACACAATTTTCGGCATTTTGAAAACGCATAAGTTGTCAAAACACAGCTTACCCAAACATGTCAAATGTGTTTTCGAAACGCCACTGCACAAATAATGCTGTCCCATGGGCCCTAAGGCTCCATGCCAAGATTTATTATCTTAGGATTAAAAAAATAATTATCACGTATTTATACTATAAAAGAGATAATAATAATAATTTATGTAAGCAGATCTCATCAGAAATACATCACAAAGCTACGACAAGAATTCCAGTAAAACCTTTACAGAATATATTACATAAATAACAAGTATTTTATTTCAACTAGGGGCGTGCACGAGCAGGCGCACGCACACTCGCACAACAACCTGAGCAGATCAACAAATAAGCTCGGGTGCCTGTGCAAGCGCACGCGCGGGTGCGTCGTTAGCTCAACTATCTGAACATAACAACAATTACGCTCGTGTGTGTGGTCGTGTCGCTCGCTTAACAATCTGAGCATAACAACAATTAAGCTCGCTCAAGCTCGCACCTATACTACCAACTTGACAAAATCACGGCTCAATTTTTTCTTGGGGCCATTTACATAAATACCACCAAATTCCCACGTATTTACATATCTAACATCTAAACGTTATCTTCTATATATTTATACCACCGAAATCTTTCATATCACATTAAAAAAAATATATATATATTACTATTTTAACTTTTTAAAAATACAATGCATATATTTATGCATATGTGAAGGTGCAAATAAGTTTAGGTGTTAGATATGTAAATACATAGGAATGATATCTGCTGAGTTGGTTAATGATAGCTTTGATCATAAACCCTTAAGAAGTAATCCGCAGGCAACTCTTATAAAACAAATCCACACTCCCTGAAACGAGTAGGGGCGTAAACGAGACTCGCTCGTATTCGGCTCGTTTATATTTCGAGCTCAAAACAGGGCCGAACACAAGCCGTTCACGAACAAATAGTCATTTTGACAACCCTAATCACGTAGCCATATAATGTTAAAGATTGAGACAAGATTTAAAACATCATTTAAATGTAAATTAATAATTTTTATTCTATATTCTTCATTAATATATATATATAAAATTGACGAAGTATTTCGAGCCAAAACGAGCCGAACACGAACGAACAAATATTTGTTCGTGTTGTTCGTGTTCGGCTTGTTAACTTAGCGAACGAGCCGAACACGAGCTTCTTAACAAGCCCAACAACAACGAGCCGTTTTGACAGCCCTACAAAAGAGGATTCAATGATATCAGTAGATTTTGGGAAACATACAAATGAAATAGAAAAAGAAAATTTACATATATACCAAGTAAATACTATGTATTTACATATCTAACACCTAAACTTCAATTTTTGCAGAAATATGCACTCACTTATGCATGAAAAGGTGTATTTCACCTTCTAAAAGTTAAAATACTAATATTTTTTAAGTGATATGAAAGATTTGGGCGGCATCAATGTAAAAATATAAAGTTTAAATGTTAGATATGTAAAAATGTATGAATTGGGTGGTATGCATGTAAATAGACAATAAACAAAATAGAACAAGTGGATTTTTCATCCTTAGGCTAAAACAAATTATTTTGTTTCGGATTTACAAGTCCACATAGACAGACCAAAAGATGGGCATTTACATATATAGCACACATTTCTTATGTATTTACATATCTCGCACTAAAACTTTCATATTTACACATAACCACACTCAAATCTTTAATCACATAAAAGATAGTAATATCATGACTTTTTAAAAGTGAAATACACACCTTTTCATCCATAGGTTTAAAGCACCAAAATGCTATTTATGTAAATATGAAAATTTACGTGTGAGATTATGTAATTACATAAGAGTTGTGTGCTGCTGTGTATAAATTTCCCTCTAACTACCAATAAAAACTGCAGAAGAGAATGTTACCTGCTCAATCAAGCTTCCATTTGAACCTTGCATTCATTGTCATGTAACTATGCATCTCCATCTTTCTGTTGAATGTATCAAATTTCTAAATGAAGCTAGTCCATTAATGCAAAAGAAAACAATAAATACTTTTAGAAAAGTCTTGATAAGTCTTGATATGAAAGATTTGGGTGGTATAAACATAAATATTAAAGTTGATATGAGAGATTTGGGAGGTATAAATATACAAACTAAAGTATAGGCATTATATATGTAAATAGATATGTAAACCCAAGCCAAAAAAAGTATCATATACTCAAACTTGAATGAAATATATCGATTAGGTGTTTATACTAATTATAACATGATACCCCTGGCATATACTTAGACACCGCCTAACTCCAATGCATTTACATAGCTAACACCAATACTTTGATTTTTTACATTTATGCCACCCAAATCTTTCATATCATGTAAAAAATACTATTGTTTTAAACTTTTAAAATGTGAAATACATCTTTTCATGCATAGGTCAGGAGGCATGTATGTAAAAATTAAAGTTTAGCTGTTAGATATGTAAATACGTATGGATTGTGTGGTATGTATGTAAAACCACTGCTAATCTTTTGAGCTAAACCTATATGACTCACAACAACCAAAAGAAGAAATTATAAGACGAGCACGCATAGAAAATTAGTATTTTTACGTACCAATCACCCAGAACTTGTGTTCAAACAGGAGGGGTGACCAAATATTTCCCTATTTTAGTTGGATTACATTCGGAAACGGCTAAAGCCCATTTCTTTTTTGCTTTAGTTATGAGCGCTCTTATCGAACACTCATTGAATCTATCCATGAAAGGGTTGGTGTAGCTCTAGTGACAGATAACATTATAGAGAGTCATCTTAGATGGTTTGGTCACATTAAACGTCGACCGTCTGATGATCCGGTTAGGAGAGTAGATGTTTTAGATTAGACTTATGTTAAGAAAGGTAGAAGTAGTATTAAAAAAGGCTAGGCATATTGTATAAAAAGGATCTAAATATATTAGTATTAAATGAAAATTTGACACTCAATAGGACATAATAGAGAAAAAGGATTCATGTAGCCAACCCCACTTAATGGGATAAAGGCTTGTTGTTGTAGTTGTCGTTTAATTACCAAAAACTTTAAATATAACTAAAAAATTTCGTTCTTATCCAACTCTTGATGTGCGCTAAAACATTTCAGAAAAAGAAAGATAAAGAGAGAGAAAAATTGCCATAAGAAGCCAGATACGCTTTTGCTAAGGAAAACGAAAAACGAACCTTAGTGTCATCTTCTTGCATGGATGAACATCCATATATTTCAGCAATCTCTCTTAACAGTTTACTCCCCGTAGTAACACAAAGACGCCGCGGAGTCCAGATTCCCAGAATTCCAATCGGACATACCCAGTCAAAACACGAATTTAATGCTTCCACAATTTCATTTGAAGGACTCTGTAAAGCAATTTCGTCATTTTTCAATGTTTCAGCAACTTTTACTAATGTCCCCTGCTCGTTTGGAAGATATTCTCCCCCAAGACTTTCATCTTCATTTTCTTTATCATCATCGTCGGATCCTTCAGAAGAAATTCTACAATTGTGCTTCTTACCTGCTGTAGTGTGTTCAGCTCTTCCAATCTGTTCATTCAAAGGTCTCTCCAACATATTTTCATCCCTCTCTGTTCCAACAACTTCTTCCAACCTCCCCAAGTTCTCAAGCAATTTCGTTGAAGGAAGAGGTCCGTTCCTAAGATTATGTTCTTCATTACTGTATTCGTTGTCATCGTCATCCACCGTGTTGATCTTTCTTTCGACTCCTTCATAGGAAGTTTTGATTCCATCACCGGTCATAGTTTTAGCATTGCGCTTCTTACAAGTTATATCTGTGCTACCGTGCGATGAAAAACTTTCCTTTGATGTCACATTGGAACCTAAGCCGCCACCGCCGCTGTCCTCCTTTCGAATAAGATTCAGATCTCCCTCCACTCTACTAGTTTCAAAATTTCGTATTATGGGTAAGATGGAAGAGCCTTTCCGAACAACGACAGAGGCGAATTCTTTTCTCTCACTAGTAGATTTTTCAGAACCAATAGTATTAGAACCATTATCCACTAATACATAACTACCAAACTTTGCAGAATGAAGAGGGCCTGCATCTTTAAAATCCTTGTTTCTTGGAGTTTCATAATGCATTGCAGGGATAGAATTGTGTGTCTTTTTGAGAAAAATTGGCTCTTTTAGAAACATTGATTTTCCTTCTGAACTGATATCTGAAAAAATTCCTACAGAAAATGATTTTGAAATGGTTTGGGGAGAGTTTAAATTACTTGAATCTTTTTCTCCTGTAATGTCTGCAGGAAGCTTTTCTCTTTGTTCAGCAGAAGAAGGTTCAACTATCTGCAACAAATTTGGACTTAGAAGCTGTAAAGTTGACAAGCACCACTAAAAAATGGAAGATTTACATAAATGCCGCTTACTTCCTATGTATTTAGATATCTGACTTCTAAAAGTTAAATTTTTACAGATATACTACGTCCGTTACCTATGCATGAAAAGATGTGTTTTAATTTTTGAAAGTTAAAATAATGATATTTTCGATGTGATATGAAACATTTGGGTAGTACAAATGTAAAAAATAAAGTTTGTCTGTTAGATATGTAAATATATAGGAATTGGGTGGCATGCATGTAAATGCCCCCAAGGAAATTTAGCATACATAACTCTCAAACAAACTTATCATTTTCAGTACATTGTTATTCAAGGCTTTATTTTGAATTATTTTAGAACTGCTACTTTTGTTAATATTTCTGAGAACTTAAGATTGTACCAGACATCACAAAAAAGAAAAGGAAAATTTACATGCATAGCACTCAATTCCTATGTATTTACATATCTAATAACTAAACTGCAATTTTTACATATATACCGCCTTGCCAATACATGAAAAAGATGTAATTCACTTTTTAAAAGTAAAAATAGTTTATAATGTAAAATTTAGGTGTTAGGTATGTAAATCCATAGGAATTGGGCGGTATGTATGCAAATGTCCCCAATAAATAAGAGTTAAGTGATAAAGATAGGAGCAAAGGCAACCATATCAAAAAAACACACACAAGTTGACTTGTTAAGTGACAACCATCTAAATTTCTGTAAAATTAAATTTTTTTTATGCAAAATAGGAAATCTTGCAGGTGGAGAAAGCTTAACTGGCTCAGCTAACACTGAATGATCCAATAGCATTCCTTCAGAAACACTTTCAGCAATTCTTTTTGTAGGTGAGTAACCAATTCTGTTGTCTGAACATTCAGAGTTAAAACATTTTAAAAGTGAAAGCAGTAATATTTCAGTAGAACATAAATAAATAAGAATATTTACATACATACCACACAATTCCAATGTATTTACATTTTTAACACCTAAATTTCAATTTTTACATGCATACCACCTTACCTGCATAATAAAGAGTATTTCACATTTTAAAATTTTAAAAAATTGTATTTTTTATATGATATGAAAAATTTGGGTGGTATAAATGTAAAAAGCAAAGATTAGGTTTTAGATATGTAAATATATAAGAATTGGGTGGTATGTGTGTAAAATGCCCCAAAAAATTAACGTAACATTACCAGAAAAGGACCTCCTATGCCTGATTCTGGGCTTCTCCACGCATCTCTTTTTTAGTGCAGCATCCCTCTAAAAGTAATTAAAGAAGCATGGATTCCTTTACACAAGAATGTGGGATTTGGGGAGTAGCTTTACACAAAAAAAAAAAAAAAAGAAATTTACATACATACCACACAAATCTTATGTATTTACATTTCTAACACCCAAAGTTCTATATTTACACTTATAATACTTTGGTGTCATAAATTCATGCATGAAAAGATGTATTTCACTTTTAAGAAAATAGTGCTTTACTTTTGACATGATGTTAAAGATTTGAGAGGTATGCATGTAAGTATGAATGTTTAGTTGTAAGATTTGTAAATACATAAGAATATGGGATATGCACATAAATACCCCTAAAAAATAAGGATAATATACCATTTCTCGAATCCGCTTTCGATCATCTTCGCTGAGCAAAAACTGCAGCTTCATCTGGAGAGATCCACCATTCTTAAGAGGAAATGAGTCATCCCAAAGCCCCCGTTCGAGCAACAGCATTGTTATGAATTCTGATAAGAAATTCTAAACTATTTTTCATAACTTCAAAACTAATTTTCAACCATGAAATTTCAACTCTTTAGTGAGACAAAAACCTGTTCTCAAAATCTCTTCTCCCTCGGCATCATGAACCATCACAATTAGATTCTCTCGAAGAGACACCACTGGGCTGCACCATAAAATGGTTTATTATACAAGAATATA
Source organism: Phalaenopsis equestris (assembly GCF_001263595.1). NCBI lineage: Eukaryota > Viridiplantae > Streptophyta > Magnoliopsida > Asparagales > Orchidaceae > Phalaenopsis > Phalaenopsis equestris. The sequence continues at coordinate 16,841,435 of NW_018164444.1, forward strand.
AGAAATATCACAATAGAATTGAGAGATAATTATATACATAGCACCCGAAACATCGCTATTTACAAAGTGTGGCACCCTAGTGTTACTTTTGAAACGATGTATGTATGCGTGCCACGATCAAACTATTGAAATTTTGAGAAAAATGAAAAATATGAGTTTGGATTGAATCATGAAGTTTGATATTTGGGTGAGAATATGAAAAATGGATGAATGAGGGTGCTAGATTTGTAAATAGCAATGTTTCGGGTGCTATGCATGAAAATGCCCCTAGAATTAATCACGAAATATACATAGAAATGGAACGTGAATAATTATGTTTTCCTGTTTGATTGTTGTTAGGATCATTCCTATATAATCAATCACAACTTTATACACGGTGCCAATCTCATGACAACAATGAAGGTCCGGATTGCGCTTCAATTTAACTAATTTGACGCCTAGATAATCTTAAAATAACGCGATCAATCCTTTATCATAACATCAAGTTCATGGCCGGTTGAACCATTTGAACTAGGGTTTGAATGGTCGCACACAACTAAAATAAAGGCAAATCAAGATGACTCAGATCACATAAGAAGCATAGCTCAAGATTGCTCATTTTCCCCACATAAAAGGGCCCACCATATACTTGTGCACTTAAAACTCCACTAGTTCATGAATTACTCATCTTTAGACCCTCCTCTTATGGCTAGTTTTTTGGATGTTGATAGCCATTTCTATCAGAATTAAAATATGAGACAAAATTTTTCAAAATTTTTTTTGTTAAATCCACTTGATTTCTTGCAGCTTTGTCCACATACAGGAAGAAGAAGAGAAAGGGTGTCGAAGTTGGCAAAGCGATCCTTGCTGCTGTACATAGAAAGGAAGGGGTTATGCGCCCGTGCTCCTTTGAGGATACCTTTGAGAATGACTTTAATTCTGTGGTGATTATTAAAGAGGTTAAATTGGTAAATACTTAAATGTAAAACAAAAAGGGATAACTTTAAAGTTTTAAAAAAATGAAATGTATTTTCTTCTGGTCATTTATACATAGCATAGCTAAGAAATTTAATCCATATTAGATTATAATTACTCACCAAGTCAAACTTACAGTTAAAGTAAATGTTTTTTTTTAGGAGATGAAAAATTTTAGGTTGATATGTCTGATAGGAGGGACCTTGTTTCAAGATGATGACCACTGCTGCTAAATATGTTTGTTACGATGATAAATTGTTTTTATTGTTTCTTTCAGATATTGATATACTGTTTTGTACTGGCTTGAGATGTTATTGTTTCTGTATACTTTAGATTTATTGTATTTTGTGGATTAGTGACTCTTTTATATGTATTGAAAGTTTTCAAAATATGATTAGTTAAATATTACTACCGTTTGATCATTATTCCCGTCTTAGTTAATTCTAAGCACCGAGCCGAGTAGTGACAAATCACATGTCTTCTATGATCTTCTTTCCTTTCTTCAACTAAAAAAAAAAAGAATAAAATTGTGTTTGCTTCTATTTGGTCAAGTTCAACTTGTTAATTGTTTGGATAGACACCACATTCCCACAATTGTATGCGTCAGTGATAAAACTGCACATATTTTACTTCACAGTGCAATATGAAAGATGTTGTGACGAAGCCACTATAGCTTTTTCATGGGTCCAACCTGAAGAATATGTAGAAAAACTAGCATATCTCCCTCATTAGCAGAAAGTTGATACTCATCTAGGACATCCTCATTTTCTCCTATGTCGCTGTCAATTTCTTAAATTACTCACTATTCAGTGAAAGAAATCACCGTCTGTTCAGGCAATCAGATGGAATGTATCCAAAAGCGTTGCATTTGAAGCACTTCTTGTCTGGTACGAATATGAGAGTGTTAGCGATCTCCACCTTTTCTCTACTCTAAATAGGTTTCTCTTTGGGCAGGGTCAGCATGGGTCCTTCAATGGGTGTACTCTTGCGTTGTCTGGTACGAATATGAGAGTGTTAGCGATCTCTACCTTTTCTCTACTCTAAATAGGTTTCTCTTTGGGCAGGGTCAGCATGAGTCCTCCAATGGGTGTACTCTTGCGTGTGGTGGTCATTTGGTAATGTTGATACTTCTCCACCTTTAAAGCTAGGGTCTGTACATAGATTATAGACCAATATAGCTATAGCTGCACCACATTACTAGTAGATGACCTTAGTCTTTTAAGATGCATTGTCATTATGTACTCCTCTGATTCCCCCCACTCACATGACAGCATAAGCTGATCAAATTCAACTTTGTATGCCACAGAAAAATCTCTCCGGCGTAGGTTATAAAATTTAATAAACATTTCATATCTATAATATGGGGAAAATAATTGTGTTGCATCTCAATTTTCATCTAAGATTATGTGACGATCTTACTTTCCTTCCCACTGACAAACTTAGGGTCTCCCACCACAACGAGCATTTTTTCTAAACTTGATGACTGACAATTTAACTCTTTTGCCCTAATGACCTTATGTATACTAATAAAATTATTCTATTGTTTGGAGTCACTCAATGAATTCATCTGAACCCAAAAGTACGCCAAAATCCGACAAGTCAATCTTCATTCAAAAATCTTATTCTTCACCTTAATATTCTATGTCAAGTCGTCGGTGTATTGGCTCTTCGTCACTCGAAACTTTATAGTGAAAGGAATTTATTTCCCTCTCAATCTAGTAAGTCATTATCCTACTATGAGTGATCTTAGTTGTCTCCTCTTAAAGATGACAAATATTTATTGTAGTTGAAGGATTTCTCACTAAACATTCTTCATTGTAAGTTCATGAACATCTCGTTGAGGTTTTCTCCTTGACAGCAGTTTGGAGCGTTTCTAGCTTTATAGCTGAACCTTCATTTTCTCTTTCTTTCCTGAGACATCCTTGCTATTTCGGCAGGTATAAGTCCCACCTCTTGGAGCTCTAATTTGTACTCGTAGAATAGAATTTCCTTCCTTTGACCTTAGGGCTACCGAGGTTCCCATGAATGACGCAATTCACGGATTGTTGACCGGGGATTTCAGGACCAGAAAAGAAAAAGGCGGTCGAACTCCGCATATACATGTCCGGTCTTAATTCTACTATACATCAATATTCTATACATCAATATAAAAATACAGAATTAAGATACAGGGCACGAGCATCTGCTCCTGGTCCCCTCCACGTGGTTTCCATACTAATGTCTTGGAACCCGTGCCCGTATCTTATTTCTATTACAAGATTTTTTTTTCATTTACACATTACACTTGCACTTGCACCTGCACTGACAGCACTTGTGCCTCGGTCGGTTATCTCGAACCGGTCACATCACTTGTGTTTCAGCTGGCTACCCCGGCCCGGTTGACACAACACTTTGGTTTGACCGGATGCTCCATCTGCTCCATCCCGATCGACCTAACCTACCACTTGCTCATTTACATGTTGTGTATGTGCATGTATATGTTTGTCTGCATGATTGATATTATCTACTTTAGTTGGATTCCTTCGGGTCACTGCCTTACCGACATACCCTCTTTTCGGGTCGCTGCCATCACGACATGCCTATCTTTAGGTCACTACCTTACCGGCATAACTATTTTAGCTTCCCCCACTTTTAAGGCATGACTCATGCTACGTTGTGTGCATGTGAGTTTTCCCGCTGATACTTGTTTTCATACAGGATTGAGTTTTTTTCTTTTTAAGGCATGACTCATGCTACGTTGTGTGTATGTGAGTTTTCCCGCCGATACTTATTTTCATACAGGATTGAGTCTTTTTCTTTTCTCTATGTATTTTTTTTAGAGTTTAGGAGAGTCTTGTAGCAGATTTTTTTTTTCACTTGCACCTGCACTCTACACCTTGCATTTGCACTTGAAAAAACAATAGTGCGCTTAGGATGTTAGAAGGCTCCCCGACCCAGACGGGGTGTAAGTTCTTTTGTTTGGAGCGTTTCTAGTTTTGTAGCTGAACCTCAACTTTCTCTTTCTTTCTTGAGGCATCCTTGTTATTTCGGCAGGTATAAGTCTCACCCCTTGGAGCTCCAGCTTGTAGTCATAGGATTATTGGGACTGTTCCCACACGGAATAATCTTCCTTTGATTGCCTATACCCCAGATTTATGATAATATGAAGCGAGACTCTTTTTATCGAAAGTATTCTTGGGTATCCCCCAAGATGTAATCAACCAGTAGGATTTTTTTTGATGATGCAATTCACGGATTGCTGACCGGGGATTTCATTATTCCAATTAATATTTTGGCTGAAAAAGAATTATAATTAAGGGTCAGGGTGGGTCAAATTTAGGCTACGGGGATGATGTGATTTTTTTTTTTTTTTTGTGGGCATTAGATTAGGTTTTATAATAATTTAGTTTGTTGGGTTATGATAACAGATGATAACGTTCAAGAGCTTCTAAAAAGTGTTTAATAAGTGAATTTAGTGAGGAGGTGGTTGTGGAATGACAAGTGAATGAGAATATGAGAGGTTGATGGCGTTTGGAAGGGGATAGACAGCGTTCTGCTATTTTCGATCTAAAAACAACGAAGGAAACCACAAAATACCGATTTCGACGAGGCACAATTGCTAAGCAGAATCCACCACCTGTTCCTGAGCAAGATACAAACACACCACTTATAAAAGACAAATGATGCAACGCCATAGAGTAGAAAATCAGAGAATAAAGTCTCCAAAACACAAAAACAGTAGTTGAAATTCGTCAAAACAGAAAAAACAACACATAAATATGTTTCTAATAGAAAATAATCCTAATTAAAATTAAAGAAATACAAAATAAGCCAAAATTGGGCAAAAAATTTAATTTTAAGTTCAATTATAGTTAGTTCAACTAAATCAACACTTAAATGATCTTAGATAGTGTAATAAAGCCCTAAACAAAATATTAAGTGTTGCGCTAGGTGTATGGATGCTTAAACAAATCAAACGAGGGTTTGAAAAACTTCGAATCATCCCAAGCAAGTCCAAGCTTGCCCAACCAAGACTGAATCAAAACCTACCTCGCAAGCTCGAGCAAGCATCTTTCTTGTCTGGCACAAAGTAACGATTGTAAAAGAATAGATTGTCAAATAATAGATTGTCGACAACTAATGTTCTTCTCACTAGCAAGTATCAAGTCATCAAAATTTTCACTTTGGTATTATAAAGCTATAGATGAAAAGGTATATTTCACTTTTAAAAAGTTTGTAAGATAGGTATTTTTTATGTGATGTTAAAAATTTGAGTGGCAAGCATCTAAATATCAAAATTTAAATGTTAGACATGTAAATATATAAGAATTATGCGGTATGTATGTAAAAAAATCCCTTAATTTTATACTCATTCACACAAATAATGGAACTATACATCATGGCAAGGCATCATAAATTTTCCCTCTTGCATTGTCCAAGGAAAATTCCATACAACTCTAACTTTATGCAAACCTAAATTCTTTAGCTACAACAACCATTAATCTCTTTCTTCCTCTATGTCATAATAGTAAATCAATATTAAAAGAGGTATCCAAGGAAAATTGAAACCTAAACTGCAAAACCTCAACTTCAGCAAAATAAAATTAAAAATTAAAAATTTTAAAGAATGAGGCAATTACATACATAGCACCAGAAACTTGCTATTTACGAATCAACCACCCTCTTTCATCCACTTTTCAAATTTTCACTAAAATATCAAAATTCATGGTAAAACCCTAATTCATATTCTTCATTTTTATCAAATCTGCGCATAAATACATCGGATTGGTAGTTCAAAAAAATTCCTTGGGTGATTAATTTGTAAATATTAATGTTTTGGGTGTTTTGTATGTAATTATAACTTTAAAAAAAAAATTGGCAGCAAAAGAATGCAATTCCTTATTTGGTTTATCTTCCACGAATAATGTGAAAGAAGCTCACTCACAGAGACAATTCTCCACCCCCCACAGTTCGATACTCCTCCTTCCCCATAGAAACTGTGGAAAACAAATCAAATAACTATGTTTTCATCCATAGATTTATTACACCAATGTGTTATAAGTATAAAAAGCAAATTTTGGGTGTTAGATATGTAAATACATAAAAATTGTGGTATCTATGTAAATTTTCTTCAAAAAAAATTAAAAAAAAAAAGAAAAATAAAAGAACAAAGAAGAATACAGTAAATTGACTCACCCCTTAACGAAAGGGAACTGAGGGGAGGAGCAGACGCATGATCCATAAACCCAAGAACTGCACGCAATCTGAATCAAGTTCTTCGCTTTCTGCTAAAACAAATAAAGAAAGCTGCAATATACTACCTGAGACTTGAATGCTGCCCGGCATTAGAGAAACAATTTCTCTCTTTTATCTCCTCTCTGCAACTTCCAGCGATTTCGGAAACAATTTCTTAATTCTTTCTATTATTTTTTGTTTATTTTTAATAATTTTTTTACAGGTGGATAGATATTGCTTCTGTAGATTTGTGGCAGGCGTAGCGCCGTACAGCAGAATAACTTGTGGCTTATAATGCGCTACAGTTCTTCAGCAAATCTAACTAACTGTACTTAAAAAAGAAAATTTTACAAGCATGCCACACAGTTCTCATGTATTTACATATATAACCTCCAAAGTTACATTGGCGTCATCAACTTCACTTATAAGAGATGTGATGCTAAAGATTTTAATGGAAATATGAAAATTTCGGTGTTAGATATGTAAATACATAAGAATCTTCACTTTTAAGTATGTAAATGCCTTCTAAAAATCTTTTTACTGTCCACTGAGTTCATCGGAAACCTCAATGCCGCCGGCGAGCTCTCCACCGAAGAGCACAATTCAAAAATCCTCTAAAACTTCGTTGAATCACTGCTAGGGTTTGTGACCTGCCCTTCGTTCCAAGAAAAGAAAGGCCTGAACTTTGTCTGATCTGAAAAAAAAAACTCTGTTTTTCAATGGAGAAAGCTTCGCACAATCTCATTCATGGCAATCACCGCCTCCCGTGACATCAGCGGTGGAGCTCAAAATCTTTTCAGCTCAGGATTCCATTGAAAAATTCAATTTTTCCCCCATAAATGTAATAACAAATAGGATTTAATAAATTAAGTATTATAGAAATTAACTTCATTAAATCCTAATAAATTATTGGAGACATTTACATACATACCACCCAATTCCCATGCATTTCCATGTGTAACACCGAAATTTTACTTTTTTACATTGATACCATTCACATCTTTCATATTACATTAAAAAATACTATAAAATACAAATTTTCTCGCACAGGTAGAGTGGCATATATGTAAAAACTGAAGTATAGGTGCTAGATATCTAAATACATCGGAAGTAAGTGGCATCTATGTAAAACTTTGATAAGATCTAAATTAGTAGTATAAATCTCTTAATATTTACTAAATTAATGATTTAACAGAAAAATATAAGCAAGAAATTAAAGAATGCAGTGCAATATATGTAGCTCTAAAAATTTCACAATATTTAGTTTAAATCTTACAACCAAACAGACCTTCCCAACAATGAGTTGAGCCTTTACATCAAGAATTACACTCTTGTTGAAATATAGATTCTAAGGGACAAATATTCAAACAATGCATTTACATAAATACCACCCAACTCCGATGCATTTGCATATGTCCCCTCTAAAATTTTATTTTAACAATTATACCACCCAAATCTTTCATATCACATCAAAAATAACACTATTGTAATTTCTAAAAAAGTAAAGTAAACATTTTTATGGAGTTAAGTGCCAAAATAGTCCCTGACTATTTGCATTGGATTATTTTAGTCTCAGAGTTTAAAAACATGCTAAATTAGTCCTCAAATAATGTTAATGGAGGCCAAAACAATCCTCACTCGAGTCTTTTTCAACCCATATTAAATAATTATAGAGACTGAATTAGTTTTATAAACTCTAACGTCTAAAACAGGTCCAATGTAAAAAAGAAAATATTACATATTTTGTAAGTATATGCGGACAATGATGGATGAAGTGGTCACATCATCATAATTTGACTTAGGTGTGGCATGGTCTTCTCATCCACCGTTATCAGTACATACATACAAAATATGTAATATTTTCTTCATGTAAAGAGTCAGGAGACTATTTTTTACACTTTTTTTACATTTTCATGCATTGGTAAATATGACATAGGAATTAAGTGGTATGCATGTAAAGCTTTCTTCAGAATATTAACAGTTTACCATTCATGGCTGCCTGAGCAATCAGTCCAGCAGACTCTTCACACAGTATGTTCCTAACCGGAACCACCCAATCAGAAGAACTGAGAAAGAAGCCATCCCAACCAGAAATGGCCAGCCAGCCATTAAGATTCCAATGCAGACTACGACGGCAAAGGGGAAGAACGAACGAAAAACCGACATCGCATCGACCCATCGTCCCTTCCAAAGGATCAGCACCACCAGATTCAGTAAGTTCCAGCTGACATGACCGTCGTAAGCGAGCCGGTTGAGGCACTTCGAAACGAAGGAGTGGCTGTTGCAGGTGAATAGATTATAGCATTTGTGCTGGTATTGATGCATGCAAAAGTCTAGCGCGTCGTCCCAAGAGAATGCCGTTCCGCCTTCGGCGTGATGGTAGGGCTGCCGACATGAGTGGCTCGATAGGTTTGCCGGGAAACAGCACTGCACGGCCATTACAGGAACAAGGGTGAATGAGGAACAAAAAAGATTTCGAGATTCCTATGAGAATTAACTAAGGATCATTTGTTCAAGCAACAGAATATAGCAAATATTTGTGTCCGGCTACGGTCCAGATGGGCCGCCATGCGAGACACGGTGGTGCGGCTGCATCCGGACGTCCGGTCTGCCGCACGTAATATTTTCTCCTTTGTAGAGGAGTAATTTCAATCCTAAAATTTATAAATCTCAATTTAGTCCCATACTCTTTTAATATGAGTTCAAATAGTCCTTAAAAGAGACTATTTTAGCCTACGCTAAAAAAAGTTCAGTATTAATTTAACATTTTTATATACATTGGGACTAAAAGGTGTATGGGTAATTTTAATCCTAGTCCCAGATTCTTCTAATATGGGTTCGAATAGCCCCAAGGAATTACTACTTTAGCCACGATTAAAAGAATTTGGGATTAATTTGGCATTTTTATAAAGGGGAAATTGCATACATTCCACCCAAAACTTGCTATTTTCAAATCAACCTCCCTCTTTCATTCATTTTTCAAATTCTCACTTAAATATCAAACTTCATGGTAAAACCCCAACCCATATTTTGCATATTTATCAAATTCTCAATAGTTTGATCGTGGCATGCGTAAATACAACAGTTCAGTTGTTCAAAAAAATCAAATGGTAGGTTAATTTGTAAATATCAATGTTTCGGTGATCGGTATGTAATTATCCCTTTTATAAATTCTGGGGCTAAAATGGCCCATGTAAATATTCTAGAGACTATTTTGACAATTTACTCATGAGATACTCCAGCAAAATCTTTAAAAAATGATAGGAACAATATCAAAATTGCACTTCCCTGCAAATTTCTATCAGTTTTGAACCTGATTGTCAAAAAACAGGAAAATATTTTAGGTGAATTTACAAACATACCACATTACGTATTTGCATATCTGACACATAAATTTTGATTTTTACATTTATACCACCTAGATCTTTCACATCACATCAAAAAAAATACCACTATTTTAACTTTTAGAAAGCAGAATACACCTTTTCATGCATAGTTAAGGTGGTATGCATGTAAAACTTGAAGTTCAGGGTTAGATATGTAAATACATAGGAATTGACAGGTGCCAGCTTAGATAAGCACAATGCGGGGGGTTCAGAAAGCTTTGCTTGGACATTTGCACAAGGAAACTGAACAACAAATTATCAGGGATCGAGAAGGCTTTTGAGAGAAAAATATGAAGAAATTACAACATATTTAATTGGGGCATTTACATACATACCAACCAACTCCAATTTATTTACATATCTAACACCTAAACTTTATTTTTTACATTTCTACCATCCAAATCTTTCATATCACATAAAAAATATCACTGTTTTCAGTTATAAGAGTAAGACGCACCATTTTATGCATAGATAAGTTGGCATATAAGTAAAAAATGAAGCTTAAGTGTTAGATATGTAAATGCATAGGAATTGAGTGGTATGTATGTAAATCTTCCAAATCCATTAACTTCATTTCTGAATTCTCCTTTTTTATTTTACTTCTTATTTCCTCTTAAGCAATCAAACTAAACAGTTTTGAGTGATAAAACCAAAAAAATGTAAACTTTAAACGAAATTTCAATCATGAAATTGTTTTAAGGATATATAAATGGGCCATTTACATGTATACCATCCAATTCCTGTGTATTTACATATCTAACACCTAAACTTTATTTTTCCACCCAAATATTTCGTATCACATCAATAATACCACTATTTTACTCTTTACAAAGTGAAATACACCTTCTTTATGCATAATTAAGATGTTAGTAATAATTGCATATATATATATATATATATATATATATATATATAAATATTGAAGTTAAATGTTAGATATATAAATACATAAGAACAAAGTGGTATGTATGTAAATCTTCTTTTTTTTCTTCTTTTTTTCTTCTTTGTTTGCTCTTAAGCCATCAACCTAAAAGTTTCAAGTGATAAAAACCATAAAAATGTAAATTTTCTACAAAAAGAATTTCAATCATTAAATTGTTCTCAGGATAAATAAAGAGAAGAGAGAGATTCTATCACACCTTTTTCCTGTCAAGTTGAAGATATTTGGCGACGCCGCCATATGCAAAATTATCAATATTTACGAAATTTGAACCCGCAAAATCCAAAATTGCACCATCCTCCAGGCAAATTCCAATATGTCCGATATAAGGAGCCAGCCATGAGACAATGGGAAGGGGAGTCCAAACAATGCAGCAAGGAAACTTTCCTTTCTTCGGATCCAGTTCTTCAAGTGGCCATAGATCATGGATCAAATTCCCATTTTCACAATCAAAACTAAGCTCCATCAATGAAGCCGAGCTTAGGAATATCAATCTTTCAACAAATTATTCAATGAGATGATGCAATTTCAGTCCATGACAAATACTTCTCGCTGAAAAAAAAAATGAGATTAATTAACAGAAAGCTTTAATGATCTCATACATTCATCGAAGATAATATGAAGGGGCGTTTCCATACATAGCACACAATTCTAATTTATTTTACATATCTCACATCTAAAATTTCATATTTACACTCATAGCGCTTGAATCTTTAATATCACATAAGAAATAACACTATTACGGTTGAAGGTGAAATAAAAAACTCATCGCATAAGTTTAAAGCACCAAAGTATCATGTATGTAAACATGAGAGTTTAGGTTTGAGATATGTAAATACATAAGAATTGCGTGCTAGGTATTTAAATTTCCCTAATATGAATTGGGCAAAGTCTAAGCTTTTAAAGCATTACTTCCAAACACGACAGCGATGTCCAAACTAAAGCGTGGTTTTTCCTTCTCAACCCAGCGAGTTCTAATAATGTAATAGATCATGTATTTGTGCAATTGTCGCTGTTTAAATAAATTTTTAGCAAAAAAATGCACCAAACTGTTATTCGAAGGCACACTAAAAATGCATCGGAAGTCATGTAGTGAAAGCCATATTATAGGAGCCACAGATTGCGCACAAGAGTTCATTGCATTGATCTTTCCTCTTTCATAATCCTTTTGAGGTAGCTCTACGCCTCTACCCATGATTTTTCAGGCTAAAGAATTAATTTTGTATCAGTAATTGTTATCTAGTTTTTGTTGAGTGATTATAAACCCCTCACATAAAGATTATCTTACGCAATTCTAACTTCACAATTTAAAATTGTCGCCGCCTAATAGGAGAATGTCAGCTCTCAATAGCATTCATGAGTGTTGCATTCTTTTGAACATCAATTGAAAGTCCATCCATGACCATATTAAAAAGTGTGAGAGACTAAAGATTGAATCTTTATGCCATTATTGCCATCATCCTTGTTAGAAGAATCCTTTTTATGCATACTCCTAATACAACGTTATCCATTACTAATTGTTGTTGTGTTGCATGGGTTCTAAACCTATTTTACAAAAAAAAAAATAAAAATAAAAAAATAGCACTGCTATCCAAGTTAGCTTTGTCCTGCCCCGTTTTTGCATTTCTTCATTTTAATCACTTGGTCGTAACTTCAAAAGTTATATCCACATTTAAAGCCCCATTATTATATATAATAGATGAAATATAGTTAAACATATCATATTTATGTATCATTTTTATTTTCTAATAATATTCTTTTTTAAGAACTGGTACTATTACGCTGACTAAAATGACAGATAATACACAAAATCAATGTTCTTATAGTCCTAAAAGATAAAGACTGAATCTTCCAAGTACTACTTTCATTATTCTATCTTTTCGCTTGATTCAAAAAACATCCCACTGTAAAATTAAGTCACATGAAAAATGTATAAATTATGGTACCACATTCTGAATATCATCAAGAATCATCCCCATACAACAACAACAAAACCTTTATCCCACCAAGTGGGGTCGGCTACATGAATCCTTTTTCTCCACTGTGTTCTATTTAGTATCATATTTTTATTTTTATCTAATAAATCAATATCATTTTTTATACAATATGCCCAAGTCATCCTAGGTCTACCTAAGCCTTTCTTAACATAAGTCAAATCTAAAACATCTACTCTTCTAATCGGATCATCAAATGTTCGACGTTTAATGTGACCAAATCATCTAAGACGACTCTCTCTAATCTTATCTGTCATTGGAATTACACCAACTCTATCACGGATATATTCATTTCGACAATGATAAAAAGGATTCATCCCCAAATTAAATACAAAAAAAAAAATTAATTATAGACTTAATGTTGATCTTTTATATAAAGCTTTCATGCTGAATCACTACTGAGTCACTCCAAAACTAATTCTACTACTAATAACACTCCGTCAAATATATCTTCAATAACTTAAAAATACATTTCATAAACCTATCTTAATATGCACAAAATCAAATTCAGTATTACTCCATCACATATATTCTCAAGATCAATAAAAGAAATGAAGAAGATTTCTTTGATCTCACTAGCCCATTATATTTTGCATGTGCTCCTCAGTACTTTCAATATAAATCATATTATCACATATCTTCTAATTATTAAAAGCTTGTCTTTTATTTATCTACCAACAACAATCCAAATGTGGCTATGCAAAAAAAAATAATAATGTTATAGAGGTGCAAAATCAGGAACCTTACTTGCTCAAACTATGGTCCAAGCTAATAGGAGACCACAGAATCATGTTGTTCATTTTGGGGGATTACTAAGATCACCCTAAAGGGCATGAAATGGGCCCTTCAAAATTCCTCCCCAAGCACCTAAGGTGCCAGCTCTTCCAATTACTAATATGCTTGACGAGCACGAAAAGACTCCCCTTCTTAATTACTCTCTCAAGTAGTTGCTAACAAACAACAAGAAATGTGACTACTTTAAATGGTTTACGAAGCTAGAGACACCTGCGAAAAGCAAGGATGGATCGCCATATTATCTCTACTAATAAGGTCATGGAACTGACACCATTGGATGTCGACATCTAAAAACCAAGATGCCTATTTTGATCAAGGAAGGTCGTTTGTGCCGCGTACCTCGGCATGTTGGTTGGCATCCTCGGTATAAGACCTCTCAGGTCAATGTTTGAATCCCCTATGATGACGTGAGCCTTTAAGGAGGTGGTACTCGAATTGTTAGGCACATTAGGAGTGGGTGGAGGCTCGTATAATAGCCTCTGGCCATTTTTTTTATATAAAAAAAAGGAAGGCCAGTTAAAGGAGTTCCCCATTAAGGGAAGGAGGGACAATAACATAGAGATGGGAGCTGGGCTTCTCTAGCTCGAAGCCCATCACTAGCATCACCACAACAATAGGCAAAAAGAAAAGTTAGGTAGTCATGGCTCATTGTGCCTGTCAGACTCCAATGCACTGAGAGTAATAATATATTATTACCTGAATCCACTCTCCTACAAAAAAAAATTTCAAACAAGGACCTTACTTGGAATGAAACCTCTTTACTAATATGGCCATGCAAAAAAACATGATCAATAATTTTGAGGTTATATGAGTATGCAAAGTTTTAAGCAGCTTTATAGACATCCTTCTTGTAAAATGATGGAGAAGATTAATGTATATTCCAAAAAATTTAGGCCTATGAGACATCTTTATTAGCTTCTAAGGCAAAGCAAGAGATCATGATGGTATATGGTAACCTTGTAGGTTATTTAGGCAGGTAATCGAACATATGAGACACACTCAATCAACTCCATAGATATGTAGGCCTCTTCTGCATATAATTCCATCTTTAGCCCCGTTATAGTTTTAGTAATAAGGTCTGCACCTAGACTTTCAAGAAAACCTTAAGTTCAAGATTTTACAGACAAGTGGAAAGCACAATGAAGGCCTCCAACCCACAAATAATAGAGATTCTAGGATGAGATAATGAGACAAGCATATTTAAGATCAACATGTCAAATGTAGGTAACTTTAAAACCAATTCGATATATTTTTTTTTTGGTAAGAAGCCTTGGAGATGTTCCTTGCTGATATCTCTCTGTCGCAAGCCACCGACTGCATGTTTAACCGAAGATCAAATATGACAAACAACGAAGAATGCTTATGGTCATATAAACGAGGTAACAAATCTAAATAAAAGTAAACAAGATGTTTGCAGCTAGAATTATTAGGGAGGTTCAATACATAACTAGATCTCCAATAGAAAAATGGGAATTAAAAAGGAGATAACAAGTAGCCAATGCCTAAACCAAACCAATGCTATGGTCTCTAAACCACTGCCAACCATCAACTCACTAGTCGACCTCGCAAATTTTCAACTCTAAACTTGGCACCTTCTTAGGTCATCACCAAATAAAAAATGCATCTAATAGATGATAAGAAGAAAGGTTTCATCATCTTAGGCAGCATATCTTGTTGTATGATCATGTTGCTTAGACTAAAAGTCATCGGGACAACATATCAAGAGGTTGATAGAAAAAAAATTTTTAACATATAAAGGTGGGTGAATGCTGAAGTGTACTTTAACAACTACTTGATAAAGAGCAAAACTTTGGAGCGGAACTTGAGGAAATTGGAGGAAACAATCACAATGCTATGGTAGTTCAATATGTGATTGAACTCAGCAAAGTGCCATTTCTAGGCTCGATTGCAAAATTCCACGATTACTAGCCACACCAAAAAGGCATAAAAACTAACTCCAAAGAAGATCCAAGTGATTATGAACATGTCTTTCCACCTGTCAGAGAAAGAAGTCTAGAAGCTAATTAGGAGGTTACTGAGCCTAAGTAAAATTTATATCAAAAGCAAAGAGAAGAATGTACCACTCCTAAAAACATTAAGGAAGGCCAAACGATCCTAGTGGATAGAAGATTTTCAGAAGGCCTTTGCAGAACTAAAGAATTGCCTACCTTCCCCAACATTTTTAATAAGTCCATAACCAAATGATGTTTTGAGGTTATATCTCATTGTTAGAAGCTCATCCACCAACTCGAATCTAGTCAGTGAAGTAAAAAAAAACTCTCTCTCTAAAACACAATCAAATCCTTGATAAATATGGAGATGAACAATCAGAAGATTACATACATATGTTTGAGTTCACAGTGTAAGAAATGGCAACAACCCCTGAAGGTTTTTCTGCCCAAAGTAAAATATTCAAGGATGTCGATAGAGTGATTGATAAACTCGGTAAGATTTGGGCAATTAAGTGCGAACACAACTTTGAAAGCTCAATTTTTGAGAAATTTTGTCATCGTTTATATGCCTAACATTGAAAACAATGCAAGAACATTAGTCAAGAAAGACAATTTATTGAGTCTTCCACACCCACAACGCCCCTAGAATTAAGAGTATATTAAATAATATGGAGGAAGCAATGTTGAATTATGTGTTCAAAATCCAATTCAATGCCACAAACAACTATGCAAGGTCTAAAGTAATGTTAACTAGCCTGAGACTCTCATTAAATATCATTACCAAATTAAATTTGTTCAGGTGGAACGCATCCTGGAGAAAGAATGAGTTGTTCGGCCTCTTACTTGCATATCCTTGTTTAAAAAATTATTAAGGCGTGTCTCAATAATAAAAAACACCTCAAAGCTGTCTCTATCCTTATTTGAAGCTTACACCTTTTTTTATCTGAGGCGTGCTACTCAAAACTACATATCTCAAAGCGGTTGAGGCATGGACGTTGAATGATTTAAAAAAAAAAATGTTAAAATGCATATAACTTCACCATCATTTATGCATTAATTTGAACCACTATCGTACATAATTTGAACCATGTTTGAATATTATTCGAATCAAATTTTAATTATAATGAAATATTGTTCAATATTTCATTATATTGAGAATGATTAGGTGGATGAGTGGCTTTACACTTAGAGACAAAATGCGGAATGAATATATTCGTGATAGGGTTGGTGTAGCTCCTGTGACAGACAAAATTAGAGAAAGTCGTCTTAGATGGTTTGGTCATATTAAACGTCGACCATTAGATGATCCGATTAGGAGAGTAGATGTTTTAGATTCGACTTGTGTTAAGAAAGGCAGAGGTAGACCTAGGAAGACTTGGGCTTATTGTATTAAAAATGATCTTAATTTATTAGAACTAAATGAAAATATGACACTAAATAGGACGCAATGGAGAAAAAGGATTCATGTGGCCGACCCCACGTAGTGGGATTAAGGCTTTGTTGTTGTTGTTGTTGTTGTTGTAATGAAATATGGTTCAAATGAAATTCAAACACTTGTTCAAATACAATTTGAACCTTATTTAATCATAATCAATCATATTTCAAACAATATTTGAATATGTTTAAAATTTGTTCAATCATGATTTGAATATATGACATAAAAAATTTCACGCTTTCACTTTAAATTAATATTTTAGATTGAGATTTGTATTCTTCTTCTTTTATGCCATTCAAAAAAAAAATATGTTGATGAATTATAGCATGGTTATAAAATACTTTAAATTTATGAGTTTTTTTTTTATTCTAAATAGGATGCAATGGAGAAAAAAGATTCATGTAGCCAACCTTGTTGTTGTTGTTGTTGTTGTTGTTGTATGAGTTTTTTGTAGTCTTATAGTTTGAGGATTAAACTTCTATCTGCGCCATGGCTAACGCCTCGCCTCATTCTAGCAAAAAGCCTCATGTCTCGATGTCATCTTTTTAAACCTTATTAAATATGGGACCTATGTGACCACTACAGCACAATTGCGGTGCCAGCCATAGAAGAATCAGAAGCTACAAACATATATTTAGTCAATAACAACATAAAAACAAGTTACAATCTCTTAAAGAGTGAAGCTTTGCCCCAAGATTAAAAATGAAAGATGTGCTAGAGTATGACAAGTCATTGCTAGGAGAGCCTAAATGCTGGCAACCATGAAAAGAGATGTCAACAGGGCCCTAGCAGGAGGAACTAAAGAGCGCATGAAATATAAGAGAATAAGCCAAGTCTTCTTCACCAAGCTGGTCGTTCTCCCTCCCTCTCTCTAAACAATCAACGAGCAAAGAACTTGAAACGAATTAATGGACATACAAAAAAAGTACGAGTACAATCTATAAAGTCGTAACTCAACAGTAGAAAATGGCGACGGCGGCCAGAGAAAGAAGACAAAATAAGCACGCAACCAGCTTCAGTCTCCATGAAACAATCAACACGACCTTGTACGGAAACAGAGAAGAAAAGAAGGATGACATTAAAGAACTACGATAACGCTCACCTAGCAGTGAAGTTCGGAATAAACAACTGGAGGGAACAGAAAGGAGATCAAGCCCCAGCCATGATCGTCCTGCAGCAAATCACCGCGACGCTACAACAGATAGAAGTCCAAGAATGCCGGCCGGCTTCTTTATAGATTGCAACGAAGAAATAAGCAAGCCGGCAGCAAAAGTAAGATCAAAAGGGTGGTGAAGAGATGAAGAAGACCGACACTGTAATACAGTAAGCGATCTTCGATTTGGTGATCGCATCAACGATGTCTCCCTTCCAGCAGCAAAAGCAACGAACGAGGCGCGATGCCGCCTGTATGGCCGGAGAAATTGGGAGTCAAATTAAAGACAGAGAAAAGGGTCGGAGAATAACCAATGAATGTGGAGCCCTTGGTCGCTGACAGGGACGAAGGCGGCGTGCTACAGCTGCATCGAAAAAGGGGGTTTTGATGAGAATTCTGAACCATTCCCCAAGTGGAGCGGGAGAAAATCAGAGGGGAAGATGCATGAATCTAACCCACCGCCTGCCAAATACTGTTGGAAAACACGAAAAGCGAACCTCCAATGTTTCTTTAATGGAGATTTGCATTTCAGCCCATAATTTTTATATTTTTACCTATGTCATGTCTAAACTTTCATATTTATATACATACCTAAATATTTAATTTTTGGTGTGAGATGTGTAAATGCCTTTTTTTTAATATTTACATCTTTACTTTAGGATAGGCTGATTTTTATTTGATACTTGTTTACTTTTAAAATTATTATAAGTATCCACTATCATCTAGCTATACTTCAAATCTAATTGACAAGTAAATTAGGGAAAAAATTTGCGTACGATAGACGTACGCAACGCTGCATATGATTTTGAGGTTATACAGAGGGTATAAAGGGGTTACACCTGCGGTATAACCCCTTGTAACCTCCATGTAACCTTCTGTAAATTACTTGTAACCTACTAATAAATTCCGAAATTTATTAGTAGGTTATAAGTAATTTACAGAAGGTTACATGGAGGTTACAAGGGGTTATACCGCGGATATAACCCCCTTTTACCCTAGGTATAACCTTAAAATCGTACGCAGCGCTACGCAAATTTTTTCCATAAATTAGGGGCATTTGCATGGATACCACTCAAGTCTTATATATTTACATATCAAATACATAACTTTTTCTTTTATGTTTGTGCCACCAAAATTTTTAATATTCGTTCAAAATTATCATTATATTTCCATGCATGAATAAGATGTCATGTATATAGAAAATGAAGTTTAGGGACTAGATAATGTAAATACTTAAAAAGTAAATGGTATATATGTAAATTTACGATTATAAAAATAATAAGATAGTCTGCATGTTAATACTCTTTAAGAATAGACTTCCATGTTTAGCAAATGACTAACTTGTAAATCAAGTTGGGGGGCAGATCATCAAGCCAAGCTTATTTGAACTTTTTAGTGTGGCACAAAGATAACTTGTCAACTATGTTCAAGCAAACCAACTAGCTAAGGTCAAAGCGACTCTCCAACTAGGATAGAAAAAGACTTGCTCGGTCGGAGAAATGGCAAGGGCTCACAACAACCTCAATGGACCGACCAAACTTAGCCATGATCGCTCATGCTGAAGAGCTACTCACTGATTTCTACAAGAGAAATCATTGACTAGCTCCTAATTAGCAAATCTAGTACAAGTTCGAGCTCTCACGCTGCACATTTCTCATATTCTACAGGAAGTAACTAATTAGTATCGTTTTGCATATTTTATATATATTGCACATTTCAAAGCTTTTTATGTAATCTCGATTATCATCTATAAATAAGGGATTAGAAGGGAAGTTAAGATAATGAAACCTTATGCAGTATAGCCCAAATTTAATGTACTTCTAAACTTTATAGTGGATTTCTTATCTACTCCCCTTATTTTCTCTTCTCCGATCCCTCACATTCTCTTTTTTCGCCATTGCTTAGTAGAATTTTAATGTACAAATCATGATCCAAGTATATCACATTTATTTGACTGGGTTATAATTCAACATAATGTGTCGATCAGTGAATTTAAAATGCTATGAGCCAAATCCTATATTTTTGGATAAGTGAATTTACACTAATCTCTTTTATTTTCATGCTAAATGAGGCCATATGGTTGCTTTAATCATGCTATCTACTTGTAATTGTGATTTCCTTACTTGATTGCATCAAATTGTATGTGGGTGACATTGCAATTATCTTAAGGCTATTTGATTTTCCAAGAAAAACATTATAGTGTAAAAAGAAAGTAATGCAAAAATAATGTATTGTAGTTGAAATACTATAAGATTTTTCGGCTTATTGTAAAAAAATGTAGGATTTTATATATTTTTTTTATTTGGTTTGAAGTAAAAGAATAATTTTATTTTAGTCATCTCTTAACATTAATTAATATAAATTATCCTCCTATTAGGGTCATATACTAAATGAATTAGCCTATTTTCGGAAGTCTTATCTCCGGCGAGATGTTTTTATATCTGTAAAATGTATTAAGTTATTAGTGGAACTAACCTTCCCACTGGTTCGGCTTTCTTGCGGGAACAACCTATGTATCGGGATGGCTCAATCGCTTTTTCTCGGTCAGCTTGGAGAGCCTCAGGTTCTCTTTATAGGGAATCTTTCTTCATTGCATTTCGTTCTTCTCTGTAAGATCAGCACTGACATATTTTTAGGGATAATAAAAAAAAAAAATATTAAATTAAATTATATGGCTTATTAATTCAATTCAAATATAATTTATATTTGAATAATCCTCTTATTTTTTTCAAAATGAGAAGGCTTGCTCGCTAATGGCGAACAAGCTAGTTTTATGTTGGATTTCTGGAAAAAAAAATATTACATTCAGATGAGCTATGTCTGGATTAGATGCGAATGATAGTATTTTACGTGTTATCGGTAGTATTATGGGAGTATTTTGGTAAAATAACACCACAACACTATCAATAACAACTAAAATACTACCATCCAAAAAGAGCTACGTCAAGACTCTTGATGTAATATTTTTCTCAAATCTCTAGCATTGATTGTTACAATCGGGTTCACACTATTTTTAATACAATCTTAAAAATAAGCATAGACCTGAGTTACAAATAATTGGTCAATATCATTGATTAGTTTAAAACAAAATTTACATATATAGCACACAATTCTTTTGTATTTACATATCTAACACTAATTTTTAAATTTTATATTTATAACATTTTAGTATCATAAATTTAGATATAAAAATGTGTATTTCGATTTTGAAAGTAAATAATCATAATATTTTTATGTTATGATAAAACTGCTATGCATCTAAATATGAAAAAATAAATATTATATATTTAAATAGATAAGTATCATGTGGTAGCATAAAAAATTTGAAATTTAGAAATAAAAAATATTTGGAATTTATATTGTTTAAAATTTAGAAATTAAAATTATTTGAAACATTTTTATTATTGTGTGTCACGAGATTCATAGTAGAGTTACAATTTAACGTCTCAATGTTGTACGTTGTACGAAAATTCAACACACACAAATAATTTAAAATTAGCATGAGAAAATGCTAGGATTTTTTTTCGTGGAAAAACCCAGGATTGGGAAAAAACTATAAGATCTAGCCAATACAATATGTAATTACAAAGATACATTATTGACAATGTACAAAACACGTCAGGAGTTTGAAGAAAGTAGTATTATGAGTAAGGCGATTGAAAATATTATTTGCTGAAAGTTATCGTCGGATCTTCAATACGATGATAATCTCTACTTCATATGCAAGATATTTTGTATCACAAGTATTCAATACGATGGTTTGCGACTACGATAGCCTTCAGTCCAAAACAATACTAAAATTTAACTTATTCTTCTTTCCCCCGCAACTAAAATTATGTATTTATATATCTAAGACCTAAATCTTTACAATCTTACATAACAAGTATACGTTTAAATCACATCAAAACAATTACAAGAAAATGCGTTTTTTACTTTAAATAAGTTAATATTAGTAATTAATTGTGAAAATGAGCAATGAATGCAATATGACAGAACAAATGGTGACATTTGCATAAAGTAAACTTAGCAAATTAGGATGTAAAAATCAAAATATACATGACTACACACCAAAATCCATATAAAAGATGTTTATCACATGGTCCATCCAAAATGATCAACCATCCTAATGAAAATAATTTGCTAACTAGAAGAAAAATTTTTGGGCATTTACATACATACCTAACACCAAAACATTTATATTTACAAACATACCGCTCAAATCATTAACATCACATCAAAAAATACCACCATCACGCAAGATTCATGACACCTTGAAATATACCTTCTTGGATGGTAGATATGTAAATACATAAGAATTGTGAGGTGTATGTAAATTTCCCTAAATTTACTCCACTGTTCTGAGTAGAATAATTTTCAAGTAAAAGTGTTTGGTTCACTCTCACAAGCTTTGGACGGGCGTTGCTCGGCTACTCTATCTTCTGCTTCTCTCCCTACATCCAGATTTTGGTGCAGAAGCTTCAGCAGGTGATTTCTTCTGGAGAATTGTGCCATTATGAAGTTTTAGTTTGGCTCCCTCAACTTTCTCTAGTGCATCTTTCTTTGAAGGCATCATGAGCACATAGACTGCATGCAGGGAGAATAGTGTAGGATGAGATGGCGTCTGCAAATTTCTAGATGGGACAAACATGTAAAATATAAAGGGGCACTTACAATACATAACTCCTAATTCCTATGTCTTTATATATCAATACATAAACAATGCGCCGGACTGAGTGTCTCAGCAGACGACCCAAAGCCTGGATGATCTGAAGCCAGGACGATTAGAGGCCTTGATGACCCGAGGCCAGGACGACCCGAAGCCAAGAAGATGAGCAGCTTAGACAAGCCTGAAACTAGCCAAGCCACGAGCTCACTTGTGTAAAATAACCAAAATAACATGTACAACCCTCGTTAATCCAGGGTAAGAAATGTAATTTTACTCCATTGCACTCCCTCTACTATAAATAGAGGGTCATTTTATGTAAGAGGGATTCCTTTTGGTGGCTCTCTCTCTTCCTTCGTGTATCAAAAATATTTTATTATATAAAAAGAGCCAAAAGAGCCCAGGAATACCCCCAATTTGTCCCGGAGGGGCAAGTTGTTGTGCACTCCTCCTCCCTCTGTCTCTACCCTCCTCTCCATCTCTCCTTTCTAACACTCTAACACCTTGAGATATGATTCACGGACAAATCTAGATTTAACAATATCCAAGACCAAAACTTTACATTTTATATTTATACCACTCAAATATTTCATATCATATCAAAAATACCACAATTCTAACTTTTAAAAAGTGAAATACATGTATAGATAAGGTGGAAATACGTAAAAAAAATTAATGTTTTGATATCAGCTATGTAAATACGTAAGAATTAAGTGTTATGTGTGCAAATCTTCTAAATATAAATTAGTAAAACATCTAAATGAAAGGAGTCAAATAATAAGTAATTCTACTCAGCTTCCTAAGCTATATGCTAACTAATACAACTAGAACACCTATCATAAAACTAATCTGAAAATTAATGAGATAAATCTCGCTATGGAGAAAAAAATCTAGGTGTCTTATTCAACAAAGAACACTTCTATTTAAAGTACAAAAATCAAAACAGCATGCTAAGGTACAACAGAATAAAATAAACTCGCTTCACTCTGCATGGAGCAAACTTAAAAAGGAAGCAAAATAAGCATTCTTTCTCTGTGGCGATTGCTTCTACAAAGAATATTTGAAAGTACTCTAAGAATCTCTCATAGTTTTGATGAATTAAGAAATATTGGGACGAGAATTTGATGATCACTAATAAGCAACGAATTGTTCAACCAAAAGTTCAGCATGTATACAGTTGAGAATAATCACCACAGAGAAAGATTAGAGCTAGGTACAAGCTTGACACCTAAGAGTAATGAGGATGACCCAGCATATGAAAATATATGTTATAATACACTTAAATTTTAATTAACTTAAAAATAAATAAATAAAATAAAATAAAATAATTTCCCCACCGCTCATGGGAAAGCCTACGAGAGATTATTAGTATCGTCCCCTCATTTTAACAAAACAAACAAGAAAGTGCGCATGGGACAGGGAGTGAAAAGAGGAAGAAGAAGAAAAGGAAGAAAGAAGAAGAAAGGAAGGAAGAGGAGACGAGCGGCTCACCTGCGTGCACCATTTCCTTTCATTCTCACGATTGAACGAGTGTGG
Organism: Phalaenopsis equestris; assembly: GCF_001263595.1. Lineage (NCBI taxonomy): Eukaryota > Viridiplantae > Streptophyta > Magnoliopsida > Asparagales > Orchidaceae > Phalaenopsis > Phalaenopsis equestris. Next base: position 16,865,457 of record NW_018164444.1, read on the forward strand.
CAAAGGCTCGAGCGGCTCAAGCAAAACTTCCCCTCACACCATTGATGATCTCTAATTAGCAATGAATTGTTCGACTAATATTTTAGCATGGACAAAGTTGAGAATAATCCCCACAGAGAGAGTATAGCTAAGTACAAGCTTGACACCTAAGAGTAATGAGGAAGACCTGGCATAGGAGAGTATCAAAAGCTTATTGGATGCACAGCCTTATAGTGATCAATATGCTTATAGGGGTAAGAGAAAACATCTTAAGAATCAATAACATTTAGCTTAAACTTCATCGAAATGTGATGTTTATGATTGTATCAGTAAGAGTAAGAATTCCTGAAACACTCAGGTAGGAGGATATCACGGGGAGGCATCCAAGAGATGAGGCAAAATAAGTTTCCCAAGGCTACTGAACAAACGTGTGTCAGTCAATCCCTCATTTTAACAATACTATAGTCCCCTCATTTGAACAAAACAAACAAGAAAGTGTGCATGAGACAGGGAGTGAAAAGAGGAAGAAGAAGAAAAGGAAGAATAAAGAAGAAAGGAAGGAGGAGGAGACGAGCGGCTCACCCGCGTGCACCATTTCCTTTCATTCTCACGATCGAACGAGTGTGGCAAAGGCTCGAGCGGCTCGAGCAAAACTTCCCCTCACACCATTTATGATCTCTAATTAGCAATGAATTGTTCGACTAATATTTTAGCATAGACAAAGTTGAGAATAATCCCCACAAAGAGAGTATAGCTAGGTACAAGCTTGACACCTAAGACACCTAAGAGCAATGAGGAAGACCTAGCATAGGAGAGTATCAAAAACTTATTGGATATGCATGGCCTTATAGTGATCAATATAAGGTAAGAGAAAACATCTTAAGAATTGATAGCATTTAGCTTAAATTTCATCGAAATGGGATGCTGATGATTGTATCAGTAAGAGTAAGAATTCCTGAAAACACTCAGATAGGAGGATATCACGAGGAGACATCCAAGAGATGAGGCTAATAAGTTTCCTACGGCTACTGAACAAACGTGTGTCAGTCGATCAGCACAAGTAGTAGTCCAACTACTCTTGTAAGGAAATTCTAGATTAAGCTGTGGCAGAGTAGAAAACATGATGGTGAGAATATCTAACATAACCATCCTCAATATGATTAGCTCTGTAATGTTGATTTTGTAGTTGGTAAACTCTAATATGTTGTGATCCTATTCTCTGTTGGTCCGAGTCTTCTAAAGGTCGAAGAATTCAAGCTTAATGCTCCATCTTGTGCATCCAATCCTATAAAGGAAGGCCATGTCCTTGGTTGTGAAGCTAACTTTCAGATTGATGGGTTTTGGATCAAGAGATTTTGTTGTTGTGGGCATCACGCTTGTTAACGATTGAATTGTTATTTATAGGAAGTTGGGATGTTTTCTCACAAACACTGTTACATTCTTACATACTAGAATATTTGTTGCAATTAAATGAGAATTTTAATTCTTAATTTTATACAAATATTTTGCACACACAGACTAATAAATAAAATTTTACATGAGACACTAGAGTTTTTACATAAAAAATCAAGGAAGAAAAAAAAATCACGGGTCCAAGCCAAAGAAAATAATATACTATGTAAGTTGAGGCTTGAGATTAGAAAGACCCACTCTTCTCCTTAATTGGAAATATGATGTTACAAAATTTACAGCACAAACTCAATTTTTGTCGTTGTAGTTAAGAGTGTTGAATAAATAATGACAGGTGATCGCTACAATTAAAAGATGGTGATCTGATGACAACTAAACTACTATAATTGTGAGACAACAATTAAGCAACTATTGTTAGATGATGATGATCGAACAACAACGATCAAGCAATGATGGTAACGAGCTGTGGCAATTAAGTGACAAGCATCAGATGACAATGATTAAACAATGATGATTGAGAAATAATAGTTAATAGCGGTGATTATGGCACTGAGTGTAGAGTATGGCTCTAGAGTTATTCAAATCTCCGAGCTTTCTTTGAATTCAGGCCATTTCACTTCGATAATAAGTGTTTATTTACTATTTTTTGGAGTGACACTTCAATAACTTTAGCCAAATTCTCAATCAAATGACCTGAGTTATTTCATTTGATAATAGATTATTCTCTAAGCATTTATGAGTCTAAATGATCTCAAAATCGAGTGATGCAAATTCATCTAGTCAAGGTGCTTATTTTGCCTACAATCACGCAAGATTTTGATATATTTTAATCTTTCAATTAATGTTAAAATTAAGATATCTTTTGATCCTCCAATTAATTTCAATATTTTTTTAATATGTTGGATTTGGGCTCATTTGGAATTGGATTGAATCACTTTTAATATTGTTAGATTTATCTCATCAAGATGTTTAGTTCAATTATAAATGTACTAAAATAAAGATTCAAATAGTTCTTCATATAATTCTAAAAATTTTCAATTCATACTTTAAATTAAATTCATGCTTGATCATATAACATTTTACTTTTTTGTTAACTTATCAAAACTCAAATTTTTGTTATTAAAAAAAAGATCAAACAACTTTTTTTTTTATATAAATACCATAATAAAATATATTTTATTATAAATAATTTTTTTATTTAAAAATTCTCCTAGAAAAAGTAAAAAGATTAATTATAACCAAATAAAATTATAGCAGTCAAGACAACCAAAACGATAAAAATTGGACCCATACTGAAACCAAAACAATAATACAAACTAAAAATCCATCTCAAATACCTTTAAACCACCCGGTATCCATCTTCAAGCCTTACTTTTTCAGAAGAACAGAATTCGCAAAGGAAACAGAGCCGTTATTAGGAGCTCCATTCAAATTCAGAATAGCCGTTACAAGATTGTAAACCTCAATATTCTGAAACGAAGGTATCATCTTCCCCCTTGCAAACCTTGGCCCATGAGCGACAAAAAAGGTTCTCATGGACAACAGCAAGTTATCATAACCATGAGACCCTCCACATGGATACCTCTTCTCCCTCTCATACTTCACTGTATACCCTTCTTCTACAACTCCGATGATTGGCGGAATCCTATTACTTTCAGCGTAATGAAACCGCTCCGGCAAGTCCTCCTTTAGATACACTCTCAACATATTTCCATTCCCAACCTTTCCAGAGCTGAGTCCCTTATTCATCTTCTGCACAATTTCAGCCGATGAAACTCCTGGTGGAGGTTGAATGGTGAGCAACGACTCCGCAGAATTGATCCAGTTCTTATCAATCTCAATCCAAGGAGCCAATTCGTTCAGAAACACATATTTCTCATCGCAGATGCCGGCCATTCCGTGATCACTGAGCAGAATAATGGTGACTTCCTCAAAAATTCCTCTTTTTTCCAACCCAGTAATCAATCTTCCAACCACGGAATCCACATGAGCTACAGCTTTAGTGATTTCTGGATGATCGGGGCCATAGATATGCCCTTCGCTGTCCGGGTCCTGGAAGTAAACCATTGAAAGGATAGGAATCTCCTCCTCCGGGAGATCAAAATATCCCAAGATGTCATCAATTCTTTCAAAGAAAGGGGTGGAGGAGTTATATTTAGGGCAGAATTTGGGAGGACAGGTCCAAGATCCCTTTCTCACCTCTGTTCCAGCCCAGAAATAGCCAGCTGCGTTGAATCCCCTACGGGCGACAGTCTGCCAGAGCGGCTCCCCGAGCCACCATTTCGGATCGTGGTTACTGGGCGAGAACCAGTCGCTAGGATTTTCACGGTCGGGGAAGTAGTTATTGATTATTCCGTGGTAAGTAGGGAAAAGACCAGTGGCGATGGAATAATGGTTGGGGAAGGTGAGGGAAGGGAAAACGGGGATGAGACCTTCGTCTGCCGAGGTTCCTTCGGCCATTAGACGGTGGATGTTTGGTGTGGAGGTTTTAAGATGGTAGCCGAAGCGGAAGCCGTCGAAGGAGAGGATGATGACGGCGGGATGGGTGAGGTTGGTGAGATGGGGGGATTTGAGAGAGGAGTGGGAGAAGGGGGTGGAGATGAGGTGGAATGCGAGGGCAATGGAGAGGGAAGAGATGATGATGAGAGAGGAAAAAGTTAGGGATTTGGGGTTTCTGAGAGGAGATGAGGATGAAGGGGGGTTGGAGAGGAGAGCGGCATTGGGGGTTTCTTCATGGTGGTATACTTGGGGTGGGAGGTTGATGAGGATAGAGGAGGGGGAGGCCATTAGAGGGAGCTTACGAGCTTCAGAAGAGAAGTAGATGAGTAGGAATGGAGTGGCCGCCCTGGAAGAAATACAGGAAGGAGAAGATTCAAGGGTTGAAAAACGGATTTTTTTGTGGCAGGTAGGTTGGTTGTGAATAAAATATCTTCGTATGGTACTATAGTAAAACACTTGTTTTTTTAAATATTATATTAATTATGTAGGCATCTTAAATTATTAAATTTTAGCTTATAAATTTGATATGCCATGCAAATTTCCATCACATGATAGCAACCTTATGAGATATTTTTTAAATAAAAAAATTCATATTCAAATTAAAAATTATTTAGAAATTAGATTTTAGTAAACTTATAATAACTTATAATCAATCTGGTCGGCTTAGCAAGACGAACCTAATGACATCAAAATTGATGTAATCCTAAGTCGGATCAAGCCTGAATCAAATATTTATATCACTTTTGAATGATTTGGGTGACTAATTAGAAGGTAAGATGAATTCCAAATTTGACGATCATTGATTATTAACGAGCATAGTAGATGAGATGAAACCAACGAACTTAAGATTGTTCAATTGTTCAATTCTAATATCATGAAGACACTAAAATGTCACAAAATATCATCTGATTATGAGAATCTCTGTGGATGGTCTGATGAAGTGGTGTGGGTTCTTTCTTTATTTGAAACGGAAGTCACTCCAGGACTCTGTAAATTGAGTCATGCCCCCTTCTTGAATGAGAACCGAAAGACTGAGACTTGGAGCTAGATCGAGAACTAAATGAAGGAGGAGCCAATTTTCAGTGTTGTTTTAGATCGAAGACCTGACGAGCACTTCCTTCTCCAACAACCCTTGACCACTGTCAGACTCCCCCTTCTCGTTGCAATGAAGCTATGTGTGGAGTAATGTCCTACATTGTGGAGCAATGAAGCACTCTATGGAGCATGACATTGTTACAAAGTTTGCAATGATGCACCTCGATGATGGTGCACCGAAGTCCTAGTAACTATTCCAATTGGAACCGCTTCTGACTGTTGTACAATAGGTCATTTTCATTCAAATATTGTACTTCTAGGAACTATTTAACTCTTCCCTGCTAGTGAGAAAAGAGATTGTACATGCACTCACCAACTTATATTAGATAATTCTTATTATGCTAGGCCTCGTATGTGTCTCCGCCCGTCACTTCTATTACAAGTGTATGGGGTGGACTTTCGTACAATACTAATATGCTAAATATTAACTCCACCATCATGTATCTTCCAACAAGCAATAGTTTGGCACCGTTTGTGTGCAGAGCAATCACACCACCAAATGAATTGTAAAACTTATTGAATGACCATCATACACAATATTCACAACAATAGTACATCCAACTCCAACACCCAACATTCTAAGGAACAGTAACAAAGTCAAGGACGTCGAGCCTCTAGCTCTTACCACCCCGAAAGATGTTGTCCTATTTGTATGGCTTCTCAGATTCCTCTCTTAAGGATCGAGTGTGCGAGATGGAGGAGTCTCATAACGAGACATGTCAACTTCAACCGGAGGCTTGGTAGTCAATGCCAGCACAATTAGGTGGATCTTATTTACCATAAGTTCAATAGACAAAAAGAAATGCATCGCTTCAGCATACTTGGCCCCTCTTAGTGATAGTACCTTTCCTCTGTCAGCCTGGGACGCCAACCTACTTGATGCTACAAGTTCTACTAATCTATTTTGCTTAACTATGTCGACATGTAAGCCTTCGATTCTTGCGAGAAAATTAGCCCCACCACATTTTATTACCGCTCCTGATAGCCTAGTTTGTGATGAGCCATAAAACCTACTTTGAGAAAAGTTCCCTATGTGGACTAAGGAATGCTTCCCCTCTCATCATAGCTTCCAACAGCCTTCGTTCGTAGCCAAAGTGGTCATCTAGCACCTCATCCCAATGGGCCTCACACTTTCAAAGATTGATTCTTATAAAGTGGTAACCACCCTTATGAACATGTTAACTAATATTGAACCATCAAGCACTTTCAACTTGCATATATTTTGCTTCTTTGTCAAGTGTTTCTTGCCACTCTTAAGGTTTAATCTCACACTTAGTTATGCTTTGTCCCAAAAGGCACCATCCACGCCTTTAATGAGCTTGTCATGGTATTTGTGGAATAGTTCATAGCAAATAGGAGGGTTATCAGAGATTCATCCATTATTTCAAGAATTTATCAAAATGAGGGAGGATCGCTTAAATAATACTTCAACATATTCTTCATTGAAGCTCGTCAGATTTTATGGTTGGATTTTGAATTACCAAGAGGAGTCTTTCTAAGTAGGGTTGTCAATTTGGCTCATTTTTCGCGAACAACTCATGTTCGGCTCGTTCGTTAAGCCTCACGAGCCGAACACGAATAAATTTTTATGCTCGAAATGTAAATGAGTCGAACATGAACAAAAGTTTGTTCGCTTGTGTTCGGCTCGAATTGGCTCGTTTATACACACGCACACATAATAAATATTTAGAAAATTAAATATTATAAATTATAAATAATTAATTTGTATACAAACAGTTTTTTAAAATTTATTATTTTAATTTTTTTAAAAAAATTAATTATTATAATAATTTTATATTCTAACGAGCCAATTTCAAGTCGAACGCGAACATGAATAAGTTTTTTGAGTCGAATGTGAACACACTATTCACGATCCATTTCAAACGAGAGCTAATTTCAGACGAACCCAGCCCGCTCAAGCTGGACTCATTTACAACCCTATTTCTAAGAAGACTTCGTTCTTGTTATTGTTGAGGAGACAGTTCACACTTATGCTCGCCTTGTTCATCATGTCAAAGCTCAAATCACTATAGATGAGTCTATCAATGCACAAAAGAAGGAAACCAAACAATTTTGGGGCAAGCATAAGAATAACCCCGAGGTGACTAATGAAACCTCACAATGAAGAAAGTCCAAAAAATAAGGGAATCATGATTTCCCTCCTTGATCTACAAACCAGAGACATAAGGCTCGACCTAATAGGAGTATATTCCATTCAGCATGTCATCGGTTAATTTTTTATCAAACTGGGTTTCAGCTGACCCAAGTTAAGCTCGTTTGACTCGATTTGGCTTGGGTTTAAATTGGGTTGACCCAGGTTAAGTTGGGTTTGATTTGGTTTGGCCCGGGTTGACTTGGTTGAACTGGGTTTGATTTGGGTTTACCCGGGTTGGCTTAGGTTTAATTTGGGTTGACTTGGGTTGGATTGGGTTTAATTTGGGTTGAAATGGGTTGGCTTGGTTTGGTTAGACTTGGGTTGGGTTAGGTCTAAGTTGGAACATGCATGGGTTAGATTTAGGGTGTAGATTAGGTTAGATCTGGATTCAACAAAGTCTAAGGTTGGGTTTGGGTTAGACCTAGGTTGGGTTAGGTCAAAGGTTGGGTTTGGTTTTGACCTAGGTTGAGTTAGGTTCGAAGGTTTGGATTGGATTAGGTTTAAGTTTGAGCTAGGTTTAGATTAGGGTCTAGTTTAGAGTTCAAGTTAGATTTGGGGTTTAGTTTAGGTTGAGTCAAAGTGACTAAGATTGGTTTAAACTTTCAAGTTGGGGTTTGGGCTAGACTAAGTGGGTTTTGGTTAAGTTGGGTTCAGATCGACCTAAGTCGAGCCCAAACCCAAGCCTAATCCAGGCCATTGAGTCGACTGACTAAATCTTTTCTAAATTAATAAAAATCATATGTAGATCATCATTACTCTGTATGTACTTTTCCATCAACCTCTCAATAAATGCATTTCCGTATCATACTTGCCCAATATGAATACAAATTGATTTTGAAGAAAATTTTGTATCACTTTGTAACCTATGTTCAATTATTGTCTCCCATAAATTTAAATGTATGACAAATTAACTTAATTTCTCAATGATTTATACACTTGTGTATGCCCCTTTTATTCTTAAAAAAAACCAATAGACTATTTCTACGCACATCAAACATTTTCTTAGCATTTTAAAATAATATTTAAAAGCTTAGTAACTCAAAAAATTCTAATTTTATTAAAAAATTTCACACTTACATTGTAATACCATTAGATCCTACTGTTTTTTTACACTTTATTCTCTTTAAACTTCACAACTTCAGTCTTATTAATGTGATAGGGAAAATAAAAACCTTTATTTTTATTTGCGATATTAAGATATCCAAAATCGATCATTTTTTCACAAACTTCATTAAAAAGTTTATCATAATATCTCACTCACATATATTGAATATCATCATATAAGAAGTGTATTTTTTTTATTTTCATCATTAATATGTTTAACTTGAATTTAATTTTTACTTTTCTTGCCCATTTGCTTGACCAATTTATACATATATATCTCATATTTTTTAATATATAATCAATAACAATCATTAAAATCATAATTCTCAACATTATACATTATTCTCTTAGACCCTTTATGTGTCACCTTATATTTTTCCTAATTTTCAAAACTTTTCAAAATTTTTTCCATTTAAAATAATTTTCATAACACAAGTTTTAATTCTTTTATATTTTATTGTACATTATTATTCCACCAACAACTATTTTCATTAATAAGAAATGTTTCTTTGAATTCCCTAAGCATATCTTCTACAACTTACATAATAATATTCATTACTTTATTGCACATAGTATTAACTTCTTTATGAATATCTCACATCTTAAGATCTCGAAGTTTACTAAAAATAATTAATTTTATTTGTATCTTTTAAGTGTTGAATCTAATTGTGTGACAATATTTCATTCCAAACCTTCATCCTAAAATTCGAAACTAATATCAATATTGGGTAATTAAATTTTTTACTTTGTATGACCTTCTATTATTTACAATCCCCAGGTATAATTTTCTTGAAAGAAAATAATTAATTTATGTTTTATTAGATTTATTATGATAAGGGATAATATTTTCACATCTTTTCTTATATAAAATATTAGTAATAAGAAAATCATAAACTAAAGAAAAATTCAATATAACACTACCTTCTTCATTAATCACTTCAAAATTATAACCACCATGAATATTTTAAAATATTATATAACCTTACATATATGTTCATTTAAATATTCTCAAATAAAAATGCATCGGATATAAAATTTTAAAATCTTATAATAATGTCATTGCGTGTCCCAAACCCCTGATACGTTTAAGTAGAGATTGAGTTTGACAGACAGTTGACTACCAACATAAAAATTTATCGACTATTATGACTTGAATAAAAAAAATATCACAATTAGTATATTTTTAAAAGTAAAATAGTAAATACACATTTCGAGGAGTATTTGTAAATACACATGAATAGTGTGATATGCATGCAATTATACCCAAAGTCCAAAATAGCCAAAAAAAAAAGGAAGTAAAGAGTACAAAGCATCAACCATCCACCCCTTCCTCTCCATCTTATCACCACCAAGCGCTCGCCCAGCCCGCTCGACAGAGAAAACCAGCAAAGAGCAAGGCAGAGCTTAAAGCGAGAGCGAGAGTGCTGGTCTCCTTGGTCTCAATTTCTCCCGATTATTTCAACCTTATACATCACCGAGAAGAAGCAGCAGTGAAAGACGCATTGGGAATCTCCTCTTTTAAGGTCGTGAGGGTTCTTCTTCTTTTGAATGGCCGATGCTCTCCTCCGCCTCGCCCTTCTTCTTCCTTCTCGTACGCCGCTCATTCCTCCGGAACCTGCTTCCCGGCGGCTGAAGACACCTAATCGTCCTGGTTTCCCCGCTCCGGCGGCCGCCGCCTCTGCGCCCCCCGCCTCTGCCCCCGCAGCCGCCTGCGGCGGTGGTCAACATGCGCAACGATTGTCCGGCTTCATGGTAAGAGGAAATTCTCTTTTGTTTGGTTATATCTATTTCAATTTATCTGATTATAAGATGTTTTTCGATAGAAGAAGTGGGACATTGATTAATGGTTGGTTCTCTCCGACTGGGTGTGCTTTTGTTCTGAGAGTTTATGAAGAGTATGATGCCATGCAAGGATTCTCAATACTGCCACGCTGCTTGATGCTTTTCTTGTTGAATGCCCTAATGTTGATCATTCATCAATTTTCCAAATGATGTGAGTGTACATTTGGATGATGAAGTGCGGGTTAGAGAGAATGAGCCAATGGTTAAATTGGTCATAATTGGGGCTTTTACATGCATACCGCCCAATTGCTATATATCTACATATCTAACACCTAAACTATAGTTTTTATAGCCACTCAAATATTTCATATTACATAAAAATAAACAACATTTTAACTTAAAAAAAAAGTGAAGTACATTTTTTTCATGCATAGGTAAGCTAGTATGTATATAAAATTGAAGTTTCGGTGTTAAATATATAAATACATAAGAATCAGTATTTATTTAAATCTTCCTAATTGTTATGATCCTGGAATTAATTAGGATAAAACAAAGACTCGAAAGGTCGGGCGTAAGGATGAATCTACATGTATGGAATTGGGTTAGGCGATGAGGGCTTGGGGATGGGGCATGTGGTGAGAGGTTAGATATAAGGATGAATTGTTGCCAGATAGAGTATATGGAAGTTGCAGGCGGTTGTATTTGTCTGTTAAGGGGAAGGGAAAGGGGTGATTATGGAATTCAATGATAGTTGGGTCTTATGCTCTCAAGGTTTTTTTGGTGAGATCTAGTATGGTGGGGATTCGGTGAAACTATTTGTGTAGTTGTAATATGAACAAAAAATGGATAAGAGTAAAGATGGTGTTGATCAAGTGAGATGGCTTAGGGTCTGTTAGGGGTAGCTGCAGATTATTGATAATCTGCTGATAAGCAGCTAATTCAGATAAACTGCTGATCTACAGCTGGTCCAGACAAACTGACTGTTTGTTTGGTTTGTGCGTTTGGGAAACAACTGTTTTGCAGCTATTTCTGGATAAATGACTATTTTGCCCCTGTGCAGTAATACTGTTTACGATAAAACTGTCATAACTATAAATTAGATACTTTAGAAGCAAGTAACTACTTCTTAACAGTATAAAAAAAAATATACACCTCACTTAAAAGAGAGTACTAAAATTACTAAAAAAAAGAAAAATAATTAAATTAATCCATTAGTCGCATAAATTTAGGTGTTAGACTTGTAAATATATAAAAATTGAGTGTTATGTATGCAAATCTTCTAAGAAAAATTTTGGTATAATTATGTAAATAGTACACAATGAACATATATATTTTTTGATTAAAAGTAATCAGTTTTAGCATAAAATTAATTTTTCATTAATACTATTGTTAAATAACTCAAATAACACTGACTCTGGCAAAAGATACGAATAACACCGCGCAACTCACCAATAAAACAAAAAAACAATTAAAATGATTACATATCGTCTATGACTAGCGGTCTAAATGAGTCGAACACGAGCTAGCCCAGACTCAGCTCGTGTTCGACTCGTTTATATTTTGAGCTGAAAAAGTATTCGTGTTCGACTCGTTAGCTTAGTGAGCCAAACACGAGCCGTTCTCGAACAAAGAGCCATTTTGACAACCCTAATCACGTAACCATAAGATGTTAAGGATTAGGTAAGATTTAAAACATCATTTGAATCTAATTTAATAATTTTTATTCTATTTTCTTCATTAATACTTTTAATTGATTATAAATCTTTGTAGCCTTGTAGTCAATTAAATTTTTAAAAAATACTACTCATAAATATATAATATATATATATAATTGATTAGTAGTTTTTGAGCCAAAATGAGCCGAACACGTACGAACAAATATTTGTTCGTGTTCGGCTCGTCGTGTTCGGCTCGTTTGCTTAGCGAGTTAAACCCGAGCCGTTTACAAACAAAGAGCCATTTTGACAACCCTAATCACATAACTACAAGATGTTAAGGATTGAGACAATATTTAAAACATCATTTGAATCTAATTTAATAATTTTATTATATTTTCTTTATTAATACTTTTAATTGATTATAAATTTTTGTAGACTTGTAGTCAATTAATTTTTTTGAAAATACTACTTATCAAAGATATATATGTAATTGATTGGTAGTTTTTCAAGCCAAAACGAGCCGAACACGAATGAACAAATATTATTCGTGTTGATCGTGTTCGACTCGTTAACTTAGCGAACGAGCCGAACACGAGCTTCTTAACGAACCGAACACGAGCTGTTCGCGAACAACGAGCCGTTTTGACAGACCTATTCGTAATAACACTTAATACTATCGGAAAATAACTCGAATAACACCGGCTCGGGCAAAAGACGCGAATAATACTGCTCAACTCATCAATATAACAAATAAAACTAGCTAATAACACTGCAATAACATATGAATATTACCGGTAAATAACTTGGATAACACCGACTTGAGCAAAAGACTCGAATAACACATCGTAACTCACCAATAATACAAAAAAAAATAGCTATAACACCGCAATAACACCGCAATAACACCTGAATACTATCGCAAAATAACTCGAATAACACAGGCTTGAGAAAAAGGTGCGAATAACACCGCGTAACTCACTTATAACACCTGAAAAAATTTAGCTAATAACACCATAATCACACCCGAATACTATTGCAAAACAATTCGAATAACACCGGTTTGGGCAAAAGACGCAAATAACACATCATAACTTACCAATAACACCAAAAAACTAACTAATACCACCACAATAACATCTGTATACTACCACAAAATAACTCGAATCACCGACTCTGACAAAAGGCACGAATAACACCGCCGAATCTCACCAATTACACCAAAATAACATAGCTAATAACACAATCGGAGGACACAGGAGGGCATAGCCGAAAACAATTTTCTCTGAACATGAGACACGGGGTCTAACCCGCGGTCGGCATGTAATGCAAAAACAAAACCAACTTATCCCGCAATGCAACGAAGATGAAGAAAACAAACACCCATGTCAGTGTTTTGAAAATGCTCCGCAGCTGTTCTGTTGCACCAAACGGCCCCTTGATAACATTGTTGGAAAGGAGATTTACAAGGGACATGTATAAAGGTGTCACTAAAGAAGATGCAAACCTAGAATGGGGAAGATCGAAGGAGATATAGTGCTTAGAGGGGGACAACAAAGATATTGGTGCAGGGAAATTCTTAATGCATTTTGAAAGCCAGTGATGCAAAAATTCGACTTTTTTTTTTGTATTTTTGTTGGGTGAATGTTGACCTCATTTTTAGTGAGGTCTAGTCTTCCTCTTAGGGTTTAGGATCTAGCCTTAGGGATCTCCCTTTGACTATCTTAGAACCTTAGAAGTGGTGCCCGCCTCATTGTAATTTGACCTATTTCCGTCCTCTTTTGTGGTTCCAAGTGTGTGGTATCGACTTCTAGCATTTAGAAGGGTGAAACCAACATGAGGAAACCCAAAAGGGATCCCTATAGGACCTTTTTGAGCCTTAGGGTGGCCTTCTGCACAATTCGCACTCCCGCGCGCACAAACTTCGCAATTCGGAGAGCCAACACGTCCGATCGCCATAATTCACATCGCTTGCACTGTTACCCGTCGAAGACTCGAATGAAATTTTTGAAACAATCGATCGCGGGTCAATATTTTTGTGAAATTTGAATTTCGACGCGTTTTTGACCCGACCGTCGACGACGTCGTCCGAGCGACCCCGGATGACGAAACGGACTGCGCCAGCGCGTCCGGAACGTCAATTTTGCCTAGGGAGGACACCTATTTTGTCGCATCGTCGTGCGCGGGTAAAATG
>NW_018164444.1:16885145-16908054 GCF_001263595.1 Phalaenopsis equestris
TATATATATATATGTAAATTAAAAAGTCCTTCCGAAGCGGGCGACGGGATTTCGATTCCGGCGGCCGACAGCTTCTTACGGGCGACCCCCAAACGCAACTTCCCCCCTTTTTAAACGCCGACAGTGAAAACATTGTTGAATGCTGTATTTGGGTGTTAATTGTGAAAGAGAAGATGTGGAGGATGCAATGGAGATTTAAATAATGGGATGGAGATCTAGGTGTGGTGTTGAAGTGTGAAAATTGATGATTGGTGTGACAAAGGGTGATAGAGATTTATGAATGAATTTTCTTATGTGTCTTTGAAAAGTAGGACGATATGCTGGATGATCAAAAGATTAGAGCGATGGTGTCAGACTGACACGAAAAATTAGACAACGGATATGAGAGATGCTGATCGATATGCATTTTGTGGTGAGAGTCATGGAGAGCCCTAATTGTTACTAACCAAGGAAGAAGAATAAGTCGCGATTCAAGTTCTTGTTAGAGACCAAAAAAATGCAAAATTTTGAACGCCAAAGAAGAGAATCTTAAGACAAAGGAGACTTATTCTTATTTTATTGATACCCTTATACTTCTAAAGAGAGGAAGTATTTTACAAACTTACAATGATCTATTTTACTACCCAGTAAGCCTTTAGAACTCAAACTGCCTATTACAAATATTTGATATAGCCCATTACAATTTCTTATAAATACATCAAATATTAAATCCATATTTAATCCAATAACTTAGTCTTATGAGAGTGGATCAATCACTTAGTATTTCTATGTCAACATTTTTTTCCAACACAATCAAGTTTCATGCATCATGAGCATCCTCAACCACTAGGAGATGCAATAGTTATTTGCTCTTATATCCTGCTTAATATGGCAGAAGGTATCAAGAACTCAACAGAGCCACGAACGTCTCAATCCTGCTCGAACCACTGACTTTGATACAATGTATCAAAATCTCTCTCTCCTCTCTCTTTCTCTCTCTTTACGTATTTATGTATGTACCTATACACACAAAAACGTTATATACATTCATACATACATAATTAGTGCAGAAAATCATACCTTTCACTATTAATGATCAAATTATATTTCTAAAATTTCTTTTGACGTAGAGAGAGAACTTTTTAGAAATGAATCAGGCATAAACCATATTTTGGCTAGATGTTGGGCTGTTTAAATTTTTTTCTATTTTTCTACTCATTCGTGTGAATATTGCTAAGTAGTGCACATTACATCCTATATTATAGCGTAATGCACACCTTGGGTTATTTGCATGGAAAGATTTAGCAAAGTGAAATAGGGCATACAATTGTGCTATTGGTGTGCAATAGCACATAATGCATATGGCATATGCAACCTTATTTTTTTATTTTAGTTTATCTAATTACTTGTGTGAATAAGAAAACAATTTTTTGAGGTTAGCATAACTAGTGAGACTCTTTCATTGCTAAATCTAGTTGAACTGCATTTGTTTTATTGACTTATGATATTTTACCTGATATGGCTTACCAAATGTTTATATAGTTATCTTTGTTATTTTTGATGAGTAATAAAACTATTCCTTGTTGACGCACTTGATTAGGGATCTCTGTTCTCTTAAGTCGAGGTTATCCTATGCTTTCTGTTTTTTATTCATTTTTATTTAAGGGTAAATGAGCTTTGCCACATATTATTTTCCTTATACTCCAGCCATTTCTTCTGTCTTAGTTTGAGCTATTCAAACTTTCACTACTCAGCCAATACTTTCCCTCAAACTAGGACTTGCCTCTTCTTATATGGGCTTGTTTCACTCTTTAACTTAGGGATATATATACCTAGAAAAGACCATAAAAAGTGCAAATTTAATCAGATCTGATTAATAAACTATTGACATCTTTTTTAAAGATTAGCACATATTACACTCAGGTTTTAATTAATTGTAATTTTTAATTGATATTTATTCATTGAATTCCTTTTTTTTTAAATTTTTTATGATTTACCTTTTTGATTATATGTCTGCCATTCACTATTAACATTAAACTTTTAAATGCAAGCACTAATAAGATAGATAAGAATGAATATTGAAAGTGATATCGGAGTTAACCCAAACCACAACAGAAAAATAAATATTATTATTCAAAGCAAATAAGCAGTTATAAAGTCACAACGAAAAGGAAAGACAACAACGATCACACGACACTAACAAGCTCAATTAAAGCTTATCCCAAGGGTGGTGATCGGTGAAAGAGGTTGTGAGTTGGCCGTTAGTGCACCGAGAAGGGAAGGTTGGTCAGCTGTAGGGAGAAGGTTGGGGCTGTGAATTGCGTTGTGGAGGTTGTATGGGTTGGGGCAGCAATTAGGTGGTCGGGAACTGGTTTGATAAGACTTGAACAACAGATAGGATGTGGGGGAAGGGATTTCGTGAGTCTGGGAAAACAGTGGTGGCAGTAAAGGCGTTGGTTGGGTGCTGGGAGGCGACGACGAGGGATGACAATAAGGTGGGATGGAGCTAGGTGGTAGACGGTTGCAAGAAAACAACGAGAAGGGTGTTTGTTGGTTGGCTGCAGCCAGCATGGTGATGGAGGCGACGAAGTTACGGGTGGTGGGCTATGGGACAACAAAGGGAGGGCTGTTCGGGGGCTGCAGTAGTGAGGGGGATGGTCGGAAAGGGATTTTGGAGGAGTTGAATGGGATAAATATCTTCCCGGGATCGAGCTATTGCCGGAGCATCACTCGAACCCTTGGAGAAGGTCGCCACCTTGGACGAGCTATAGCCGGAGCACATTCTCGTCTTCGGATACAAACCTAGAAGGGAAAACAACTCCGACGATTGGCTTGGACATAAATCTGAAATCCCGAAGACAAAACCCGCCTCTAATCAAAGCTAACAACACCTATTTATAGTGAGAAATAGTAAATAGAATACTTAGGGAATATAAATATAAATGTGATGAAAAAGGGACTGAAAGTGCTAGAAAAGGAAAACCAGACATTGCAAGGAATCAAATATGAAAAAGGGACCGTGGTATTGTAGCAACTACAATACCATGTTCCGGTAAGCTCCTGCGTCAATCCCTTGGGGTTGAGGGGGAGCTTCGACTTCATTTGTCGAAGCTTCAGGGTCCTTGTAGTATTTAGTTAGGTCCACATCATTGAATGTAGCATAAATATTGTAGTCTCATGACATGTCGATCTTGTAGGCGTCGTCATTCCACAACACGTCTAGATAAAATAACTATGCTTTCCTTTTTGACACATCTTGAGCTGGAGTTGCATATAGATGTATATTTCCACACTGTAACTCTCAAGCTCTTATGTTTGAAACCTGCTTCTCCTTTTCGTGCTTAGCAGAATGTAGTTGATAAACAAGTATGTGAGACAAAACCAACTTAGTGATGAAATTTGTAGCAGACTGCACCACTCTTACTAGCAACCACTCAGAAGAGACATCTTCTTCTTCATTGATAGAACTTGGATCCCTTTGAAGAATTTCCTTTCCCATCAAGCTCCTGAGACAAATTTCAAGGATGAGGTTAATCTCTTCTATTTGGATATCTGATGATGGGTACTACGTAGAACTAAATCTAAAATCTGAATAACTCTATGTAATCTTTCTGACGTTGCACAAAAGGGCTCCCTTTCAGACGAGTTGGACCTCCCTCAGTAGGTGCAATTATGAATGAGTCTATAGATCTGAATGGTTTGAATTTTTCTTATCTTGGGTTGCCTTGTATCTGATAGCGACTCCTCAAACTCATGGCCCATTTGGACATCTCAGGCTAGCCCGACTGATGTTCCTCTCAACAACTACATGATGCTAGCTTGGCGCGCACAATCTCGTTCTCTGCCGGAACACCCATTACATTAGAGTCACTATTTTCTAAAATAACTATTGTTACCTCAATCAGAATCTATATCTTGGGGACATCTGTAATCGATGACATCTCTTCCTCGTTGGCTAAAAATTGTGAATTCTCTTTGAAGTCGCCATCTTCTAGCGGAACGCCGTTTAGTTCTTAAACCGCTCCCTGATTAGTGAAAGCGATCACTCTCTTGGTTGTGCAATCCGTTTCACTATGCCCAAATCCGTGGCACTTGCAACATTTTTTGACTGCGATATATTTATGGATGCAGATTGGTTCTACATGTTCTCCACTCTGAATCAATTTTTCCTCGGACTAGGCCATCTTGGGTGTTCTTCTAGGTGTATTCCGGTTGTAAGATCCTGAGATCGAACTCTGCCTGTAAGAGGGGGTGATTGCTTGGTGATGTAGTGTACCCTTTTGAAGTTAAGATCTACACATTCTGTCTGTAGTAAGTTGGTAGGATCTGGTGCTATCTTTCTCGCTTCATCTTCAAATTCTCCTGTTCTCCCATTCGACGCTTCAGTTCACGGTTGAGAGTAATCTCCCCTGGGTTTCATCCTCAATATCTACCGCTGAAGTCGGCTTATCTATCGTTGTATCTCTTCTGGGGTAGACTTGAGCATGTATCTTCTTGGTGGAATGACTAGGGTTTAGGGTTGGTAGGTGAAAGAGGGAGCATGAGGCTAATTGAAAGTGTAGAAAATTTAATTTTGGGTTGCTGACTTTGAATACCGATAAAGGAAAATTAGGGTTATGTTAAAATTTGGCTATTGTTTGGTGTGTGGTAAGAATGAAAATTTTTGGTGGAGGTGGCTTGGATAGTGACAGATGCTAGGAAACTCTAGGATGAGACTATGTTTAGGCTAGCTTTAATACCAAATGATACCGGAGTTAACCCAAACTATAATGGAAAAAAATATTATTATTCGAAGCAATTAAGCTGTTACATGATCACAATGAAAAGAAAAAACAAAAACAAATGCACAACATTAACAAGCACGATTAAATCGTATCAAGGGCGGTGACTGGTGAAAGAGGTTGTGAGTTTGTCATGGATACGAACGGAAAGGGAAGGGAAGTGCCGGTCGGCTGTAAGGAGAAGGTTAGGGGTTGTGAACTGTTTTGTGGACGTTGTATGGGTTGGGGCAGCGATTAGGTGGCAGGAAATTTGTTCTACAAGGCTAGAACATTAGCTATGTTTCAGGGAAGGGATTTCGTGAGGCTGGGACGGTAAAGAAGTGGCAGGAAAGGGGTTGGTTGAGTGTTGAAAGGCAACAATGAGGGGTGACAACAAGTTGGGAGGGAGCTAGGTGGTAGAAGGTTGTAAAAAAAACAACGAGGGTGTTTGTTGGGTGTTTGCATTGAATACGGTGATGGAGGCGGCGAAGGGAAGGGTGGTGGGCTGTGGGACAACAAAGGGAGGGCTGTCTGGGGGCAGCAACGCGGAGGGGATGGTTGAAAAGGGATTTTGGAGGAGTTGAATAGGATAAATATCCTTGCGGGATCGTGCTACAGCCGAGCATAACTCAAATCCTTAGAGAAGGTCACCATCTTGGACGAGTTAAAATCGGAACACGTTCTCACCTTCAGATACAACCCTAGAAGGGATGTAGTCCTGACAGCTGGCTTGAACAAAAAATCTGAAATCTGGAAACCAAAAATTGACTCTAACCAAAGCAAAGAACATCTATATATAATGAGGAATTGTAGATAGAATATGTAGAGAGTAGAAATAGAAAGATGATGGAAAAAGAAGGAGGTAGACAGGAAAAGTGCTAGAAAAGGAAGGGCTAGAAAAAGCAAGGAATCAAATAGGAAAAATGGACCGCGGTACTATAGCAACTACATTAACATGTCCAGGTAAGCTTCCGTGTCAAAAGTCAAGTCGTGGATTAGTTGTTTTTGATATAAGATTGACATGATTTTAATTAATTTATTTAGGCGAAGAATTGGCCCTTTGCATGTCCATCTCAAATTAGTTGAGCTATTTTCTCTCTTGTTGACTCACTTCTCTATTTTCATGATTGATTGGCCTTTACCAAATGTAGATTTCCATGAACTCTCATGATGTCATTATGAACTTGAAATGATACTATTAAATTGCTTCTAGTTTTTAATTATTTTTTTCTAGGTTCATGCTGTTGTTGCTGAAAATGATGGCCCTAAGTGGTGGGAGAGAAATGTTGGACCAAATATGATTGATATTCATTCCACAACGGAGTTTCTTGAAGCATTATGCCAAGCGGGTGATAAGCTTGTTGTTGTTGAATTCTATGGCACTTGGTGTGGTTCCTGCCGAGCACTTTTTCCCAAGGTTTGGCTTGTTTATTCTGTTCTCTTCATTTTCATGATAATCTTCATCATCTAATCCATTTTAGTCATGTTAACCTCTCTAGCCCCATGCACGAATACAAGAATGTACATATATAATTATATGGACATTAAAATTACATATGAACCCATTTTATTTTTGTATTCTTGATGCAACATGACTTTCCATTATTAGATGTTAAGATTATCAATGCGTAAGAGGCAATCACTATTTGCAAAATGTTTTTTTTTTTTGGAGCATGAATAAAATGTGCTCTTTCATTAATTGAATTGCATATATCAGAGGGAACATTGCCTAATATTATGCCACTCAACAACCTTCATACAAATGATTACGACAAAATGATCATGAAATTTTTTGCCAGATATTAATGTAAGAAATTACCGACAACTAGCAATCAATTTTAAAAAAATTCAACTCAAGAAATGTTTCATGCCTGCCTTAAAAGAGCATTTGAACAAGAATTCTGAATTATCTCATTCTTGCATGCTTAAAAAATATAAATAGAACTTATTTTCTTGCTGAACAATTAAACTTGGACAATATTTATACTAAGTTAACAAAATATTAAATTATTAAACAATGTGCTTATAAACAACCTAAGTGAAAGGGAAAAACTAAAGAGATAAATAATGCGAGTCATACTGGAAAGTATAAAGTACAAACAAATTTTTTAAGATGTTTCATATTAACAATGTAATCAATTGTCAAATATTAAATGCTCCAAAAATTGAAAAAATATAGAACAAAATGAACTATTGAAGTCAATCATTGGATCATAATTATTATAATTCACATTATTCTCATTTGCCCTTTCTACCACAAATTCTTGTTCAAACATGGTGTTATTATTTGAATCAATAGAAGAAACTTGGGTTTTATCGCTCACTTCATCTTAATCAATAATCTCATGTCGTGCTTTTGTTAATGCTTACTTAACAAGAGATTATTGATATATATATTCTTTGAGCATGGCTTCGTGATTTTCTCTTGGAAGTATATTGATGAAGTTCTTCAATTTTAATCTACTTCTAAGCTTGCAATTGCCTCTATATCCTTCTATGTTAGTTATCATCAAAATAAGCATTTCAAACATCATTCATCATCCGAGTGAGCCACTGTCATGACCGGACCCGAGGCTTGAGATTTTTTACGATGGGAACAAATTGTAAGATTGTGGAATTAAAATTCCATTATTCATTCTAAATCCAAAATAATGAAAGCGCCCCTAATGATTTCAAATTAAATTGAACAAATAATAAAATTTACCTTAGTTTAGGTTGTCCACGCTTTTACATACATTTCCTTCTTTATTACTCATCTTAAACAAAACTTAAACCTGATAGAGTTAATTTAACACAACAATGAACTGAAAAAAACGGTGAGTACCGCTACTTTTAAACTACAATAATCTTACGGGAAATAAATGATATGCATGCTAGTAAAACATAATGTGAATCAACATTAGAGCATTTGGTGATTTAAACTCTCTAATAGGACAATTAAAGATGATTACAAACATTTGCTATGTCTTATTTTATCATTTATATATATATGTATATATATATATACAAACATTACGAGAGCACTGTCTAAAAATTATCCAAATTAAGTATATTAATATCAATAATTTTTTTTTACATGCAGTGGTACCTTAGCAACATTATTATTGTCGGGACTCAAACCGCAGGTGTAAAAAGTGTGTGGTTGCGTTGGGTAATTGACAACTATTGTTTGAAAAACTATGTCATAAATCTTTTAAGTTATTGGGTCAATGTTAGGGCGTCCTCTGGAGGCCACAAGCTTTATGACTTGAATACAATAACAATTGTGCAAGGGCCGCTACACCGGCGCTCGGGTGTAGTGTTAAATAAACAAATATTCCCACATTATGGATACATACAAACAGAGAAGTTAGTCCATGAAAATAATATTCTGATATGAATACGTATACTCTCACAGATAAATTATATATTTAGTAAATGTTGCGATTCATGCCTGAAGTCCATCTTCTGTAATGTGGTCCAACTGCAATCCTATTGTACACTGCGGGATGTGCAAATCATAGCGTTTAAAACAGAGAGACAATAAAAGCAGAGCAAACGACTGTTGTCAGAAAACCACCCACAATTGGAGACCTCAAGAGGAGTACGCCTCAGTGAGTGGCACGAGCTAGTCAGGAGCAGGACAAAACCAATTTGAATGAGAAGAAGTTTGAGAAGAGTGGTGCACCATTTATAGTATCCGCCAGGAAATGCTTCATATGTCATGATTTTGGACATCGCTTCCAGTTGCCGAGCCAAATTGTGACTTTCTCCGAGCAAGGGGCAGCGGAAGAATTGCATGAGTATCATCTTCTATTGAATGAGGGTGAGATGCTTGTGGTTCGACAACTCCTACAGATTGAGACTGTGATGGAGCAGCAGTGGCTTTGCCATTACATTTTTCACATCAAGTGTATAGTGAAAGGCAAGGTACGCAACATCATCATTGATTGAGGTTGTAGCAAGAATGTGACATTAATACTAATGATAGATAAGTTGAGCATCACGACTCAAAGATATCCTCAATTGTATTACCTGACATAGTTGAAGAAGGGATCGAGTCAATATTAACAGGTGTCTTATGGAGTTTTTGATTGTGAGCCATTTGCAGGATCAGTTTTGGTGTGACGTGGTGCCCATGGATGCCTGCCACTTTTTTGTTGGGGAGACCATGCCCATATGATCGTAGGACTCAACATGATAGGTTCGTGGAGATCCACTCCACCAAAAATGACAAACACAGTCCAACTTTCTGCGGATCCGAGATTATAGGTGCCCTTGTCAACAAAGAAACATAAGGAGGAATCCTAGTGATGGTAGAGGACCGTGAGAGAGAAGAGCTGGTAACAAACACAGGGCAACCAATACAAAGAGAGTTTCATGACATAATGTTCGCTAACTTACCACCCTGACCGCCACAATTCAAGAAGATTCAAATTGTCCTCTCCTCAGATTGGATTTAACCAACCTTAGGTTGCTTATGTAGAATTCAGTAGAATACACTTGATACAAAATCCCCGTTGAGCTTAGTAAGATACTCCCAGATGGTTGGACCGATATGGATGTTTGCTCGCAAATGGTAAAAACTTCTCGGGTGCTTTTGAGAACGACACAGTCTCCAGTGGGATCCAGGCGCTTCTCAGACCACAGTCGAAGACCCCTTAACCTCGGAAGTTTACCAACAACTCTACTAATTTCAACATGCAAACAAAAGTTTCGACGAATGAGGCCAAAACTCTCTAATCCCAAGAGATTGATGTGTGAGCTTTCCCGCATTATTTGTCACGGTACTGTAGCTGCTACAGTATTGCAAGATTCAAAATCACAGAAGATGGGAGACGGGCAGCTGAAATAGTTTGTTTTTTAATGCTTTATTTCTTATTATGTTTCATTCCTTTTTAGTCATTTCATATATATGTGTTGAATTAGGCTTTGAAAGTCAGTTTTTGGCGTATGTTTCTATTTTGGATAGCCATCGGTTGCCGATGTTTCCCTTCTAAGGCTGTATCCGAAGGAGAGTAGGTGCTCCCGCTGTAGCTCGATCATGCAGGGATATTTATCCTTGCCTAACTCCTCAGCAACCTTTACAACCATAACCCTTGCTACCGCATTCCCGAGGCAGCCTTCCCCTTTTTTTGTTCTGCAGTCCACTGCCCTTCCTCTTCGTTGGTTCTTGCTGTCCTAGCAACCTGCTTCGCTGCTTTCGCTGTCCCATACCTTCACCTTCACTGCTGCAGCCCTCCACTCATTTCTTTTGTGGTTGTTCTACCTTTGTCCCTCCATTTGACATCACCGCCGCTGCCCTGCAAGCCCTTCCCTTACTGTCATATCGCTGTTCAGCCGTTCAGCGACGCAGCCGCAGCCCCACAACTCTTCTTGCTGCTGTGAGCTTACCTGACTTTTCCAAACCATCTCACCATACCCTGCGACCGCCCACCTTCCTACCATTTGACAACCAACCGTAACCATCCCTTGCTTCCTTCCGACCATTCCCTCACTTCCATGTGAGTTTTTCCTTTGTAAATCGCAGCATCTCCTCCCTCTATCTAATCCCTAGTTGAGTTATGTTGTGTCTTTGTTATTTCCTAGTTTACAGTGTTTGTGCTTGTAATCTTACTTACTTTTTTAGTAATATTAGCTTATCTTATTGTTGTTTAGGTTAACTCCGGTATCAATTTATTTCTACAACTAGCACGTATTTTTATGTTAGGTCTTTCATTCTTCTACCCTCAAACATTCCATTTAATTTAATTTGTATACTAAGAAACAAAAATTATGTCTGAAAATTGTTTGACAAAGTTTAAAGAGTAGACTCATAGACATGCCAAAAAATCTATATGCACCGAGGTTGAAAAAAAGTAAATATATAAAGATTAAGTACCAACAAAAAAAAAAAAAACCAAATTGAGAGCTAGTTAGAATGATCGAGACAACAATAAAATATCTGTTGAGTGGCATCATTGAATTGACAGACTGAAGATGAGGTCCAAAGAGCCGAGAAATAAATATAAGATTGTGAAGTCTAGTGAATCTCTCACTTTGACTCAGAAATATCAAAAGAGATTGAGAAGGTCAGGCTAGAAGAACATAGCAGAAAAGGTCTGTGATAGCCCTGAAGAGAGTGGGAGAGGAGTGCAGTGTAGTGAGAAATCAAAGATTGAACAGCATGAGAGTACTATCAGGAGGGGCATTGCTAGACCAAGCAGTAACAACAAGAGATTTGGATAAAATTGTTCCTTTTGGCATTTTAATTCATGTGGTGAGCGATGGGAATTGGGTACCGAACCCTACCCTTGAATGATGCAAAATTTGCTATATGCGCTTTGTCATGAAGTTTGTAGCAATGTGACACACCTTGCAGTGCTTCGCTTCACGACGCCTTGGGCAATCGCTCTGCTTCTTTATTAAAGCACGCTTTTTACAACATCAGTAGATGCTTGTATATTCTTCTTGTTCCATCCCAGTGAAGAACTCCCAATGTGATTCTATGCTAGGGGCATTTACATTCATATAACAGAATTTTTACGTATTTACATATATAACACCTAAACATTCATATTTACATGCATACCACTCAAGTTTTTAAAATCACATCAAAGATACCACCATCACTTTTTTTTTTTTGAAGTGAAATAAACCTTTTCATGTATAAGGCCATGTCACCAATGTATTATAAGCGTAAATATCAAAGTTCGCGTATTCGATATGCTAATACATAAGAATTATGTGGTATGTTTGTAAATTTCCTTTATGCTAATTATATCTTATGTTCATAAATCCATCTGAGATATGCTTGAGGTTCTACTTATATTTTATGCCATGTTGTAAGATTGACTGAATGTGGATTTTCTTTAATCATTATCATTAGCCTTCTTTGGTAGACTTTTTCTTCAGAATTACCTCATTTTGTTATTGCTCTGGAATACCTTTTTTTTTGGGCAATAGAAAATAATCTGTTTTCTCTGACTGTTTCTGTTAAATTTTAGCTCTGCAAAACTGCTGAAGAGCATCCAGATATTTTATTTCTCAAAGTTGACTTCGATAAGAATAAGCCAATGTGCAAAAGGCTAAATGTAAGAGTTCTTCCATTTTTTCATTTTTACCGTGGCGCAGAAGGAAAATTAGAATCATTTTCGTGCTCGCTAGCAAAGGTAAGAATTTAACATCAATATTTATGAGTTCTTATGGTCCTTGGCTCCTTGCCCTGCCCTTTACTATCTTATTATTGCAATTTCATCTACGTTCTATATATGAAGTTAGCACAATTGAAAATTAAAAGAAATCTCATTGTGCCTTTCTGAAAGCTTTCATAACTACCTATAGATGGAGGGGGATCCTACTTATATGATTTTAAAGGCGTTCAACTAATTGATTGGCTGACCTTTTCCCTTTCATATCATAACTTCTTTAATAGAAATGATATAATTTTATATCCTGCTCCAGTACACTTCAAGCATTTAATTGATAGGGCAAAACCATTATTTCATACATTTAGCATGGCTTTGGCTGTATTTTCACCACTTGTAACCATCATGATAACCTATGTATTCAATTTGGCTTAATATTCTTATATCTTAATTATAGCTTATCTTATTTATTATATTTTATCTATATTCATTTATTTCCCATAACACTCTTCCTGATGGCTAAAGCAAAATAAAGCTTGTATGTCATATGATTTCTTTCTAACATTGATTTTAATATCTCATGCATTTATGAAAATTAGTCTTTCTAAACTTTTTGGTGTGTGGGAGTGTTTCCCTCAACTTACTCTTATTGTTCCTGTTTCTCCATTTTGTTTTTTTAGAAAAAGCCCGAGAGCAAATATATTAATTTAATACGGAAAAGAATATATTAATACGGAAAAGATACAGAAATGTTGTATGAGAAGGCCTAAAAGAAAGCCCAACTCATATAATACAACACACATAAAACCCATATAAAACAAATATCATAAAGGTAAAAAAGCAAAAGCCACAAAAGGGCACAAAAGTGCTAGGGACGTCCCACTTTACTCCTCATGCCTCTAGTTCTCGAAAGTGAGCTGGCTAATAAATTGGTAAGGTGAGTACCATTGCCCGAGTAACCAAAGTATTATTCATCAGATTTCTGAGCTTAAATAGATCTTCATTCAACTTATTCTTATTGTTCCTGTTGCTCCATGCCACTCACATATTACCTTATGAAGAGAAATTATTTTGTTAATTTTGTTATATATATAAGGTTGTGACTTATGTTTCCCTCAACTTACTCTTATTTTTCAAAGCCACAGCCTGTGTATATATATATATATATATATACCCGATTGCGATTCCCAGATATGATCTTTGGCTTTCCGAAAGTTCTTCTCTCACTCGACGACGATTTCTGCGTTCGTTTTCCGTGTTCGTCGACAACGACATAGGGATTCTGCGGCTTCGTTCTCGCCGGCTTCTGCGTTGAGCGTCGACCTCGTCGAGCTGCAAGTTTCGCGGCTCATCTTTCTGCGTCGACGTCCAGTTACGACGCTGCACCTCTGCTTTCCGTGTCCGGCGACTCTTTTCTTCATTTTTGACGCTTCTTCTATTCGTGTCCGCGCCAATGCTTTTCTCTGGCTCGACCTTCTGCTTTGTTTCTGCGCCCGTCTTTCTCTCTAGCCCGACACAAGCTTCTCCATGCAGGTGACAACTGGTTGTTTTGATGACACTTCTTTCTTCTTTTGCTAAACTAACAAATGCTTCCTTGGCCCACGTGGTGGGAAACCCTCAGGTGGAGTCCGCGGTGGTATTCCCCTCAAGCTATAAGACTGTCGCGGTGGCACATATGATTGTCCTTTTGTTAATAAGGGAAGTAGGAAATGTGGGAAAACAATAATTTTTTTCTCTGACTCAGAAATTTGTACAATGACAGAAAAATTCAAGATTGCTCTTACTGGAAAATTTCAGCGAGGACACCCACCTATGGAGGTTATCAGAAAAAGCGTAGATGATCTTAAATCAGTAAACAAGTGGAAAGTGATATATATGAATGAGAGATATGTGTTGATCTGACGGAAGACTACACCAGAATTTTCTCCAAGAAATATCTTAATATCAGAGGAAAAGCTATGAAGTTACTCAAGTGATCTCCTGATTTTGACCCAAATCATGAAACTCCCACTGTACCGGTATGGTTTAGTTTACATGGTCTCAAGCTGTATTTTTTTCACCATCAGGTTCTCTACTCTATTGGTGTCATACTAGGAGACCCTTTGAAGTTAGATCTGCCTACTTTCATCCTAACCAGACCCTCGGTGACCAGAATATTTGTGGAAAGGGATATTACTTTACCGGATGTTACCGAAGTTTGGCTGGGCACAACCCACAATGGATATTGACAACAAATCGTCTTGGAACACAGACCTCCATATTATACCCATTGTAAGATGTTTGGTCATATCCTTGATAAATGCTACAAGTTCCATTCTAATTTGAAAACTAAGGTTCAAGTGAATAAGGATGGGTCTAACCCCACTGCTCTGGGCATTTCAGTTCCACTTGGGGAGGATACTACCAGGCAGGTGGTGTTTGTTGCCCCTGAGGACCCCCTCATGACACTGCTGTTACTGTTACTGCGAGTGATGTGATGTTGGCACCTTCAAACCCGATAGAAAACAATACTAATGGACTATTACCTACAATGATAGTGTTCATACTGATAATCAGGAGAGGCTCGCAGCTCCACTTCTTTAGGAAATATCCGGTGTAGAGTCAACTCATACTTCACATATACTAGAACCTATTGTGGGTGCTATGGTTGGTATTCCTTCTGCTTCAGCTTTACCACCCCATCAGATTGATTCTTCGGAAGAGGAATGACAGGTCTATTCCAGGAGGAAGAAGAAGAATGAAGGCACTCCAGCTCGGGAACATATTGGATGATACATTGATTACTTTTGACAATGACAATCATTTTACCAGCTTATTAGCTTGCTCCTTTCCTAGAACTAGAGGTAGAGGCAAGACCAAATTGGGTCGCTCTCTAGCCACCTAATATGTATTTCGACACTGTGAGGTTTTTTATTTAAGTATCTAATGCATTTTCTGTTTTTTCTAGTTTTGAAACCATTTGTGGTTTTTTAGTAGGCAGGGTGCCATGTTTGGGCTCTCTCACACTTTGTAATATATATATATATATATTCATTGATAAAAAAAAAGAGGATACATATGTTGTAGTGAGTGGGTACAAAGATCCCACTCACAGGGATTACAAATGTATTCCCCAAAAATAAAACAAAAAGAAACAACTCCTAATCATGGTGGGTGTAGTCGGCGGATCTACCACTGCCCCTTCCTCTATAGATCTAGGGATGGAGTCCAGCAACATATTGAGATGTGGGCTTTCGCCCGAAACAATGATATAGTCATTCTGAGAGTTACCGAGATCTGATATTTTTTTCTTCTTCTTCCTAGATTTGTAAATCTGCCAATCATCTGTCAGAGGAAGTCTCGTGTGAACAATAGGTAGATTTTCGATGGAGGTAAACTGCTGATCTGACTCAGCCAGGAGCACATAGGGGTGTTAACGAGCCGAACATGAGCGAGCCAGGCTCAGTTGGTGTTCGACTCGTTTACATTTATAGCTCAAAAAGTGTGCTCGTGTTCATTTTGCGTTCAGCTCGTTTATTTAGCGAGCCGAACACAAGCCGTTCACGAACAAAGAGTCAAATCATGTAGCCATAAGATGCTAAGGATTGGGGCAAGATTTAAAACATCATTTGAATCTAATTTAATAATTTTTATTGTATTTTCTTCATTAATACTTTTAATTGATTATAAATCTTTGTAGCATTATAGTCAATTAAATTTTTTAAAAATACTAGTAGTATTTTGAGTCAAAACGAGCCGAACACGAAACACGAACGAATAAATATTGATTCGTGTTGTTTGTGTTCGACTCGTTAACTTAACGAACGAGCCGAACATGAGCTGTTCGCGAACAACGAGCCGTTTTGACAGCCCTAGCAGCACACCTTGATCCTGACACTCCTCTATAACATGAGTGCCATTTTCTCTCGCAGTAGGTGGATCCAAGCCACTTCGGCTAGCATTTGCTACAACACAATTTGTAGAATCTATAATCTGAGGAAGAACTTTCTCAACAACAGTAGGCGGAAGCTGCTGGTCTGATTGGTGAGGAGTAGCCTTATGAATTAAGTTCTCATTCAACATTTCTGAAAGATTAACAGCTTCTGTTATATTTTCCTCCACATGGATGGTGTTGTTAGGATCTGCCGATCTCAAATGTGGGTGAAGCCTGAAGCATTTGATTGAGGTGTGCCCAAACAGCTTACAGTGATTGCAGTAGTATGATTTTTGTTCAGTTATAATTGGCTGTCAATACCTATATATTTCTGGTAGAGCAAGCACGTGAACCATACACCTTAATATTTTTGACTTTGTTCCAACCAATGTTTCACACATTAGAGCGCATCCAAGCACAATATATAAAATGGAGTTGTTCCACTGAAATGAATGGACGAGCTGTTTAACAAATGCATAAATATTTGTGGTACCATAATGGGTTGTTCATTTAATTAATGGTTTAATAGAAAAAATCTTGGATCATGATTTTCAGGTCAAATTTCCATCTGGATGTCCCAAAATCATTGAATTTATTTTGAGATGATTGTAATATATGAAAATCAATATTACACTTATCTCAATGCAAATTTAAATATTGTTATTATTTGTTTTGCTTCATACGTATGCCCCATAGAAATTGAAATTTATGTCAGATTTGGTGAAATGCATCGACAAACAATGACGGCTAATTTAAGTTAATTGAAGTTTATGAGTGATAACTAATTGTCACATATTGTAGTAATCTAATAAATGAGGAATATGAGCAAATTGAACTTGTTATAAAGGGGGAACATATTTGGCTTGCTACCATTTTGGAAGTTGCATTTTTAGAGGTTGTGTAATGTTGTTCACGAATTAATCTGAAAACAACAAAACATTCAATTCATTTATTCGTAAATCTTTTTGGGATTTTTATTAGCTGAGTGGAGCTAAATGACGTCATTTGACAAATTCCAGCAGATATCCATAACAATCTTTCTATGATGTGGAAATTAGGCAACAAGGACTGGAAGTGCATTGTCATTCTTGTTTATGCCATAGTGCAACACCTATATCTGGGACGGTAAGCCTACAAGAGTCTAGGGTTGTAAATGAGTCGAGCCGAACTCGAGTCATACCTAACTCGAGCTCGAGCTCAAATAACAAGCTCGAGTAGGCTCACTAATCGGCTCACGAATTTGAATAAAATTGTTTGCCATGTGAGTTCTCCAGAGAAGCCATCTGAGTGATGGATGGTGGGATAGAAGATAAATGCCATGACAACCCCAGAGAAGGCATAAATTTGATTGGAATCTTGCTAGTCAAGCTTGCTCCTGAGCCGACGAACCAAGCCTTGACAAGCTTGTGCTCAAGATCACGGCTTGATAAGCTCGAATCATGAGCTTATTAATGAGAGCAGCACAAGCCGGCTTAGCTCACTTGCACCCTTACAACAGGTCTTTTAGAAAGCAATTGGTAGCGTCAATTTGGTGGCAAGTAAACTAACAACATAATTTTCATGAACTTTGTTCAGAGAAGGCTTTATGAATGTTCATGATGCGTGAATAACACTGATGGATCTATTTACAAGGAGGGGACATTTCTCTGGTTTAGGTTACCTATTTTATGTTAGCGCCACTTCAAATTTCTTACAAGTACATATTGAACCTTCATTGATCAGTGTGGGAAGGGTGTAAGATTGGTTAAGAGGGTTGTTGGATGAAGAATGAAAATGAAAATGGAAATAGCTGTGGTGGTTGAGGATGACGAAATACTGTTGTTGGACTGCAAACTGGATGCCGGAACAGCAGTTCAACAGCTGTACAGCCAGAAAGTGGCAAGACGAATGGTGAAATAGCGAAGCATGGATGACAGGGAGGTTCAAGCACTTTTTCTCTTGGAGATACACATTCACCACCTGAAGAAATACATGCTATAACTCTCAAAATTGGATAAATATGGGAGAAAGTCTCCAAACAATATAAACCAAACAAAATGTCCCAAAACCAAAAAATAACAGCATATAATTATTTCTTGCGCAGTGAAGAAATGATTTTGAAGAAAGGATTAATTTTTTCATTCATGAGTTGTGCTTCTATAGAGCCATACAAACCTTTTACAAATAATTTCTAAACTTGTTTTATTTTTTATGACCCCTTAAAATAAGATTCAAATCTTAAAACTCCCACTCTAGATGGACAAAAGATATCCACTAAGCCCATCTTGTTACATAATCTAGACAAATCTAATGAACTAAGTCCTTTAGTGAGGCAGTCAACCACTTGCTCTCTAGTGGCTACATGAATTAGCTCCAGTAGCCCATTATTCAACTTTTCCTTGATGAAGAACATTTTGGTTCTATCGTGTTGCACCGAGTTGTTGGCAATGCTGATTGCTGACTTGTCACACAACAACTTCATTTGAGTTTCTTGCACCACCTTGAGCTCGACCAACAAGGCTCTCAACCACATCATCTCGACAACTTCTGAGGCCATGACCGTATACTCTGCCTCTACTATTGACCTCGCTGCTACAAATTATTTCTTGCTCTTCCAAGTAACCAAGTTGCCTTGCCCTCTACGAACATGCAGTATTCTGAGGTGGATCTGTCATCTGCACAACTCGCCCAGTCTACATCACGATAGCCCTTAATGTCTACATGCCATTCTTTATGAAGATCAACCCCTTCCCTAGTGCACTCTTCAGGTACCTCAATACTCCTCAGATCATGCATATAGCGGCTCACCACTTCCACTACAAATGAGATGTCGAGACGCTTGTGACTCAGGTAAATCAGACAACCCACTAGTCTCTGGTATCTGTCATGATAAACTTATTCTTCCGCCTCTACACTCAGTTTGACGTTCTGATGAATTGGAAAGACTGCAGACTAACATTTCAGCTTGTCTGTTTCTGTGAGCAGATCTAATACATACTTTTTCTGAGATAAGATCATCTTCTTTGGTCCATGAGCCACCTCAATCCCAAGAAAGTATTTGAGCTATCCAAGGTCCTTCACCTCAAATTCTTCGCCCAATCTAGCATTTAGTTGAATAATCTGTCTTAACATCACAAACGATAATCATGACATCAATATACACAACAAGCTTAGTGATGTGACCACCATTTTGACGAAAGAACACCATATAGTCGACATTGATATGTTGATAGCCCATACCCACCATAGTTTTTCTAAACTTTTCAAACCAAGCTCGAAGAGACTGTTTCAAGCCATAAAACGACTTCCTGAGCCTGCACAACCTACCCCACTGTCTGAACTGTGCTGAATCTTGATGTTATGTCCTTATACACCTCTTCCAATAACTCACCATGAAGAAAATCATTATTCACATTAAGTTAGTGTAACCTCCACCCACCATTAACAACTAGAGAAATTGGTGTCTTCACTGTGTTCATCTTTGCGACAGGTGCAAAAATTTTGTCATAGTCAATGTCATGTCTGACTGTACCCTTTCACCACTAATCATGCCTTGTAACACTCCAATTTCCCTTATGGATTTTGTTTTACCGTGAAAATCCAATTGCTCTTTTCCCCGCTGGTAATTTATTATTTCCCACGTCCCGTTCTTATCAAGAGCGACAGGTTCCTCCAACATGACAAATTTCCATTTTGGATTTTCCTTAGCTACCTGCCAAAATTTGGGTATAGAGACAAAAGGTGCAATCAAAGCTCCGTATATAAATGATGGGACAAACTGAGTATTATCATGTGAGAAATTAAAACAATCAGGAGAATAATAATCAGGAGAACGACTCACATTGCTGCGAGAGGTCATCCTGAAAGTAATGGGAGTGGAAGAAGGGAGAGGAATCATATCACCTGGGTAATTAAATTCTGAAGTGGAAGGCGTAGGTGTCTCAGGAGTCGGGGCAGACCAGGACAAGAAACTTGATGACACGAGTGACACGATAAACATTGTTCCTTCATTCTGCCTCTTCCTCCTTGTATACACTCTCAGCTCCCTTTGAGCTTGAATCCCTCCTTCAGGTTCATTTTCCTCAATTTTCTGCTCTTTTTTAGTTGATCCTTCCAACACAACAAGACAAGACATCATTCCCACATGCACCAATCTCTGACCATCAATACTCCCCCTCACACCTCATACCTTCAGTATCTGATAAGTCACTAAAGGTGAGGTCACCTCCAGAGTATAGTAAGGTTTGAACTCTCTATAAGACACATTCATTCTCACAAACACTCTCGTTTCTATCAGACTCCGACAAACATATCCCTTATGGGTAGCAGAATAACCCATAAAAATACATTTCACAGCTCTATGATCTAGTTTTCATATTAATGGTCTATTGTCCTTCACAAAACATACACAACTAAACCTTCAATGGGAGGACCCCATTATTATGTTTTTTAAATATCTAACAAAAAGACTTACAATTCAGTATTGTCGAGGGTATTCTGCTGATCAATTGAGTCGATGTCAAAAATGCTTGGCTCTACAGGTGCTTTGAGACAATAATCTTGATCATCATGCTTCGAGCTGTCTCTAGAACGTGTCTATTCTTCTTCTCTACGACTTTGTTTTGTGCTGGTGTGTATAAACATGCGGTTTGATGTTGTATCTCTCGAGCTCACAAGTATTTCCTAAACGTCTTGTTGATATATTTTATCCCATTATCAGACCTCAATACCTTCACTACTGCACCGTATTGAGTCTGAATCACTATGTGAAAATTAGATATAACCAAATAACACAAGAAAAACAATCAATGAAAGTCACAAAATATTTGTAACCATTCATAGAAGTTGTAGAAGATTCCCCATTCATTTGAGTGCACCAAATCAAAACCATAAGAACTCCTTTTACTAGAGCTAACAAAAGAGCTCCTCGTATGTTTACCAAACTCACAAGCATTACAAATAATTTTTTGTTTATTTTCCTTTTCATATAATGATGATTACAAAACATTCAATAGACCAAATAAAGAGTCCCACGCGCCTGTGATGTAGCATCAAACATCCACACTCTCAAATTCTACTGCCCCAACATTCTCAACCATGAATGTCAAAACTGAGTCCATTTCTTCTCTATCCAAGTACTAGAGTCCACTATGCCACGTACCAGTCCCAATCTTTGGTCAGTTTCCTTCTCTTGAAAGATCACCTTTGGAATATCAAATGAAACAACACATTTTAGTTGGAGTTTAGTAACATTAATGGATAAAAGATTCACTGAAAATGAAGGAGCATGCAAAACATTAGACAAAGTTACAGAATTGGTGCACCTCACTGTACCCTTACCAACTATAGGTTGTGTTATACCATTAGCGGCCTGAATACTCTATGGAGCTGTTAGGTGAGTATAGGATGAGAACTCACTAGCGGCACTTGTCAAATGTTGAGATGCACCATAATCTACTATCCATTATGGTGATCTTGTGGTGGATATAGAGACGAGCATGTGTACCACAAACACCTATGACTGAGTGAACATAACTAGCAGTGTTCCCCTTGGATGACGAGAAGGTGGATGCATCTCCGGTCGCATTACCTGCCACTCTCTACTTCCTTTTCAACATCTCCAATAACTCATAATCCTCATCGGTAAATACTATCATTGTCTTTCCCTCATTCTTTGCTACCATTAGATTTGTCTGGTAGCCTTATTTTCCGCCTCTTAGGCCCCCATGATTATGATTACGATCTCTAGGCTGTTCATGTCGACCCGTCTCTCTCTCCTTGGGTGGCTTTGGATAAGTCATGCTCGAATTTCCCACTTCTCCACAGTTGTAGCACATGCGAGTTTCTCCCTGGATACCTCTCATACCTGAGCTCGATGCAAGGAAAGCTAATCGTGTACCTGGAAGTTTACTCGATGCAGAGTATACCCTCATGCGACTCTTCTTTTGTATCATCAATATAACTATTCCTCAACCTTCTTCGGTCTCTAACGTATGTAGAACCAAATTTCTCTTCTTCACTACTTTTGTTTAGTAGCAACGACGGGGTCAAGACATACAAAGTTCTTAAAAACCCACTTATTATTTCATCGCAGGAAAGCCACTCGAGCTTCTATTTTCACACGAGCACCATTCATGCCTCTTCCGTTCGTGAACATATGCTGCTCCTCCCTATCTCACACCTTGGTCCTCTCTATAATAGACACCAAAGCCCTTTCCTTTGTTTGCGTCTCTTCCCTGCGTCGCACGAGTCTGGTCCCGCTTCACCGACCTCGGTCTTGACTAGCAAGGAAGGCAACGATTGAATCCCAATGCACGAAGACATTAGAAATTTCTATCTTCTTCCACCTTCGTCTCCCTATCGCTCTCTCCTTGCCAATGTTCCTTCATCCCACTTGCGGGACGGTCATGGTTAGGGTAATCAAGAAAAAAGGAATTGTGCGAAGATCACCAAAGCAATGTCACACTCGTTCCTCTTCCTCCGCTCTGCCTTATTCTGCATGCCAAAACCTCTTCTGACTGTCTCGCAACAATCCGCTCCTCCATGCACAGAAGCCGTAGTCCGCACCTTGCGTTAAAACCCTTGCGCGATCTCCTTTGTTCCTTCCCAGTGAGCTGCGATCCCATCGTTGCCTTCCCATAGAATTGCGATCTCGTTTGTTGCCTTCCGAACGAGTTGCGATCCCATCATTGCCTTCCCAATCGCGGCTGCTTCGCGATGATGAAACAAAATATATGCTCCCAGTCGCCGTCGCTTGTACTAGCTGCGATCTCGTCGACAACAGCGATCGGTTGCTAGTATTAGGGCTCTGATATCATGAATAAATGATCATTTTTTTCATTCATGAGTTGGACTTCTATAGAGCCATACAAACCTTTTACAAATAACTTGACTTCTATATTTTTTATTTAAAATTAGACCCCTCAAAATAAGCCACAAATTTTAACACTTAGAAATAAATCTAATTATAATTATAATAATAGTAAAATATTCCCACAAGCTAGAGCAATAAAGCAGGGAAATACCGCTTTCGGGAGTTTTACGGGAGAGGACCCCTTCCCGCTTCGATTCCATGATTGCAGGAAATGGCTCCCGCGTCATCCATGCATCAAATATGTATAATCTTCATCAAATCTCAAACACGCGCGCGCACACAAACAATATATATATAT
>NW_018164444.1:16912809-16913664 GCF_001263595.1 Phalaenopsis equestris
ATATATATATATATATATATACATCTATATATATATATGTATGTATTGGATGCATGCTTGCGTGCATGCATGGATGGAATATAAATAATAAAGAGTATGAACGTTATTACCTATAATGTTTGAAGGTGATCATCTACACCTTGCTATAAGAATTTCTATAGAATTTAATAAGAGGGCCCCATCCATGTTTTAACAAACAATGACCATTTCAAGCCTTCTTTTGCACAACTCAAATCTGAGACTAAAGCTGCTGTTAGAAGCTTGGGTATTGTCTCTGACAAAAGTTCATTTGTTTGATCCTCACGCGGAGGCAACCGTCTTAGTTCGGTTGAATCTTCCTAGTAAAGTTTAGCTAGCCAAAGGATTTCCTATTTTAATTTGATCGACCAAGGGAAGGCCTCTTACTACGATCCAACTAGCTCAGGAGAATGTTTGATGTGATCCGACGACCCAAGTGTTAGCCCAATTGATTTAAATCTGTCACACACACATATATATCAAAAGGGAATCTAAATCTCATATAGATGGAAAATAACTATTGGAATAAAAAATAAATACATAAAATAACTTTCATTTCATAAAGACTCGTATCCTATTACAGTTTGTGCATTAAATAATTTTAAGCATGAGCAAGCAATATAAACTGCAGTGTATGACATACCATGAGGGTAGGGGAGGGAGGATTTCTGCTTTTAAAGTCAATCAGAAATTAAAGTTATAAACACAAGCAGTTTTAAATCAGAAACACTAATTTTTTAGTTTATGTAAGTATCAATCATCCAAATTTTCTTTTGAATGATAAAATATGTTTAATAAAAATATATTACATTTTCTTAATTTATATATATTGTACCT
>NW_018164444.1:16913674-16924365 GCF_001263595.1 Phalaenopsis equestris
TGTATATATATATATATATATTAAGATCCCTTATGTATTTGATTGTATTTTCTCATTTTTTTGAAACCATTTGATATGGTGGTTTTGTGTGGGTTTGGTGCCATTTTTTGGGACCTCCTGCAATCTCTATCTGTACCCTACTTTTTATTTAATATATATATATATTCTTATAAATTTGTTGATATTTGATTCTAATTAAATGTGTGCAGTTCCAGAGGATAAAGGATGCGATTGCAACACATAACACAGCTCGGTGTAGTATCGGACCGCCTGCAGGTGTTGGTGATATTGACCTCTCAGATTTCCCAAAGGAAAAGCCTGCAGAAGCCACCACCAAGTAGATCTTCAACGCCATATTAATGTTTAGGAAAGTTTACATACATACCCCTTATTTCTTATGTATTTACATATCTAACACTTACTACTTCAATCTTTACATACATGCCACCTTATTTACCTATGAAAAAGTGTATTTAGCTTTTTATAAGTTAAAATGGTGGCATTTTTTTTTGTGTGATAGGAAAGATTTAGTGCTGATTTAGGTGTTTGATATGTAAATATATACAAATTGGGTGGTATGTATGTAAATGCTCCTAACATTTAATTTATATATTTACTATTGTAGGCCATTTGGCTTCTTATACCTTATTGCCATCCTCAATTCTTTTAATATTTTGTTCGTTCAGCAGAAAATTACTCCTCTTATCATTTCAATATATATATATATATATATATATATATATATATATATATATCATGATAGAGTATTCTTTTTGATGTTTAAGTTGTCATTATGTGATTGTGGGTGATTAATTTGGCTATTCTGGAGATCCAGTGGGTTTAAAAAGATTGATATTTACAAATTTGACCCTTTTGATTTTTTTTTAACTATGGAATTGGTGTATTTATGCATGCCATGATTAAATTATTTAGAATTTGATAAAAATGAAAAATATGGGTTTTGGGGTTTAACCATGAATTTTGATATTTGAGTGACTATTTGAAGAATGGATCAAAGAGGGTGGTTGATTTATAAATAACAAGTTTTGGGCGGGTTGTATGTAATTGCCCCTTCTTTAATATGTGTTGGGCTAAGTATTTAGGATTGGATGTTAGACATCTTTAGCCGGCCATCTTGATCACTCTCCTTATAAGTATATTGAATGATTGGGAAGGCATGCACTTTTCTCAATGGCTGATGAACATAAAACACATTCTTTGTCATGCATTAGGTGAAGGCTGGGTAGTATTGTTAGCCATGACTTTAGACTTCATGTTTTTTGGGCAGTTTGATCATAATGTCTTGCCATTGGCATTAGTTGAGGAATTTTGGATGTTGTCTTTTGTTATATGTTGGGTGATGATTGATAATGAACATTGTAGGTTTTGACAGCGATGGACAGTCTAATTCAATTGTTGCCTTCATGGGGAAACATATTTGGTGGTTGAAAAAGCTTACAATGGACATTCGCTACTGATGAATGTTAAAACATTGCTTTTGCGTAATGTGCCAAGAGATTGATGATGAACAGATAAATTTGTGCTGTTGGATGATTTGAAATACAATCATAAGTCTTAAAATGTGGAATGATTATGGTGGATGTTAGTCGTTAATGTATATTGGACACCACCTTTCAATAAACATAAGATGGTAATTGACAATGAACTTTGGAAGTCTGGCAACATAATGTTATTTGAATGACTCATTAAAGATGGCTGGAGGCTCGTATATATATAATCTAGACAGTCTAACCAGACAAAATCTCACTGGTACATTGTCAACTTACATACATACCATCCAATTCCTTGTGAGAGTTGAGTGGTATATATATAAATCTTCCTATAATTATCCGTAAAATGGAAAAAGCTCGAATATATACGATAAATAGTATTGTCAACATCAAATTTTATCTAAATACACATCAAAATGTAAGAAATTCAGACATAATTCAGTGGATTTGGACAATATAACTTGGGAATAAAATGCAATAGAAATAATACAGCTCAAAATAATTTTAGAAAAGATTGCAAAGAACTTTTACAAAGATGAAAAATTGAAAATGAAATGAAGCGAAATTTGGAAGTGAATTTGTCCACCTTTGAAGCACATTAAAACTTGGATAAATCACTATATGTTGATTGTTGCATCCCATAGCCGCAGAACTCCATTTCGCCCACCACCACATATCCGCTTTCTATCAAGGTCGGATGCCACACAGCGAATCTGAACAAGCAGAAATTAAGATATATTTGAGACCATGCTAATTATTATTATTTTTGAGATTTTATGTACAAGCCACACAATTCTTATGTATTTACATATATAACACCTAAACTTCAAAGTTTACATATATGCTACCTCTAAGCATGCATGAAAGGATGAAAAATTTGAGTGGCACTACAAGTATAAAAAACAAAATTTTAAGTGTTAGATATGTAAATACATAAAAGTTAGGTGGTATGTATGTAAATGACCCTTTTTCTTTTTTTTTAATGAAATTGAGAGCTGAAGCTTAATAATGTGGCTACTTCGGATTCAATACAAAATACAATCAAAACAAAATCAGAAAGATGACTTCATTGCAAAATCCTTTTCAAAGAGATAAAATGCACTTTACAGCAAATAAAAAAGGAGGATTTACATACATACCACCCGATTCTTATCTATTTACATATCTAACACCTAAACTTCAACATCTACATATAATATACACCTTCCTTATGCAAGAAAAACTGTATTTCATCTTTTTTAAGTTAAAATAGATGCATTTTAGATGTGAAATGAGAATTTTGGGTGGAATAAAGGTAAAAGGTACTAGATATGGAAATACATAGGAAATTGGCGGCATATATGTATAGAATGAAACATATAGATATGAAAATGTAAAACATACCACCGCCACGGATTTCTGAGGTGTTCTGTAGAACTGCCATCCAGGCATTTTTGAGCCCCCAGAGCTGGAGAAACCACCGAGTCTTTCCTGAGGGCGGTGGAAAAGGGACATGGAATTATCGGCAGCACCAATACCCAGCCAGTGTTCTCCGGCATTAACAGATAGAATGGAGCCAGAGTGGGCTGTTATATTCTTCACGCATCTTACTCCTGCTCACACAATCAAAGATATAAATTAATATTACTCGGACAATCGACGAAATATGAAATTTACATACATACCACACAATTCTTTATGTATTTACACATCTAAAACTTAATCTTTTATATTTACAAGAATAGCACTCTAATACTTTCTTTTTAAAAGTGAATACACCTTTTCGTGCATAGGTTTATGAGGCCAAGGTGTTCTTAGGGTAAATATAAAAGTTTAGGTGTTAGATATGTAAATACACAAGAATTGTGTGGTATGTATGTTGATTTCCCAAATAATAATAGCAATAAAAAAAGGACCAAAAAACAAATAGATAAATTTACATACATACCATCCAATTCCTATATATTTACATATCTAACACCTAAACTTTACTTTTTTTTACATTAATGCTACCCAAATCTGTCATATTACACCAAACATACCACTTTTAAAAAGTGAAATACACATTTTCATGTTTGGCTAAGGGCATATATGTAAAATTTGAAGTTTAAGTATTAGATATGTAAATACATAGGAATTAAGTGGTGATATTCTATACAAGTAATGTTGACACAGTTGGTCAGGCGGGAATTCAAAGATCCAAGTCTGTCCTCGTTGATTCACAGTAATGAAAAAGTGAGTCACTAAGCATCAAGTCATCTTGTCCAAACTTTATGATTATAAAACCTACACTCACAGGCCATCCTACATTAAGATGAGAAGATTTAAATCTGAAACCTTTAAATCTTAGAGCTTCTTTAACAAAACAGAGTATTAAGTACTAATAGTCAGCATGGAAAGAGGTTAAAATTATTAATGACACCCATGAACATCAAGGCATTAACTGAAACCATAGTAGGGCTCCTAAAAAATGTTTAGAACGTAATCTAGCTGAGAGGTGGTTATGGAATAACAAGGGAATGATAATTGGAATAAAAAGGGAATGATAATATGCTTGATCGACAGCATTTGAAAGGTAATATGAGACATTTGGCGGTTTTCCGAAATGAAAACAGTTGAAAGAGCCACAAAACACCAACTCTAATGAAGTACGATTGTTGAGGGAGATCCACCACTTATTCTTAATCAAGCTATAGACACACAACTTATAAAAGGAAGAGTATACGATATCATTCGGGCAAAAATCAGTGAATACCATCCACAAAATACACAAAACAAAACAAAAGTGATGTGGGACATCTCTCAACTACAAAGTGTATGCGGGATCATGTGATCTTGTGACCGCGCATGCGCCGGCTCATGCTAACGCCCCATAGCTGATCTGTTCCATTTTTTAGCAAGTTTGCTCATTTCCTTCCATTTTTTTCGAATCATTTCCTATGTATGTGTTCAACTAGGGTTAGATTTCAGTTTTTTGCGTGAGTTTGTTTAGGATAGCCACCGGAGTCAGTTTTCTCACTTTGAGGGCTGAATTCAAGGGTTGAGTGATGCTTTGGCTATATCTCGCTCCCGAGGTGGTGATTTATCCTTTCCAAACTCATCCGCATCACTCCCTCTTCGCTGCCACAGATTTATTTTGGCTGCAGTGGCCCAGACAGCAGCCTTTTGCTGTTCTTCCTGCAATTTTTCCACTTTTCCTCGCTTCCATCACATTCCCTTCACTGCCGCCGCCCTCCCTTCGCTGCCACAATCCAGCATAGCACTTCTCCTGTTGTTTGGACACTGTCCCCAGCCCCTCGCCCTTGCTGCCACCGCCCATAACTTCCTGCCTTCTTGCTTTTGGCTGTTTCTTACCTCCCCTTTGCTATCATCATTGCCCCCTTGCTGTCACCCTACCTTCCAGCCCATCCACAGCCCTTTGCTACCTCTCTTGAGGTCCGAACCCTCGTCGATCACCACCAACACCCCAAGATCCACTCTAATTTGAGTTGGTGTTGTCATTTGTCGCTATTTCCTATTTCCTATTTCAGCTCACCACTACCTAGCCCAATAATAGAATACCGAACAAGATTCTTGGATTCAAAGTTCCTCTCATTGTTTTAATGGAAAAATACTCTCGTGTTAGAGCATTCTCATCCAATCTTCCTCAAAATATTTAGCTATCTCTTTTGTCCATATTCACCAACCAAACCACACAAAACTCAACTGAAAATCCATCAAGTGTATGTTCCTTGGGTATGCCTACAACAAAAAGGTATAAATGTGTTATTTTTCTATTACCAAAAAAAATATTACAACTCTATGGATGTCATATTTTTTGACAAATCAATCTTACTATCCCAAATCCGATGTTCAAGAGAAAAGTTCCAATAAACATCAGCTTTGGGATGTA
This sequence comes from Phalaenopsis equestris, assembly GCF_001263595.1. Taxonomy (NCBI): domain Eukaryota; kingdom Viridiplantae; phylum Streptophyta; class Magnoliopsida; order Asparagales; family Orchidaceae; genus Phalaenopsis; species Phalaenopsis equestris. The sequence goes on from NW_018164444.1 coordinate 16,919,057, forward strand.
CTTATTGACACCTATACGGTAACCTCACCTACTCCTCTTATTACTCTTCCACCCTACCCTCCTACTCTTGTTGAGAATATCCAACCAACCCAACCTAAAGTCCACAATAAAAAACTCGTGTGTACACTAGGAGGAAAAAAAATCTTGAGCAGGTGGAAGACAACTTGCAAAAAAGAACCGCTCCGACCAAAACTTATGTTAACATTTACTCAAAATTTCGGATGAGGAGTGATGCGGGCGTGTGGGGAGCTGGCTGAACCGGCCATGTGCTAGACCGGCCAAGGCTGGATCAATAGGCTCTAAGGGGCGGGAATTACCATCCCTTCCCCCTCTCCTTGTTATTCCACTTCTTCCATAGAGAATTCTCCTTCCTATTCTATTGCGTACCTTGTCTACCACCTTCCATTTCTATTCCTTTCCAAATTCTAATCCCATCCTATTCTTATTGCTAGATCCATTATATATATGTTGTGTTTTTCCTGGGGTTAACTAGTTTTTGTTGATTCCATTTTTTAGTTTGCTGTCTTTGAGGCGTTTTTCCCTTTTAAGGGCTGTAAAGGACGACGAGAAGATACTCCGCTGTAATTCGGCCAAGGTGACGACTCCAACGGTTAGATTGATGCTTCGGCTATAGCTCAACCCCATCGCCGCCGACCCCTCTCCCAGTAGCAGCAAGATCTTTCTTGCTCCCCTTCCACTAGGCCGCACCTCCCCAATAACCTTCCAGATTGCCGTCAGTGTTCACTGCTCCCTTCCAGCAGGTCGCACCCCCTCTAGCCTCTCCCATAATTGCCGCCAGACTCCCATGTTCCTTGCTAGTAGTCCGCACCACTTCTAGCTCCTCCCATGATTGCCGCCAAACTCCCCTTCTCTCTGCCACATACTAGGCCATATATTACATACTATGCCAGTATTGTGAGCCAACACATGAATATCCCAAATGAAGAGTATTTGAAGATGGTTTACAAGATTTCGAGTTTTCTCAAGAAGACTCCTGATTATGAATTAATTTTTAAGAAAACCAGAAACATATAAGTGGATGTCTATACTGATGCTAGTTCGGAGTGAGAACTCACTCACAGAAGGTCCACCACATGTTATTGCTGATATGTATCAGAAAATTTGGTTACATGAAGAAATAAGAAGCAAGCTACTTTTTGGAGAAGCAGCGCAGAATTAGAATATATGACACTTGTCTTAGAGATCTGTGAAGGGATCTAGATTCAAAAATTGCTAAGAGAATTAGAATGTTCTTCCAATAGGCCTATACAGATGTTCTATGATACTTAAGCAACTATCAATATTGCCAAGAATCCTGTAAGTGATGACAGAACCAAGCATATTGAAGTTGATAGACACTTCACATTAGGAAAGGTAACAGGGGATTTATATAACTAAGCTATATCCCAACACACCAACAAGTTGCGGATGTCTTCACTAAAGCTCTTTCTTTCAAAACCTTCTTAGAATTCAATACTAAGCTCGATTTCTACAACATATATGACCCGGCTTGTGGGGGAGAGTGGAAATCTGAAAAGATTTGACATTTTCCATATGTACCTCTCATGTGGGCCTGCCACCACCTAAAAATCTTGGAAGATTTGATTTTGAGACATTAAGAAACCTTTGATTGGTTTTTTCCCTTCCTTTTTTATGTTTTTCAATTTTTTTATTTAGAATTATTTCCTTTACTAATTTAGGTGAGATATGTTTGGTAAGTTTTGCAAATAAGGAAGAATTGATTTCCCTATATATATGTACCCCTATTTGTGAATAATGAAACAAGGAACTATTCCTCCCCCAAAACCTACATTTCTACATAATGCTTGAACACCTCTTCGCTTTACTCCTAAAGCATACTTTGAAGTGCATAGTTAACAACACCAATGACACTTTTGAGCTTTCAAAAAGCTTAAATCAAAATACTCTCACTTTGGAGTTTTTCAAAGAGCTTGCATCAAAATGTACTAGGGATGGCAAAAAAACACCGACCAACCTCAATTAGTCCTATCTGAACCCACATCTGATTAACAATTGGATATACAAAACAAAACTGCGAGGTTAAAAAAAAATATCCCAAACTCTTTGTGGTAAGCAGCAAACATGTTGGATACCAACACCCAATAACATAGCATAATAACTATATAATATAAAGTTTTTAGACTTATAAGTCTTTTGTAGCCATAGTTTTGGTGGAAATGAACGTTACTTTACTGTTAAAAAAAGATACATGAATTGGCTCAATATCAATGTGGGCATTAGTAGAAGGTAGTCCTTTAAAATATCTCCCAATATTATTTGCTCTGTAAAATTTTTGGATACAATTTATTGGAGTGCTTGAACCTATCAGTTTTCTTCAGGATTATCAGACCATTGTGCCCATCCTTGCTAAAGCCTTTTGAAATGGTCACTAAAATTTTGGTTGTCAAGACAATTGAATTTATCTCGTCAATCCTACAAGCTACCCCTCTCACTCCTATTAGTGAGGACAATGTTGAACTAGACATTCTGAATCTTGAGAAATTTGATGGAAACATTAAGTGAAAATATTTTAGCTGATAGAATATTTTAAATCTTTTTTTACCAGATGAGAATATAAAAACAAAAATATATTGACATTCTTTAGTTTTCACCAAGCTCCAAGTAAGGCAGTTCAAATTTGTTCTCCTTTGTTATTTTTTGATTGGATGGCTTCAAGCATTATGCATTTGTCAATCCTTATATTCTTCATACTATAGCAATTCAAGGCAATTACACAAACTTATGTCATTATATAATATCAGGAATTTAAAAAAATTTGAATAACCACCCTAAATCAAATGATCCGATAATCAATTTGGGTTTGTTAGAAAAAATAAACTATCAATAAGACAATTGCTATGCCTAAAAACACCCCGCAACCCAAAACCATAACACCAAAATTCAAAATCATCCATCCCTTCAAACAACCGCAATATTCATGTCAGTTGCATATGCTACATCCCGCTCAAAACACCCTCATGCAGTACGTAATTGCGGCCCTCATAGCCTCTGGCACATGTAATTGTTCTCACATCACTCCTCTGTCGTATTACTCTCCATCACACTCCGTTCGTCAGCATTCGTTCATCTTTTGAGCTCATGTTCCTCTTTGCCGGCACTGTCTCATCATTGTTAGCTAATTATCTTTGTGACATAATTTGATTTTTTTTTCTTTTCAATCAGCAATCCTCTGCAATTGCAGGAGGTCTTACTCATTTCATTAAACTTCATATTTACATTCATACATCTCTCAAAAGGAGGCAAACATGAAGAGAAGCTACAGAAAAAAAAATCTCTATTTGAGGAAACGGTTCATGGGCTATTCAACAATGATATGAACAATACTACCTTCTTCGTTTTCCCAAAGCTTTACAAGCCCATCAGCTGAACCTGAAATGAGCATCAACAAAATTCCTCAAGATGTAATTAAAAAACAAAGTTTAATTGTACATGTATTGAATAATTTGAAATTGAGAAATAAGGATTAAATCATCTCATTTTATCGACCTCCTAAAGACGAAATTGAAGGCATACCAGTTATTATCCCTTTATCCGATGAGGAGTATTCGACGCAAAGAATAGAACCAGCATGACACGCTAGCACAGCATCACAACTTCCTCGAGAAACAGACCAGAGTCTAGCCGTCCAATCATCACTTCCAGTGAGCAAGATGTCCCCAACCATCCTTACAGAACTGCATTATCAGCAATGGTTAAACACAGCATTTATCAGTGAGATGTCCAAAATCAAAATTAGAATGGGGCATTTACATACATAACACACAATTCTTATCTATTTATATATCTCACACATAAAATTTGATATTTACACACAACACTCAAATTTTTAATAATGACACAAAAAAATACTATTACCACTTTTTAAACGAGTAATACATCTTTTCACACAGGTTTAAAGCACGGAAGTGCCATGTATGTAAATATGAAAGTTTAGGCATGTGAAATATATACATATATGGATTGTGTGCTATGTATGTAAATTTTCCTTAAATTATAGGATCTTCTGCCAAACCGGATCCATTTACTGTGCCCTTGGAGCTTCTGCATCTGTCGACCAGCACGAATGTCCCAAACATGTGCCGCCCTGAAAAGACAAAGGCATATGACTTGGTAAAGATATAAAAGTGACCAAATGGAAATCAACATCTTTAATTAAAGGCTTGTTTGGGATCAAGTTTGCTTTCTATTTTTTTTTTTATTTTTTATTTTATTTTTAAAAACATGTTTGTTTAGTGTATTTTTTATATGCTTTTATTTTATTATAAGAACAAATTAATATGTTTTTAAAAACACTCAAAATAATTTTTAGAAATTTTGGGGTTTTCGAAAAGAAGAAAGTGTCAAAATAATCCTCTGATTCTTTGCAAAGGGTCATTTAGCCCCAAAGTCTATAAAGTGTCAATTTAGTCCATCGACTCTTTTAATATGAGCTGAAACAATCCTCACGATGGATCATAGAAGCCCCAATTTAAAGAGCATAGGGATGAATTCGACACTTTTATGAACTCTGGACTAAGCAATGTAAACATTTAAGGAATAATTTTGACACTTAACTTATTTTAAACAATAATCATATCTTAATTAAACATATTTTTGTTTCAAATCAAAACATGAACTTCTCGAAAAAAAAATCAAAACATAAATAAAACAAAATAAAAAATAAAGAAACATAAAACAAAAGTAATCCCAAATGGCTCCTAAGTATATGTGGGTATAACATACACATCTCTTCCAGCAGCTGCTAAAATTCCAGTGGAGTCATCATATTCCATGCAAAGGACTGCACTAGAACAGCGGCCAACAGTAGCTACGCAAGTATCAGTTCTCACATCCCACATTTTCACTGCACCATCATGAGCTGCAGTAAGAACCCTTTCACCAGATAGCATCCGTACACAACTCACCTATAAAGCAATTATTATGACCGTCATAAAGAAAGACCGACTAGAACAAAAGAAGGGGCATTTACATACATTCCACTCAATTCCTATGCATTTACATATCTAAAAACTAAAATATATGACACCGAAATCTTTCATATCACTAAAAAACCACCATTTTAAATTTGAAAAAATGAAATACACCTTTTCCTGTATAGGTAAAGGTGGAATGTATCTAAAAATTGAAGTTTAGATGTTAGATATGGAATTGAGTGGCAGGTATGAAAGCTTACGAGTTACATCATCTGTAAGAAAATTGAAAAAGGTGTTCAGCGATTGAGAAAAAAATTTAAAACAGAATAAGAAATCCACAAATAGGGAAGAGCG
>NW_018164444.1:16924393-16929204 GCF_001263595.1 Phalaenopsis equestris
GTATACTAACTGTCGAACAAGATGAAAAAAAAAAAAAAAAGGAATGAAGAAAAAAGAGGCCTCACACTTCACGCCATGCCCATATGCACTGTATACCTGTTCCTGCCACTCTCTCTTTTACATGGCCAAATCTCCTGACATCTCTCCCTCTCACCTACCCTCCCATTCCAGCACCCACCAAGAAACCCTATACGACAAGTAAGCTAAGAGGTTATGTGCGCAAGCTTGCTGAAAGAAGGCATCAATGGGTCTGGTATTGAATGTTAAATCATTGAGGCATTGATTCTTCACCACTAGAAACTTAAGGCGGAAGGGGATGACTTCGTTCGCTTGGTCTGATGAGTCACCATTAGGTTACGTGTGATCTCTCCGTGTTGCCTCCTATCAAAACAAACCTTTGTTGCAGAATCTTCCTTTGCAAGTCTTTTATTGAGAGCTCGACACCTCTTTTTATGTTTCACCTCAGCATCATAGTATTAATATTCTCCCAATTAGGGTTTTAACTGACAAAGAGGGGATGATTTAGGGGTTTAGGGTTGAAAATTGGAATTAAGATTAGACACTGTATCGAGTGACAATTGTAGGAGTTCTAGAAGCTGTTTAAGGATCAGATTTAACAGAGAGATGATTGTAGAATGGCAAGGGAGAGAATATGTGAGGTCAAAGTTGGAAGGAGATTGAAAAAGTTAAAATTTTTGGGCTGAAACAATGGGTTTGGTGAGGCAAGACTACCAAGGAAGATCCATAACCTATTTTTCAGCAAGCTATATGCATACCACTTACAAACGGAAGAGGTCACAACACTCCTTGATGTTGAAAAATCAAAGAACACAATATCCAAATGCATAAACCAAAGCAAAAGTGATGCGGAGCTCAATATAGGGATCGCGTGACCCATTTTCGTGGGATTCTGCGGGCCGAAGAAAGCCACACGATTCCGCGAGAAAGCAGAGTCTAGAAGTCGCATGACCGATGGTTCGAACGCCCGATTTCTAATTTCAGTAGATTTCCTTCCTTTTTAATTTATTTTATATTATTTTATTTCCTATTTCTTTATTTCTTATTTTCCTTATTTCTATGTAGGTTTTTACTGGAGGGACTATTTATATTTTATTATATTCTATTTTAGGGACTTTTTGATTTGTTTTGTGTGTTTTAAGGTAGCATCTTTGATTTTTACCCTAATGGAGTATTGTATTCTTTTCCTTTTATAAGTGGTGTTTGTAGCTTGTGCAGGAACAGATGGGTAAACCTCGTTGACCTTCATATATCATCATTTCAATGCTATCTTTATTGTTTTTACCCGGTACAACCACTAAGTGATACTTATCCCCTTCTAAATATCGCCAAATTTGCCCATTATCTCCCCCTTGCCATTCCACAACCACCTCTCCGCAAATCCACCTTCAAATACCTTCTAAGAGCTCTCAAACAGTATCACCTAGTATCCGAGCTCGACAAACAAAAAATTTTTGGGATTTGGCATTCCTATGCCTTCCCAAAATTCCGCAACTTAAATCTACCACCAATTCAAACCATAGTTCCTAGCCCCAAACCTAAAAAATTCAAAATCAATCTTTCCTAAATTTACCAAAATTTCACCCCGACACCTGCCGCCAAAATCTAAGCCCCCGACCATCCTTTGATTTGCAATCCTACACCCGCCAACAACCTGATCATGAGAAAATGACACAATGTTGCCTAGGAGGACTCCAAAAAAGGTACCCAAGAGCTTACTATGAATGGCATACAACAAGAAATACTTCAACTGCAATAGAGGCTTGCATACTTCAAGAGGAGACAACCCGATGAGGTTACCTATAGCCACAACTGCGACAATCGAAGAAGAAAGGAATCCCATTTTTACCCAATGCTGAATTTTTTCCCAAGCCAAACTATAGTAAGAAAGCGGTATAGATATGGTGAATTTGAGCATTTTGCAAATAATTGTGAATGTCAAGATATGGAAATTGATAATGGATTATATGCAAGCAAAATCTCATATGCAGGTTCCTACAAAATTGATTATTACAGCCAATCAGTTTCATAACTAACGTTGGAATTAAGTGATGTCGGAGTTAACCTAAACCACAAACCACAAAAGAAATACATATATTATTGCTGAAATTTAAAAGGGTTACAAACAAGAGACTTAAAAAACAAGAAAAACAATGACAATACAAAATTAGGGCGTAGATCAGGGTGGTGGTGTTGAGGTTTGAGAGGAAGAAAATGTTATGATGGAAAGTTGGCTGTTAGGTAGTAGCAAGGAGGAAAGTGTGTGGTGTTCCAGTAGGGATGGTGAGGGCTGGTCGGGAATGACCACAAGGGAGGAAGTTGGAAGGGTTGGTAAGGGGTTACCGTGGGTAGGGTGAAGGGGAGGTGAGGTTGGATTGCTGTGTAAGGAGACAGAAGGAATGGTGTTAGCAGCCGCCTGTAGGAAAGCTGGGTGACTTAGCGGTAGGAAACAAAGAGGAGGAAGGGGGTACGGCAATATGAAGTGGATGGGTCTCACAACAACAGGTGGTCAGGTGTGAGGAGTCACGGAAGCAGCAGAGATGGATAGGGGAAGGCGACAACAAGCAGTAAAAGGGAAGAATACATACCATCTCGCGACAAGTTAGAACTGGAGCATATTCTCTTCGTCGGATATAACTCTAGAAGGGAAAACAGGATATCGACGGTTGTCCTGACATAAATCTTAAGCAAAAATTGAACTCTAATGACATAAAATACCCTATATATAGTAGATAATTAGAAGGGGGGAGTCCCATCCCCTTGGGCGGCAACCCTAAACCCAAAATAAGAGCCGGCCGACCCATGCACCCCTTGACTGAACCGGCCCAACTGTTCCCAACCAATTCAAACCTCAAGGAGCCCCCTGTCAGTCTCCCGAGGTTGGAGGAGCTTCAACTTCATTCGTTAAAGCTTTTGTTTGCACGTTGATGGTGACAAAGTAGCTAGAACCTCCCGGGTTGACGGATCTTTGACTGCCCGAGAAGCACTTGGATCCCACTGGCAGCTGAGTGCCTCTCACAGCACTGGAGGAATCTTCTCCACTTACGAGCATATATCCATATGGATCCAATCTTCTGGGTTGCATATCATGTATATACTGCCGTACCCTCCTAAAATAGCCCAAGGTTGACTCAACCTGATCTGAAGCAAGGGTAATTTAAGCCTCCCTGATTGGAGGCGACCATGGCGGTAAGGTATCAACCGTGATATCCTAAAATGAGGCGACCATGGCGGTAAGGTATCAACCGTGATATCCTAAAATGCTCTCTTCCCATGGCTGGAATTGGCGTCTCAGTCATTTCATTCTCCATCATCACCAAAATTGGTCCCACCGACACTGCTCTGCTGACAAGGGTACACGTGATCTTGGGATTCGCAAAAGTGAGAAGGATGATGCACCTCCCATGGTGAAGGAGCAGGTGTTTCTGAATCCATTTTGCTGAGTCCTACGATCAAATTACTACATTCTCCCCAACAAAAGGTGGCAGACATCCATGGGTACCACAATACACCACACCTGATCCTGCAGCCTACTCCTAATAAAAAACTCCACTAGGCAACTCCAGTCAATGCTGAACCTGTTCTCTTTCTTCAGTCACATTAGAAAATACAACAGAGAATGCCTCTAAGTCATGAAGCCCAATTTCGACACTATTTGCATAGATTTCACGTTCTTGCTGCTCCCTCCACCGATGATGAGACTACCCATCCCATTCACAGTGTAATGGGTGTAGAATATGTTATGACGAACCCATTGCAAATCCCTCATTTCCTCAGTCTCTAGGACGCATCGAACAACGAGCATCTCAACCTTATCTGGTGGAAGATGATACACCTCAACCTATTTTTCAGCTACCTCCTCGTCGCTAACCTCCTCCACTACACCCTGCTTGATAAGATACACAACTCAACTTTTCGGGCAGCTGGAGGAATGTGCCTAAATCTATGACATCTAAAACATTTTCGAGTGAGGACTATACTAGGAGTGCTACTCTTCTCGGTCTTCTTCTCACTCGGGAGGGATCTGTGATTATCCAAATCAATTTTCTCAACTCCAAGAGGCGTGTTCAAATTGATGTCTCCAACTACGGGTGACCGCCTGAATGATGGTGGTTGCCTGCTCTGTGCTGTTTTCTCTCCACCAGCAAATCTAAGGTCCGAACATCTCCCAGTGATCAATAGGGCTACAACAACACAAAGTTGTTGATAACGGGCATCAATCCCGCAAGATATCAGGCTATAGAATGTTCCTTTGGCTCAACTAACACACACTTCATCTGCAACTGGTCAAACTGCGCCTCCTCCATTGATAAGTCTCTCTGCTGTAGGTGGAGTCATATAAACATATATTGGCGACAATGAGAAGGCATGTGTTTTCTCTGCGTCTCCTTCCTCACCTCTGGTATCTTACACCGCCCTCTCTCTTTCTCCGTCTCTGCAAGTTTTCCCACCACAAGAAGACACTCTTCTTCAATTTGATGGCTACAAACTTTAATCTCTTGTCTTCTGGCACCTTTTTGTACTCGAAGAACCTCTCAACTGACAGTAGCCATTCAATAAAGTCATCTGGATCTATACCTTTATCGAATTGCGATAGATCCACTTTGATGCATAAATCCCTGTGTTCTTCATATGCAGTCTCCTCTCTCAGCTTGCTCTGATATTGAATTCCAAAGTGTTGGAACCAGTATTCTTGATCACCGAAGTCATCCTTATGGAAGGAATTCAGGTGCTCGTCCCTTTCTCTTCGACTTTCCTGATTAATTTATCCCTTAGGCGCGAGGGTGGGAGGG
>NW_018164444.1:16929532-16930980 GCF_001263595.1 Phalaenopsis equestris
AGTATGGATATTTATTGGGGGGTTTGGGGTTACAGTAAGGTAGGAAGGAGGATGGGCTGGTAAGGGGTTACTGTGGGCAGGGGAAAGGGGAGATGCGGCTGGACTGCTGTGTAAGGAGAGGAAAGGAACAATCTTAGCAGCAGCCTGCAGGAAGGCTGAGTGACTTGGCGATAGGAAACAAGGAGGGAGGGGGTACGATAATCTGCAAAAAGTGGATGGGGTTGGTGATAGTAGACAATCAAGTTGGAGGAGTCACGACAGCAGCAACAAGCAATAAAAGGGAAGGATAAACACCACCTCTAGACGAGTTACACCCGGAGCACCTTCTCGTCGTCAGATACAACCCTAGAAGGGAGAACATGATGTCGGTAGCTGTCTTGACAAAAATCTTCACAAAAACTGAAACCTAATGACATAAAACAACAGAAATCTTCACAAAACTGAAACCTAATGACATAACATACCCTATATATAATAGACAACAAGAAGGGGAGAGACTCCTCCCCTTGGGAGGCAACCCTAGGCCGGCCTTGAACCCCGTTGACTAAACCAGTCTAACTTTTTCTAGCTAGTTCAACCCCTATTAAGTATTAATTTTTTGTAATTCCCAATATTGCATCTGAGTAGCTATAGCTTGAAATAGAGAAAATAAAAACAACGACAACAACAACGCGCTAATCCCACTACGTGGGGTTGATTACATGAATCATTTTTCTCCATTGAGCCCATTTAGTGTCATATTTTCATTTGGTTCTAATATTTCATTTGTATTTTCATTTGGTTCTAATAAATTAAGATCATTTTTTATACAATAAGCCCAAGTCTTCCTAGGTCTACCTCTGCCTTTCTTAACATAGGCCGAATCTAAAACACCAACTCTCCTAATCGGATCATCAGATGGTACGCTTAATGTGACCAAACCATCTAACCAAACCATCTATAATTTTGTCTGTCACAGGAGCAACACCAAGCCTATCACGGATATATTCATTTCGCATTTTGTCTCTAAGTGTAAATCCACTCATCTTGTCTCTAAGTGTAAATAAGTGTAAATCCACTCATCCACCTAATAATTCTCATCTCGACAACACTTAACTTAGTATCATGCTTCTCTTTCAAAGGCAAACATTTAACACCATAGAGCATTACAGGTCTCACCACCCTCTTATAAAATTTTCCTTTCAGTCTAAGTGGTACTTTTCTATCACACAAAAGGCCCGAAGCATTCCTCCACTTCAACCAACCAACTTGAATTCTACCATTAACATCCTCATCTATATCACCATCGCTTTGAACAACAGACCCAAGATATCTAAATTGTTCATACCTTTTAATAATTTGATCACCCAAAGTCACACTGCTGTCACTAGAGCGAGTACTACTAAAATTACATTCCATGTATTCAGTTTTAGTTCTACTCAAATGAAGGCCTTTAGACTCCAAAGTAG
>NW_018164444.1:16931033-16967697 GCF_001263595.1 Phalaenopsis equestris
TCTTATCCACGAGAAGGATATCATCAGCAAAAAATATACACTAAGGTACAGGCTCCTGTAAATGTCCAGTAAGACCATCCATAACTAAAGCAAAAATGTATGGGCTTAAAGTCGATCCCTGATGTAATCCAATAGAGATAGGAAAATATTTGGTCAATTCTCCAGTTCGGACACAAGTAACAACTCTAGTATACATATCTTTAATGACTTGAATATAAGAAGACACCATTAACTTGAAATACTTCTGAAGTTTGCATAGCTTTCAAGTGATTTAGAATAATAATGGGGCATTTATAAACATACCATCCAATTCTTACGTAATCTACATAAAACATCAAAATTTTATTTTTACATTTATAATATCAATATCTTTCATATCACATAAAATATCACTATTTAAACTCTGAAAAAATAAATTACACATTTCATGCTTGGATAAGGTGCAATACATGTAAGAATTGAGGTTTATGTGTAAGATATATAAATACATAAGAACTGAGTGGTATGTATGCAAATCTTCCAATAATTTAATACCAACACAACTTCAGAGTAACATGATGGTAAAACTATTTATACTTTATGGATTCTCAATTTTGAATACCACAAACGGTTAACAGCTAGCTTCAAATAAAACATTTTACTTTGATTTTTAGGAATGAGTAATCCATGCGACGGTACAAAAAAAGTACTAGAGAACCAAAAAAAAAGTTTTGTGTAACAGAAACAAATCTACAAACGGTGACAAGAAAATTAACTTGTTTAGAAAATAAATTGACATATATACCGATGAATCATGGCCTTTAAGCTCTTCCAGAAGCTGACATGTCTGCTTATCCCAGACTATGACAGATTGGTCATCTGAACCTGATACCACTTTGCACCTGTCAGAATTTATCGCACGAATAGGTCTGCAAGCAGAGAACAATGCAGATTGGAGTCAACAATTTTCAGAACTAATCATAACAGGCATCATTAAGGCCAGAAGGTCCAAATTCACCTAATGATAAATCCAAGGCATACACCTTATAAAAGGCGTCGAATTCAAGCAAGAAATTAAATACAAAAAAAACAAAAAGGTAATTTACATACATGCCACCAAATTTTATGTATTAACATATCTAACACCTAAAGTTTGATATTTAAATTTATAACACTTTAGTGTTATAAACCTATGCAAAAAAAAATGTGCATTTCACTTCTAAAAGCAAGCATGCAAATACTAAAGATTGGGTGTTAGATATGTGGACATATAAGGATTATGTGGTATGCATGTAAATGGCCCAAAATGAAACCCTTGCAAGTACAAAAACATCAATACAAAATACTAGCAAGACCAATAGACTAAAATTATCAAAATATTTGTTATACATAATATAAGAGAATTAATATTAAAAATAATTCTTTATATATAGATAATGCAACTAAAAATCGATTTTAACATCTTTTCTTATGAAAAAATTAGGTATTGGAAAATCACAATTAGTTTCAACTACAAGTCATATGTGCATATACATACATGCATGCACGCATATGCATGAGGCATATGTCTATATCCATGCATTAAGAGAAAAAAAATACAAAATTACATAACTTATCAAAAAAATAAATACTATATTGAAGAAATTAGAAAGTTATTAGAACATAAGTTGATACTTGAGGTTGATAAGTTTCTTGGCTTACTAAACTTTTTAATATTATTTTAAAAACTAAAAAGATGCGTGAGTGGAGGAAGTGTATTTTGGTCCCATTTTTAGAAATATAAGGGATGCACAAGAGTGTGTAAATTATAGAGGAATCAAGTTGATGTGTCATACTTTAAAATTTTCGGAGAGGGTAGGATAATTAAACATAGGTTAAGACGTATTACAAATATTTCTCATAATCAATTTGGATTTATGCCGGGGAGGTATACTATGGACGCCATACATTTATTGAGAGGTTTGATGGAGAAGTTTAGAGATAATAAAGAGGACCAATATATGATTTTTATTGATTTAGAAAAAGCTTATGATAAGATTCAAAGAGATATCCTTTGGAGAGTTCTTAAGAAGAAAGGTGTTGATATGACCTATATTCAAGTCATTAAAGATATGTATGCTAGAGCTATTGCTTGTGTTCGAACAAGAGGATTGACCAAATATTTTCTTATTTCTGTTGAATTGCATCAGGGATCAGCTTTAAGCCCATATCTTTTTGCTTTAGTTATGGATGGTCAAACGGGACATTTACAGGAGGATGTAACTTGGTGTATGCTTTTTGCTGATGATATCCTTCTCGTGGATAAGATAAGAGAGACATCTCAGGAAAAACTTAAATGATTGAGGTCTACATTGGAGTCTAAAAAGCCTTCGTTTGAGTAGAACTAACATTGAATACATGGAATATAATTTTAGTAATAACACCTCTAGTGACAGAAATGTAACTATAGGTGATCAAATTATTAAAAGGAGTGAACGCTTATCTTGGGTCTATTGTTCAAAGTGAAGGTGATATAGATGTGGATGTTATTAGTACAATTCAAGTTGGTTGGTTGAAGTAGAGGAATGCTTCGGGCCTATTATGTGATAGAAAAGTACCGCTTAGATTGAAAGAAAAATTTTATAAGATGATGGTGAGACTAGCAATGCTCTATGGCGTTGAATGTTGGCCTTTAAAAGAGAATCTTAAAACTAAGTTAAGTATTGCCGAGATTGAAAATGATTAGGTGGATCAGTGGCTTTACACTTAGAGACAAATGCGAAATGAATATATCCGTGATAGGGTTGTTGTAGCTTCAGTGACGGCCAAAATTAGAGAGTCATCTTAGATGGTTTGGTCACATTAAACGTCGACCATCTCATGATTTAATTAGGAGAGTAGATATTTTAGATTCGACTTATGTTAAGAAATGCAGAGATAGACATATTGTTTAAAAAATGATCTTAATTTATTAGAATTAAATGAAAATATGACACTAAATACGACACAATGGAGAAAAAGGATTCATGTAGCTGACACCACTTAGTGGATTAAAGATGGTGTTGTTGTTGTTGTTGTTGTTGTATAAGTTGATACTTAGGTTAATTAGATTAAGTATCTTGGATCTATTATAAAGCATGTTGGTCCTTAACTATAAAGAGTTGTGTGATGAAAAGATGTCATGAAGGTAATAGAGAAAATTTATAACTTATACTACCTCGTCCATATTATATGAATATGAAAGTTGGGCTATGAAAAATCATTATTACCAAAGTTGGGTGTTATAGAATTGAAAATGTAAATGGAAGATTAGTGAAAAAAAAAATCGGAAAAAAAAATTAATGAATGATTCTTATTTAAAGAAATGTTAGAATCCTCTATTGAAGATAGGGAGATTGAAAATAGACTAAGTGATTTAAACAAGGACAACGGATGGTAGAAATGCATTAAATTTAGAAAATATGATCAAAGAATTAGGAAGGAAAATGGTAGACTAAACATTAAATGAATAGAATCTGTTCAAAAAGAAATATAGTAAAACTAGACAGCAACAAATGAAAAAGGAGGATTCACAATGCTGATCCAAAAAGTTGGCTAATGATGATAACTAAGTTTAGAAAACATGAAATAAGATTAAAAAAAATTAACAAAGAAAAAAAAAAGCTAAACATGAATATAAGAGGAAAATTTTAAAAAATTGCATACAATAGCCCAAGGAAAATCTGTCTGAGCAAAAGTACAACTAGAGTGCTCTAAGGATCCCAACCGGTTAAAATTACTGAAATCAAGAGGTGAATCACTCAGCAGGTGGTACACCTTCCCCGAGCCACTTGAGGCTTCAAGGAGCTAGAAGTTCAAAAAGTATGGATATTTATTAAAATTCGTAAAGCTTACATTGGCTTGGCATGAAGATGAGCTAATCGAGTTGTGTTTGACATATTGATCTGGCAATATAGAATAAGAAGGAAGATTTACATGCATACAACTCAATTCCCATGTATTTACATATCAAATACCTAAAATTCAGTTTTTAAATGCCACCTTACTTATCATTGAAAAGATGTATTTCACTTTTTAAAAATTAAAATAGTGTCATTTTTTATGTGATATGAGAGATTTGGGTGGTATAAATGTAAAAATAGGTGTTAGATATGTGAATACATAAGATTGAGTGGTATGTATGCAAGTTTTTCAAATAAAAAAATGAGTTATTAAACTAATATTGCATTTGGTTTATTCATTTGAAAAGCAAGGAGGTCAACAATGGCGCACAAATGCAAATTAGAAATCAGGCAAAAGGACATAACGATTAAATCTAACAAAGATCTCTTGTTATAGAGGCCAAAAAAATATTAATACTTTCTTGTACCTGATAAGAAGAATCATTTGACCAGAGTATAAAAGTAACAGGAATCTAACAAACACAATTGTGAAAAATCTGGTAATACAACTTCCATACAAAGCTAGAAAAGATAAAAAAATGTCAAAAATGGTCCCCCGACTCTTTTTAGAGATCCATAAAAGTGTTTTAGTCCTTAATGGAAGCTAAAATACTTCTCTATGGAGATTATTTCAACCCATATTAAAAGAATCTAGAAACTAGTTTTACACTTTTATAGACTTTGAGACTAAAATAATCTCAAGTAAATAGTTAGGGAAATATTTTAATACTTTACTATTTCTTTATTAAATCAAGAATTTCACCTTGTATGTCCTCTCAGTGTTGCCCGAAGTTCAGAACCACGCAAAGTTGGATCCCAGATTTTAACCTGCAAAACTTAAAACTTTTTGTCAAGCTTTTGAGGTTCTAAAGTCTAAACCAGAGTTAAAGCCAAAAGATAGCAATGCAATCGTAAGACATCAGACTATTATACTTTGAAGGCCTCGACTCATATATAGATATGTATCTTACAAAATTTCAATAATTATTAACTTGATAAAATAAGCTATCAAAACATTCTATTAGGTCAAAGAGAAATCATTTTTGACCCCAAATAAGAATTTCCAGATCCCTAGCATCTTTTTAAAACTTGCATCCATTGTGATAACATTGTGATAACATGTTTTTGGAGGTTCTAAAGTTTAAATGAACTTGGATAATAATCCTAATTATAGAAGGAGAAAGATTTTATGTGGGGCTCACTCGTATAAAATATAAAACAAATATAAAAAAAATCATTCCACTATTAAAAAAAAAAGATAATACAAATGGAATCTATTATGCAAACTACACCACCAAATCTACAAAAAATACATACATTGATAATCAAGCAAGTTCATACCCATCATTTCCTTTACGTGATTTCAAGTCCTACTTCTCCCTTATCTCTAATCTCTTGAAACTCATTGTGCACTTTATTTCTTTTGGTTATGAGATCTCTCTTAGGAGAAATCGCCATATTCCTAAAATGACCAAAGTGAGTTTATATTTAGTCTGTAACCATTACATTGGAATGGATACAATGGTTAAATATGCTCCATCCCTTTAACCCTTTAAATACTAATCATATGTCATTTTCTTCAATTAGATTTAGCTCCCACGAACCACTAAACATAATCATCCAATGTACATTTTGATATGTATTGACTAATTTTTATTTGCGGAGTAGTTTTACTGATTTGTAAAGCTAGATCTTTGCTGCGGATGGATATTCGTAATTTGAATGCTTGGATGTATAACAAATTATATCTATGACAAAAAAGACTCACAAATGAGTTCTAGAATGACATTGATAAATTCGTGCAGGTGGCATCGCAGCTTCCATTTGTTGTCGGAAGATACGTTTCAGTGTCCTTGTGTGAAGCACAAAAATCAAGTGTTTATACCACCCGAAGAAGTTAAGTTGGATCTTTCCCACAAATGACTCAAACCTAATTATTTATACAGAGTGCACATACTGAGCAAGAACAAGAAGTTCAGTTTGAGAAAGGAGGTGCTTCGACAAGTTATGACCACCCTGCAAAGAAGTTTGATCTTGAGACAATAAGATATGGTTCAGGATGCTCAAAGAACTCAATTTGTTGATAGCGTTTAACACGAACCTGAAACACCAAACAATGAATCAAAATGATTCTATAACTTACTGAACGTTGCACAACAATATTCATTGGATAGTTGCACAACACATACAGAGTTATCAGTCGCGCAGATAATGTTGACCGTCAAATTTAATTTTAACATGCCCAGAGATGCATTCAATTAAGTAACAACATTATTAAAATAGACGAACTTTGCAGGAAATATAGTGTTGGATGGCCTGTACAAAACTAAAAAGTTGGTTTCACTGTTAGGTTTACATGTCAGAAGATCGATTGCTGTGTTAATGACAACATGATATATTACAATGCCGATGCAATCGAGACGACCTGCCGATTTTGTGGTGCAGATAGATTCAAATAAATGGGGCCAAAGAGTAAAAATGAGAATAATACTCCATACAAGCGTTTCTTTTATTTTTCGTTTATATCCCGACTTCAGATATTGTTCGCTTCCATGCATACAGCCCCTCACATGACTTGACACAGTACTAGATCCGTTGATGTTAACTCGATGAGTCATCTGTCATATGGTGAAAATTGGAGACATTTTAGCCATACTTACCCGAACTTCGCAGCTAAAGCACGCAATTTTAAACTTGAGTTATGTGCGGACGACTTCACCTCGTACAATCACGCTGCAACCCTGTACTCATGCTGACTAGTGATCATTACATCGTACAATTTGCCCCCCGATATATGTTTGATCATGCCATTCTTATTTCTGACGTTCATCATACCAGATCTACATAGTCCAAAGGGGAAAATCGATGTCTACTTGCAGCCGTATGCTATCTGGTTGGAGCACACCTAGGAAATTGGCTCGTCTTATTGCATTGATATGTCAAAGACATTTACTCTGAAACATGGTAAGAAAAACAGCTGGTGCGACTGCCACCGAATATTTCTACACCGCGATCACCCATTTAGAAGGAAAAAAGATGCATTCTTCGAAAACATGAGATCAAGTCCCCCCCCCACCCCAAAGAAAGCCCCCCCCCCCCCCCAAGATTACTGAAGTTGAAGTATAACATATGATTAGTGAAGTACCGAAGATCATCGAGAGACCAGAGTTAAATTCATCTCGTCTTCCTGATTTCAGTGTCACGCGCGACTGGACTAAGCGCAGTATGTTCTGGGAACCTCCGTACTGGAAGACTAATCTGATTAGACATAATCTCGATGTGACGCAAATTAAGGAGAATTTTTTTGATAACATCTTCAACACTGTTATGGATATCTTAGTAAATTAAGATCATTTTTAATACAATAAGCCCAAGTCTTCCTAGGTCTACCTCTGCCTTTCTTAACACAAGTCGAATTTAAAACATCTACTCTCCTAATCGGATCATCTAATGGTCGACGTTTAATATGATCAAACCATCTAAGACGACTTTCTCTAATTTTGTCCGTCACAGGAGCTACACCAACCCTATCATGGATATATTCATTTTGCACTTTATCTCTAAGTGATCCACCTAATCATTCTCATCTCGGCAACACTTAACTTATTATTATGCTTCTCTTTTAAAGGCCAACATTCAGCGCCATAGAGCATTGCAGGTCTCACCACCGTCTTATAAAATTTTCCTTTCAGTCTTAGCGGTACTTTTCTATCACACAAAAGGCCCGAAGCATTCCTCCACTTCAACCAACCAACTTGAATTCTACTATTAACATCCCCATCTATATCACCACCGCTCTGAAAAACAGACCCAAGATATCTAAATCATTCACACCTTTTAATAATTTGATCACCCAAAGTCACACTTCTGTCACTAGAGCTATTACAGCTACTACCACTAAAATTACATTCCATGTATTCAGTTTTAGTTCTACTTAAACGAAGGCCTTTAGACTCCAATGTAGACCTCCATAATTCAAGTTTTTCCTGGGTTTTTTCTCTTGTTTTATTCACGAGAAGGATATCACAAGTAAAAAACATACAAGATACATCCTCCTGTAGATGTCCAGTAAGACAATCCATATCTAAAGCAAAACAATATGGGCTCAAAGTCGATCCCTAATGTAATCCAACAAAAATAAGAAAATATTTGATCAATCCTCCTTCAATTTGAACACAAGTAACAACTCTAGCAAACATATCTTTAATGACTTGATTATAAGTCAAATCAAAACCTTTTTTCTCGAGAACTCTCCAAAGGATATCTCTTGGAACCTTATCGTAAGCTTTTTCTAAGTCAATAAAAATCAAATGCAGATTCTCCTTATTATCTCTGAACTTCTCCATCAAACCTCTCAATAAATGTATAGCTTCCATAGTAGACCTGCCCGACATAAATCCAAATTGATTATGAGAAATCTTTGTAATGCGTCTTAACCTATGTTCAATGAATCTCTCCCATAACTTTAAAGTATGACACATCAACTTAATTCCTCTATAATTTGCACACTCTTGTGCATCCCCTTTATTCTTAAAAATGGGGACCAAAATACTCTTCCTCCACTCCTCAAACATCTTTTTAATTTTTAAAATAGTATTAAAGAGTTTAGTAAGCACAGAAACTCTCAAATCTCCTAAATATTTCCACACTTCAATTGGGATATCATCAAGTCTAGTATGGAAGAGTGTTGTAAAAGAATGATTTTAGAGCTTCACAAGACAAATGAAGTTAAACTAATAAAGCCCAAAGCTGCATATTGTCTTACACAAGATAAAAAAAAAATAATTTTTAAGTCGTTGAATTCTCTGAAGTTTCCCAATGCTTGTGTTTAAAATTTGAGCAGCTACTTTGACTAGGGAACGGGTAAGGTATTTGGCATGAACAATCATGACAGTCATATATTTCTACAGTTCTTATTACCAATTGCATTTCACACGCTGCCGGAGCCAGTGTTTCATTCGTTGAAAGAAGTCAGTATATTCTTCAGAGACTTGTGTGCAGGACTCTGACTGTTGACTTGTTGAGATATTTTGATGCGAGTATTGTTCTATTATTATGTAAGCTTGAGCAAATATTTCTTCCTAGTTTCTTCGACTCTATGAAGCATCTGCCTATACATCTATGTTACGAGGCTATACTGAGGCGTCCAATGCAGTACAGATGGATGTATCTCTTCGAGAGGTGTGTATTTCTGATGCTTACATTACATGTTGACCTCATTTTATTTCACACTAAATGACCACCATATTCTATATAAAATATGTGCAGCAAATTTTTTAAATAGAATAAAAAAAATAATTAAGAATAAAACACATCCCGAGGGATCGATCTACAAAGCCTATATGTTGCAGGAGACAACTTTTGCTCATATTATTTTGAGCGAGACCATCAAAGAGTTCATATGGTAGGTGATATGCCTTCAAGAGGTGTGTCAGAATTATCCAAACATCAAATATCAGGTGAGCCAGCAGGGAGGCATGGTACACGATATCTTTGAGATAAAGAGATTCGAGCAACTAGATTGTACATCTTGATAAAATATGATGAAGTGCATTTATTTATATAGTAAGATTTATGGTCTCCAAACACAATATATACTGTCATTTATTATTGAGAATGTTAGTTATATACTCACTAATTTGAAAATACAAAAAATAATATTGTGAGCAAATTATTTATCGACGGCTTGGAAATAGAGGATGAGTCTCTGATAAGCAGGAAGCTCGAAGTAGAATTTCCAACATGGTTCAAGTTATAAGTACGTAGAAGGAACTCTTCTAATCACATGTGCGTAATATAATCGTCACATTTAAAGTTATACTAATGGTACATCAGAATTTGTTATTGGTTCACAATACAACCAATGGAATCACGGATCAGAGATTACTAGATCTTGTCTATGGACCTAATGTAGTGTTACTACATGACAAATCTTTGAAGTAAACAGTTATAAATTCCATACCATTGTGTGAAGGCAAAAAGACATATAACTATGGTATCATTGTTAAAGAAACACTCACAGATAGCTAGATTAGCTATTATGGAGTACTTGATGAAGTCATTCAATTGCAATATCCAGGTAATGCCAGCCATATTGTATACTTGTTCAACTGTCGGTGGTTCAATCCTGTTCAGGACCGAGGAACCCGAACACTCACGTATTATGATATCACTGCAGACGACGTGCCAAGTTTGATCCATTTGTTTAGGCAAGCCAAGCTACACAAGATGAAACTTAAAAATATATGTTCGCAAATTTTAGATTAGTAGTTACTACTGCTACTTTTTGTCTTTTACTTTTGTCGTATCGAGACATAACTCTTTACCCTCGCTTTTTCTCTTTTTAGACATAGCTGCTACGTACCTTTACTGCATCGTTTCTTTCTACTTATGATTATTTTTCCTGCTAGTACTAATCTTATTAATGTTAATTCTTTGTTTGCAGATGATCACGGGTGGTGCAAATAGTCAGCCACCTCAGAGGCCCCGTGTTCTAGGGGACCCTAGAGACCACCTACCATGGAAAAAAGAGGAGGTTGCCAACTCTTGCCTCTATTTTCACTACCGCCCCCACTTGCTGCTGCTACACCTCTGACACCTACTCTCTTGCGATTACACCTTTTGTGGCACCTCCTCTTCCCTAAGCTGCTGCTACACCTTCTGTGACACCTCTTCCTGTGAAGCCTGCTGCTACCCCTTCTCCTGTGACGCTTGCTGCCACCCCTTCTCCTGTCACGTCTACTGCTTCCGCATCTACTCCACTAACTGCTGCTACACCTTCTGGCCCGCCGACTCCTACCCCGAAGGTACACTTACTCTCAGAGGGAGACTCGTAAATTATTTTTAACATTGTATTTGTTTAGTCTTTATGCTATGTATTTTTTAGTAACTAATTTGTTTCTTAAGTAGATTTATTCTCCACAAACTGCTCGTCACCAGGATCACAGAGATTACTAGGAGCAGGTATAATGAGCCCTATTTTTCATTGAAGTAGATACATGTAACCATTCGGGACTTGAGGGTTAGGGAGTTTGAGGTACAATAATGTAATTTGAATAAAATTTATAAAATTGATTTAATTTTTTATACTAACACATGAATTATTTTTCATGTTGCAAAGGTCTTTTACCAAACTCCCAGAGCGCCACCAACAAATCCACCGAATCTTCGAGATTCAGGGCAGGCATCGCCTCGCTGACATGTTCACGACAGCCTGTTGGAGGTGCGAGCAACCTGCATGGATTGGTGAGGGGCTATGAGATCAGTTGACCGCAACTTAGGCCTCTCCTGATTATGAGAGAAAAAGACAGACAAACTGGCGACAGAAAGGGCTGGGGGAGCAGCGCTCCATATTAGCGGCTTGGTCCCCCATATAGAGCACTACAAGAGGCTGATAATTTTTTTTTAAATATTTAAACATTAATTCAATTTTTTGAGTAATTTTTTAGCGCTAACTATTTTTGTACACTGCACAGGCCAAGAACTTGCACGTGCTCCCTCAATTGCAGAGCTGCATGTTTGAACTCATCACAGCCCGGGGACTGCGCAGTGGGTCTTGAAGCAATCCCAACGGGTTGCTGTAAGTTAACAACGTTAAATTAAAAGTTCATTTTGAATCTAAATATTAAAAGTGTCAAAACACCAGTTTTCATCATGCAAGAGTTGGAACAGTTCCGGGAGAGGCACTTCGCCACTCAGACCCAGACTTCCCCAGCAACAGTGGGGGTCAGCCTACCACCGCACAGTCCAACTACGAGCTTTGGGCCCAGGCTGTAGTCAAGAATTAGGGGAGGTTTTATGGCCTTGGAGCGAAGGGCATAAGCTTCGAGGCCGAGCTCTCCGACGGGTGGTGGCTCTTTTAAGGCAGATGGCTGTAATAAATGAAAATATTAACCAATTGCATGAGCAGATGCTTGAAGGCCAACATAGAGTCGAAGACTCTATAGCGCACATGACAGAGACCATAGCAGATAGTCGGGGCAAGTAGCGGATGACATCCGTGCGGGAGGAGGATGGAGATGATGAGTAATTTTTGTTTATTTTTTTTTATTTGTAAGCATTATGTTGAACATTTGTTGTGAAATTTTTTGGATTAACCTTACTATTTTTATTTCAGACGATTTGTGACAGTATCTTCTTTTTATTATTGATATTATTTAAAAATTTGATCTGTGAAATGACTATGCTTAATGCAGTATGTGTTTTTGTGTAGATTGTAAAGATGTAATTGAAATTATTTTTTTCTATGATACAGATTTGCGTCGGATTTGTATCCGTTTTCAGACACAAAATATGACGCTGCATCGACAATAATATTTCGTTGTTCTACGATATTTTCTAACGCAAATGAGATGATAATCCAACGCTAATATTCATCATCTAACATTTTTAGACGCAAATTTCGACGCATGTTTCGTAAGAAAAAAATCTAACGCTAGTACGACATAGCAACTGACGCAAATTATTTGCATTAGAATATTTCGACATAAATTAGAAGGAAATAAAATTACCAACCATAAATTAACGACGGAAGAAATTAGACATAAATATGATGATTACCCTTAATTATCATCAAATTTGCGTCCAATTTACGTCTGATATGGCCGACGCAAATATGCTTAATTCCTGTAATGAATTACGTAAAGCTTTTAAAGCCTATTATGAAAGACGATTCATGTTTAAAAAACTCTCAATGCATCACTTACAAGACATCATCCCGAGCCCAATTTATAAACCTAATCCTCTACATATGAGGACAAGGTTTACAAGATCAGTGATGCAAACATATTTAAATTACTTGTTGTAAGTTAAAACCATGGACTCAATCCGCTATTAAGAAGCAACTAGATTCGATAAGATCCAAGAAAATAAAACAAACTTATTTAATTATATTGATGATAGCCCAATCAATAGAAAATATCAACAGGAGGGGATGGTATCATCAAAATGCCATAAAATTCTAATTTGAATACATTAGGCTTAAATTCTAATAAAAAGGAAGCTTTTGAAAAAAAATGTAAAATATGATTAAATGAAATCAACTATCTTAAAGCAATAATCTATCTACCAACCATAAACATTTGTATCAAACATCTCTCTCTGATCACTCTCAAAATATCTCATGCCAGAAAAGACAAAGCACGTGACCTCTGGCTATGTGATTTTGCCACCAAATGACATCACAAAAGAAATGACATGGTTGAGACACTTTAATAACATAGTTAAAAAAAAATGACACTATTATACTATGATTATGATGAAAGTCCAAATATTCCCTAATGATTCAATTAACTTTGAGTTATGAATCAAAGGATGCGCTTGATTCAACACAAAAACCAATATTATCTAAGGTTAACATAAGATTGCCCCCTTAGGGGTTGTTTGGTTGGGATTATTACTATTGTATTGTAAAATAAATGCATGAAATTTTAAATTTTAATGCTTGGTATGTTGCAAATTAAAAGGATTCATATAGCCGACCCCACTTAGTGGGATTAAGTTTTTTGTTATTGTTGTTGTTGTTGTGGTATGTTGAAAGTTAAAACTATTATGCATTTAAAGGGTATTTAACGTTCACCCAAAAGTTGCTTTTGCGTGTAAACGAAGTGAAATCAGAGTTAACCCAAACCGCGATAGAAAATAAATATTATTACTTGAACCAACTAAGCGGTTACAATCAACATACTAGAAAGAGAAATTACAACAAACACGACACAAACTCACTTTAGGGCTCGACCCCATGGGTGGTGGAGGCGACTAGGTGGTTGGAGAGCAAAGGTATATGGTTGAATTTGGATTGTACGTGGCTAGGACAGCCAAAGGAGGTGTCAGAATCACGTTGGCAGCGAAGCGAAATGCTAAGCCAGCAAGGGCAACAGATGAGGTGGCAAGCGGAGTGGCAAGTGGGTTAGGAAAGGGTTGGAACAGCCAGTGGACAGCAGGAAAGCAACAGGTTTACTGTTTTCCATATGACATCAGCAGCAGTGGAGGGGCGAAGGGGGGGGGGGGGCAGCAAACAAGAAGGGTTAGAATGAAAAGACTGTAGTGAAAAACAACAAAAATTACTGCCTTGGAGGCGGCTGCAGCAGGGAAGGACGATATGGAGCGGCGAGGAGAGATGGGGGAAGGATAAATCACAACCTGAAAACTAAGATACAACCGAAGCTCCATTTGGAACCTTATGACACAGCCTTCGAAGGGAAGAAGAGACGCTAACGACTGACCCAATACAAAACACACAAAAACTGAATTCCCAAACCCTAATACATCACATATGGAGGGGAAAAACTAAAAAGGAATGAAGAAAAATATAAAATAAAGAATAAAAAAAGAGGTTGTTTTGACGCCTCTCGCGAAATATTTTTCTACGGTACTGCAGCTGCTACAGTACTGCGGTACGGTAAGCTCCAACGTCAAATCTCCCGAGGTTAGAGGAGCTTTGACTTCATTCGTCGAAGTTTTAAGTTCCTTGTAGCACGAAGTCAAGTCTGTCACGTTGAAGGCAATAACGATATTGTAATCCCCTGTTAGGGTCAATCATATAGGTATTGTCATTCCACAACACATCTTGATAGAATAAATATACATCCTCGCTTGACACATCATAAACTGGAATTGCATATATATGTAGGTTCTGACAATGTAACTTTTGAGCCCTTAAATTTGAAACTTTTATCTTCCACTTCTCATACTTAGTGGAATGTAGCTGATAAACTAATATGCGAGGAGAAATCAACTCTATGATGAAATATGTGACAGGCCGCACCATTCTCATTAGAAACTACTCAGGAAATACCTCTTTTCCACTGATAGGACCTAAATCCCATTAAATAATTCCCTTCCCCATCAAGCTCCTGAGATAAATTTCAAGGCTCGAATTTCATCTCTCATTTCTGGACATCTAATGATGGGTATCATGTTGAACTGAATCTAACAATTAAATAACTCCATGTAAACCTCCAGACATGTCACAGAAGAGCTCTATTTCTAACGCGTTGGACCTCCTTCAGTAGGAAGAACTCAAAAAATGAGCCTATAGATCTATAAATGGAATGGATGTCTCTTATTTGGGGTCAGTTCCTTAAACCCAAGACTGCCTTGGACACTCACCATGAAGTTGGTTGGAGTCTCTCTCACGGGCTCAGCTAGAATTAAATGTATATTTTCCTCCTAAACTAGAAGTCGGTCTTCCTCCTTTGTGTTCTCATCGTTTTCAATGTCCACAATGTCATTTCCCAATTTTTCAAGAATGTCCTGTTGGGTGAAACAGATCACCCTCTTGATTATGCATTCTGATTCAACGCGCCAAAATTCGTGACACTTGCAACACTTTCTGGTTGTGATAGATTTAGGGATGTGGATTGGTTCCACAAGTTCTCCACTTGGAATCAAGCTTTCCACTGACGAGGTCGTCTAGGATGTTCTCTTGGGCGTAATCCGATTGTAAGATCTTGAGGTTGAACTCTAACTGTAAGATGAGATGGTCACTCAGTAACGTAGTCTCTCCACTTCTGAAGCTAGGCTCCGAACATTTTGTCTATAATAAGTTGGTAGCAACTAATGATATATTTCCCACTTCATCTTCAATATCTCCCGTTCTCCCCTTCAACTCTCCAGTTCACGGTCGAGGGTAATTTTCCCAGGGCTTCATCCTCAATGTGCGTAAGCCTCCACTGAAGTCTGCGAATCTCTCATTGCATCTCTTCATAGGTAGGCTCGGGCATGTATCTCTTTGGAGACATGGCTAGGATTTAGAGTTAGAGGTGAAAGAAAGCGTAAAAACTGATTTAGGGTTGTTGATTTGCAAGGGAAAATTCAGGTTAGGTTAAAATTTTGTCTATGATTTGGGAATTTGAAAGAAATTTTTTAGTAGAGGGGCAAGGCAAATATTAGAAAATACTATGATAATACTGGGGTTAAGCTAGCTCTAATACCAAATAATACCGAAGTTAACCCAACACATAATAGAAAAATGAAAATTATTATTCAAAGCAACTAAGCGGTTACAATCAATAGATTAGAAAAAGAAACTGCAACAAACACGACAATAACACGCTAGGGCTCGAACCATGGGTGGTAAAGGTCGGCCAGGTGTTTGGGGAGTGAAAGTAGATGGGTGAGAAATGAAAAAGTTATTGGAAGTAATATTGAAAAAAAAATTCATTATACTTCTATTCATGTCTAATCATTACGAAAATTTAATTTAAAGCATACATGAATAAGTTAAAAACAAAATTGAGTCCATTAGTTTATTTAGGCCTATACAAAATCTGTTTATAAAAACTTTATACAAACTTTTTACGATGTTGTAACTTCTTTAGGCCTATACAAACTTGTTGATAGATATTTACAATATCTTCACTCACTTGGTCTAATATTGCAACACACTTATTGAAAAAACTGAAACTTGCAACACCAATAACAAGAAGAAGCCAAGGATGGGAAACGATCAAGTCACCCATTATCACACAAACACCAAGTCTCCACCATCACCACCCACCACTACCACTGACGCCGCTTATTGCTGGTTGAACATAAGCTCCATGGCCACAAAAATGGTGAGCTCATTGTACCCTACACTCCACCCACAACAAAAGTTGTGGGGATCCAACTCAAATTAATGGAGTGGCAAGAATTAGTGAGCCTGTGGCAATATGATGTCTCATGCGTTGGGATTTCATAGAGGATGATGCTGACTTTTCCAATTCAATTCAGATAAGCAACTCTGTGACATGATCTGAGGTAGGAATTGGCACACTTTCCACATAAATCGGCAAAAACATTAATTTTTATTTCAATAAACCAAACAACTAAGACGGATACAAAAGATAAGCACCTACGGTTCGAGAGGTAGGCTATCTCTCCCAGAGAGGTAGGCTATCTCTCCCACCTCTCCCACTTCCTACAATTCGAGAGATAGGAAATCTCTCCCAAAACCTAAACCTAAGACTCACAACTCAATTTTTGCTTTCTTCTATAATTCACAAGCTCGTCATTGCCTTCCCAACATGCAATGATTGCGATTGTGGTATGAAGACAAAGTGACAACTGTTGCTAGATCTTGAGGACAAAGAGAAAGGAGAAGGCGCAAGTTTCAGAACAAGCGATCTCGTCGCCGCCTTGTGCTAAAATCGCGGCCTAATGTGGGATGGAGTGGGAGGAAAAATATGCGTCTGTTGGTGCGGCGCCTTCACGTAGGGGACCGTAACTTACCGAGACCCGAAAACTCGAGACGTTCTCCTCGCGCGGTTTGCAAACAACTGCAAAGCGGGGGCTCAGGTTCTATACTCTGAAATCCTTGCACGACAAGCAGCGAGTTCGATCGATCCTCTTCTCTGATTTGATTTCCAGAATTTTGAGCTCTAATACCAATTTGATATGATCTGAAGCATAAATCAACCCGCTTTCCACAGAAATTGGCAAAAACACTAATTTTTATTTCAATAAACCAAACAACTAAGACGAATACAAACGATAAGCACCCACAGTTAGAGAGGTAGGCGATATCTCCCACTTCCAACAAGTCAAGAAATAGGAAATCTCTCCCAAAACCTAAACCCAAAACTCACAACCAATCTCATGCATAAACCTAACCCTAGACATAACAAGACTATTTATATCGAATAATAACAATAATAAAAGACTAAATTGTCCTCAGACGTACAAAAGACAAAACTTTCCATTAGACTAGACGCCCTCGTAACACTCTGTTCCATCATATCAAATTCATGTGGTCAATTGTTTGTGGTAGCTGGATATAAGATCATTTTCCATAACCTCAGACTTGGAATCCATCGAAGTGCATCAAATAACTCCAAATCAGGCTTCTTCTAAAGCTATGCAACATATGTACAATCACTTTTTCATGGCAATGTTGTTAGAAAATAAAAATAAAATTCTTGCGCAATTTCATCATCATCAACATATGTACAATCAGTTAACTGTTCAGAGGGCAGGTGTTTCTCAAGTATTGGAAGGGAAGATCTCAAGTATTGGAAGACTGTCCTACACAAACTCAGGAACTCATCGCTGCAACTGCCTTTCCTTCTACGAATCAGACTGAACAGTCTTCAGAAGAAGAATGACAAGTTTACACTTCTCGGCAGAGGAAGAAGGCTGAGGAAACTGTTCAGCTTGGAAACTTAATAGATGATATATTGGTCACTCCTGACAATGGAACAACACTTCAGAGTTTGCTATCTGGATCCGCTCCAAGCTCCAAGGGAAGAGGCAGGTCTAAACTGCCTCGTCCATAGAGACTTGTTTTTGCATGTTTTCTTTGTTTTCGAGTCTTTTGTATCTTTTTTGTTGGGATATCTTGGTACCATTTATTGTATGAGTAGGGCATCATCTATTAGGCCCTCACATGTAACTTTTTGTATCCTTTTTATTTCAATATAATCTGCCCTAGGGCTTCATAAAAACATTTTATATATATATATATATATATATTAATCTAATTATAAGATTTTAAATTATTTCACAAGAATTTTATTGAATAAATTTAGTTTTTAAATATTATGTAAACAAAAATGAATATTTATAAATTTAATAATGTAAGCTTATAAAAAGTATATGCTATATAAGTAGTTAACATGAAAAATAAAATCTGCCTTTTTTCATTCGGGGTTTTGAAGTGATTCATGAATAGGCTTGGGTACCTGCACACTATCAAAATTAGATAAAAAAACTTTATAAGGTGATGATAAATTTCCATAGGCAATATACTCCCAAATAGAATAATTTGTGCAACTTTCTCTGTAATCTTCACAGGATTCCACATCCATTTGAACTTCAGAGATGTTTGGATTCATGTTTGGCTGTAATCAATCCTGTAGTTGCATATTATCTTTATCATGCTCAGTGAATTTCTTTCTCCTACTGTACACACAAAATTCCTTGTGAATTTTCTTGTTGCCATTATCATGTTGGATTTCGTCATATGATGGAACTCAGAAGGTAGGATAGTTAGAGGGAATTCAAATAGATTGTCGTGACTTTAGTTCATTCTGGGTATCCAAAGTAGTGTCCCAAATATGATATTCGTCCAGACTCTTCCCATGAACTTTAAATTTCGGATTGTAAGAATATTTTTCAAAGAATATAGTATCCATGGAGTTATAGTATTTTTTAGTAATCAAAGAATAACACTTGTATCCCTATTTCTTAGAAGCAGAACCAAAAAAGATACATTTGATAGATTTTGAGTCAAACTTTGTGCAGTTTGGTTGGTGAATGTGAACAAAAGAAACAACCAATTATTTTTAAAGGAAGATGCATGAGAAGACTCTAACACGAGGGTATGTTTCCATCACAACATGGAGAGGTGCTTTGAATCAAAAAACCCTAATTGGCATTTTATTAATGAGGTAGATAGTTGCGAGCATTACATCACCCCAGTTGGATAATGTGAAAAAGCATTATAAACTTAGATATCTCAAGAAAATGCCTATTCTTCCACTCAGATATCTCATTTCATTGTGGATTCTCAACACAAATGCTTACATTAATGATAACATTCTTTGCATTTTAGAGTCCAAGAATTGAATTGAAGTATTCATTTGCATTATCAATTTTGAGAATATGAATTTTGCATTAGAATTGATATAAATCATGTCATGAAAAAACAAAAATAATTGTGCAGTTTTATATTTCTCCTTCAAAAGGAATGTCCAACTCTTTCTACTGTAATCATCAATTAAGGAGATAAACCATCTGAATCTATTGATGGTTTTCAATTTTGAAGATCCCCAAATGCCACTATGAATGATAGAAAAAGAACGTGACGTGTTGCACTGAGACGAAGGATAAACATAATGAATATGCTTCGTCAATTGACAGGTTTATAGCGATAAAACTTTGATTTTTTAACTAATAAGAAGATTGAGCTACAACTTTGCACCATAATAAAAATTGGGATATCCTAGACAATAACATCATAATAAAATTCGACTTTCAACAGACACGGTCACGACAGACTCGGGTGCAGGAGAAGAGGATACCAGAGAAGACATCTGTGTGTTAAGAGAATAGCTCATCTTGAGCAGGTATAGATCATCTTGATGCAGTTCAACATTGTCAATCACCTTCCTCGAATCTACCACGTCAAATTCACAAGAGTTACAATAAAATTTTATAATACAGTTCACGTCATGACTAAGCTTTCTAATTGAAAGTAAATTGGAATCTAGTTGGGAATATATAGCACAAAAAAAAGCTGAATATGTTTGGAGACTTCACATCTTAATTCCCAATAACTTTGAAGTGAGATCCATCGCAAATCTAACAAATTTGTGGTTGGTGATCTCTTAGTGGTTGATGAGAGCATGGATGTCTCCAGACATGAGATCAGAAGCACCTTAATCTATTACCCAAGATTCAAATCTTTCAATGTTAACAAGATAGGAGGACATGGTGTATTCATATATCATCAAGCTGATAGGTTGCTCAGTCGTGCTAGTAAGATGCTTCTTCAATACCTCCAACTGTTCCTTAATGAAGGGACTAAGGTCGGCCAACCCTTCAGTAGAGGTAGCAGCACGAGTCTTGCTGTCATGGTCCTTCCTCCCATGTCAAGGTTTCCAATCTACAGATTTTCAATGTAATTTTCAACACTTGTCCTTTGTGAGCCGAGTTTCTTACAATGTTCACACAACAACCGATTCTTCTTTGGCTTTGAATCAAGCGAGAAGTTATGTGTGTACAAAGCCGAGCTTTCAGTGCTAGATGAACCGACTCTTCTTGCCATCATGAGCTTCTTCCTGCTTTCCTCTCTTCTAATTTCAGCAAAGGCTTCCCTAATGGTAGGGAGGGGCTTCATTCCCATGATTCTTCCTCTTACCTCATCTAAGTTCTTATTTAGATATAAAAGAACTTAATCATCATCTTCTTCTCCACTATTGTTTTATACATCAAAGTTTCTTGCGAACATTTCTATACATATGCATCATAAATATCTAACCGCAACTAGTACCTTGAATGTATGTTCAAGGATTGAATAACACTCAACTCTACATGTCAGAGCTCATGCCATTTTGTCTCAATTTCAAATAATTTTGTAATGTTTTCGATACTAGAATATGTCTCACGAGCCGCTTCCCAAATCTCGTGTTGTCCTGTAAAGCAATAAATTGTCTCCAACTTCTGTGGTCATAAAATTAATCAACCGAAACATGACCATATGATCTTGGATCATCCATGGGTGATAGCTAGGATCAATGTCTCAGGAATTGCTTCATCTCCCGGGAGATGTTTTTCGATTTTTTTTCTACAAATGCATAAACACAGATTGATTTTAGAACTAACCTCCGGAGTAGAACCATAAATCTTCATTCCTTGGTCACTTCTTCTTCTTCTTCTTACTACCCTCTCTCGTCAAATATTACTCTTTCCTTTTTCACAAATGTACATAAACATGAATTGATTTCAAAACTAACTTTTAGAATAGAACTAAACAATCTTCATTCCATACTTGGTCACTTCTTCTTCGTGATGTTCCTCTTTTCCTTTTCCACAAACGTACTTGGTTACTTCTTCTTTGGGTTTGGTTTTAGAACTAACCTCCGGGGTAAAACTAGACATCTTCATTCCGTACTTGGTTACTTCTTCTTTGCGTTTAAATTTCTTGAAAATTTAAACCACTACTATTTTTGCCACAGGTAGGCAGTAAATTTTAACCAGCCATGTCCCCTTGACCGATTGACATTTGAAGACAAGTCAAGTCCCACTCCCCTGTTGTTGTTATACAGAAACAGGACCAGATCAACCTCAAAAACAGAGAAACTGTGTCATGTTTATTACACCAATTCCTCGTGCTCTTTATTTCAATTCACATTATTTTATCATTTGTAGAAATATTGTAAATCTGTTTAATGTTTTTTTAACATGTTTCTAAGATCTCCAAGCCATTTAATAACCATTTATAGTTTAGAACAGTTGGGTGTACAAATTAATTATTTTAGTGGCTCTTAAGCATTATTCCGGTGTCATTTCCATCAAATAAAATAAAGATTTACATACATACCACTCAATTCCTACGTCATTACATATCTAACCTAAACTTCAATTTTTTTTATACGCAACTTTACCTATGCATAAAAAAGTATATTTTACGTTTTAATAGGTAAAATAGTGGCATTATTTATGTGATAGAAGGTTTGGGCGGTATTAATAAAAATCAAAGTTTAGGTGTTAGTATGTAAATCCATAAGAGTTGGCGGTATGTATGTAAATGCCCCTAAAAAAAGAGAGATACAATTATCAGTGAGGCATTTAGATGTGTATCCCGTGTTGAATTGCAATGTAGTCAAAAAACAATGCAGTTTGCAGTCGAATAAAAACACCATGTTTAAATGACGATGTAAATTTAAAATGATTCTATAAAAAATTGCAATGAAAGATGCAATGAAATAAATATACAAAGCTGACCGTGCAATCAACACTTCCACTGATGAAGAAACCAGCATCTTCACGATCACCTACAAGATCCCAAACCTCCCTTCTTGTAACACAATGCAAAGCAGTAATAGCACCTGAATGGCCTCTTAACATGCGCACACTTGATTGAATTTTCTTCTGTTCTGTACCAGGGAGCTCTGCATAGGAGTGGAAATAATGTTCTTCAAGTTATCATGGGAAAATATATCACTAAGCAATACCAAAGAAAAATTGAAAACTGAAAACTCCAATGAATAATGTAGAATGTTTATTACAAAGTTGTACAAATTGAATCAACAAGGAAAGAACATCTTGAGTGAGGTGATAAATTCTTGAAAGATTTACACACGTACTACTCAATTTTATGTAATTACATATCTAACGCCCAAACTTCAATTTTAACATGCATACCACCATACATGACAAGGAGCATTTCACTTTCTAAAATTTAAAATGGTGGCATTTTTCATGTGACATGCAAGATTTGGGTGGTATAAATGTAAAAAAGTAATGTTTAGGTGTTAGACATGTAAATATATAAGAATTGGGTGCTACTTATGTAAATTTTCCTATATTCTTTCAATAGAATACAGCTTGGGAGTACCTGAAGTATCACTATCAGAAGCCCATTTACGAACGCGAGCAAAAGAATTAGCCCTTAGGCTTCGGTCTCTGCTAAACATACTCTGCACCCAACTTCGACCAACACCTGAACCTTCACCTTGTTGTTGACTTTCATCATATGAATCATGCGGGCGCGGAGATGGCAACCCATAGGATGGTGCCTGAGACTTCCAAACTGAAAGTCCCCAGTAACCAACTCGGAGTTGATGAATATGTGACAAAAACCCTCTGAGTTTAATCTGGAATTTGTTGATATCAGTACATCAATAGAATATAACTAACCAGCTTAGGATGAGCTGAGGCTTTGTTTGGTAACTATTTCCCCCTAATGGGTGTTGTAGGCTTTGGTAATGTCAGAAGTGTCAAAATAGTCTCCTGACAACTTACATGGGGTCATTAGTCCCAGAGTCTTAAAAATATCAAATTAATCCCCAGACACTTTTAATATGAGTAAAAATAGACGCCATCAAGGATAATTTAAGCCCCCAATAAAGGAGTATGGGGACTAAATTGAGACTTTTTAAGCTCTGGACTAAATAGCTCCTTAAAAAGAGTCAGATGGCCATTTTGGCTCATTTCTCAATACATCAGTCCATACAAACTTATAGAGAAACTGCCAAAAAAAGCTGCCACTCCTAAGAAGCCAAAAGCTTTAGCAAACATAGCTTTTGCTGTAATAAGAACTTATCAACATACAAGCTGTTTGTAACCAAGGTTATTTTTCCCAGCGATTGTTTCGATTATGTTCCAAGATTCACCATCTGGAAGCCCAAGCCCAGCCTTCGAAACAAATGAGAAAGTTCAAAGAATTAATAAAATAGTAAAAAAGAACTAAAACATTACAAAGCAGAACACTTCGCTGGGCAACAGTAGTAGTACGTACCATGTGAGTTGCAATAACAACAAGTTGTGCGGTAACTAGAGTCACATAGTTAGTCATCCTGAAAGCAAAGTAAACCACTCAGCATAAGCATGTGTCAAAGAAGATAACAATCAGACATTACATACATAATACACAATTCTTATGTATTTACATGTCTAAGACCTAAACTTCATTTCTTTACGAATATGCCACCTTACCTATGCATAAAAAGGTGTATTTCACCTTTTAAAAGTTTAGATAGCAGAGAGAGAGAGAGAGAGAGAGAGAGAGAGAGAGATGGATAATAAACAGAAAAGATAGCCCAAAAAAAATTGTCTTTGAAATTGTGATTATCAATATAATCATTATTTAAAATTTAATAATTATTGACTATTACTTATTAGGAAAGAGAAAAAAAAGATTGAGATTTAAGAAGAGGAGAAATGAGAGAATGTGAATACAGCTCAGGATGAGGTAGGGGAAAAAGAAGTTCATTATATTAATGATTTAAATGAAAACTCATTGAGTGATGACAGTGAAGATGACTTTTGAATTTAAAAATTCTAACAATGATTGCCTATTTCATTCTCAAGTAGAGGATAGAGAGACTTATGTTGAACTTATATTGAATGTAATTATATTTTAGTATTTTAAACTAAAATTTTAGTTTAATTTGATAGTTAATGTTTGTATAACCTATATTATTTTGATGATTTAATGTTATGATGTTAAAATATTATTTCGTATTTTGCACAATTTATTAATTATTACTTTGCTAGAATGTTGATAATGTTAATTGCTAATATGTTAATAAATTAAATGATTACACATACAAACACACATATTCTGATAAGAATAATGAAAAATAGTTCTACAATGTCTATAAATTACAATAAAATTTTGACTACTAGAGTATAAATCAATAAATGCTATGAATTATATTTATAACTATAATTACATTAGAAATTTAAAGAGAGTTTGACTTAGGAAAAAAATTTTATAGGGCAATTTAAAATTGATTTTATTTTTTGAAATAAATTGCATAACAAAATCATATAAAAAATATTGTACCCTTTAGGTAAATAATGAATTACTGAGCTATACACCCTTAATTATTTGGCTTTAGTTTGCATCAGCGATTTCATCAGTGTATAATACTTTTGTTTAACAGTAAATTTTATATAATGCTCATACTTAATTACTTTAATAATTTAGGGGAAATAATCATCATTTTCATTAATTATTCATAATAACAATTTTTCCAATGCCTTCCAAGGGGTGCTTCACGGTATATATTATATAAATCTAGAGGCGGTGAAAAATATTTTGAGCTTTTCAAATCTACCCTTCTAATGTCACCATATATCAAATTTATCCTAACTTTCATATTATTTTTTAAATTACTTAGTCTAACATAATATTTTTTTCTTTTCTGGAAGCGCCAGACAACAAATCTATTTACTAAATGCCCGACACCACAGATATCTCAAGATTTCTTTTATTAACATCTTAAACAGTTGTTTAAGAAAACAAGTTTGGCAAATCTGGGTTACAAACTCCATCATCATATAATATTCTCGCGGTTTTCCTCATTTTCTACCATTTATATAAAGTAAAATTAAATATGATTATTAAATATCATTCTATGTTTAAATTCATTTTTTTATCTTAATTAAGTATATTAACTGCCATCAATTTTTCCTAATCAAATTGAAATACAAATGTACTTAAGAAAACATGGGAATAAACATTTTTTTTATAAAATTGTTTCTTTATTTTATGTAAGTTATTCAGTTTTCAATATCAACACATCATACCATGCAAATAAAATTTTCATGAAACACCACAATTTGTAAGATAGACATGATGCTAGTGCAAAAAACAGAGATGAGAGGTGTAATGGGTTTCCGGAAGAGGGTGGCCCTGTCCACTACTTATAAAAGAGATGTCACGTTTCTAGCAACCAGCACACGTTTCTAGCAACCAGCAGTACAAATCCAATCGCAAATATAAAGAAAATGGCTCAAGAAGGGCTATTGCAAGGGTGTTAAAATTCTATAATTGGAATAAGATAACAGAGGAACTCCACCTAGAAAAGCAAAGGCAATAATGAATCAAGCAGAACCCAAAAAAACTGGCTAACCAGATAGCTTATCTTTTATGTTTAAAATGAATCATACCAGGTTTGTGGTTCAATTTATCACCAAGTTACTCATGGCTGGAATTTATGGAATCAGAACTCTACAATGTAGAATCTTCTATAGAAAAAAGATTCTCATAATATTGATTTGGGGAAGAGTTCAATGAATTAAACATGCCAAATATTTAAGTTAAACTAATTAGTAGATGCTAGTAATAACAAAAGAGATGAATATAAGGTTCAATTAAGTAATAATGAGAAAGAGAGGGGAGTTACTTATTAGAAGAACGCTCCATCAGGTATTCAAAATAATTATCCCAGAAGCTGCAAAATAATTGAACAGCAGAAGAAAATAAGAGACCTTGGAATTCCATTGTAAGGCTTCCCATATATCCTTATGTAGAAAGCCAAATATAAGTTGTCATGTCAGTGCTAGCCACTAAATAAAAATAAATATCTCACAAAGTACAAATTATTAGTCAATCTTTATGTCAAAAGAATAGTCAAACAGCAGGAGTTATCATTTAAAAAAGTCAAATACAATGGTGCAATGTGCAAATATTACCATAAAACTTATTTAAGCAAAACCGTTGTAGATTTTACATGTTCAAACCAATAAGAAATCCAAATAGCATTTTAAAAAAATTGAATGATGAAAGATAAATGGTGACCAGGATAATAAGCATGTAAATTTCACAATCATTAAACATTACGATGAAACATCATTTTCTACAATTTGGAAATCATAAAAAGCATCAAGGGAAAGATGAATGATCAAGGAGGCTCTGAGGTAATGGTGTCATCAGACTATTTTCCTTTCCACACCAAAATAGAGAACCACAGTTTTATTCCAATAATTACAAATATAAAAAAAATTCAAACTTCAAATTGAAGTGAGTGTACATGGAGCTTGGTTTCTGGTTGTTACAAGTAACAAATATGTTCAAGTTAATAAATATCTTACTGGACATATGATGATACCGTTCAAGGGCTCCTATAAGGTGTTTAGAAAGGGGATTTAGTGGCAAAGTAGTTGTGGGAAAGTAAGGTAATAAAAATATGCGAGGTCGACGGCGTTTTGGATGAGGATAAGCATCGTTCGGTGACTGTCCCAACTAAAAATAGAAAAGAAAACTCTGAAATGATGATGTACGGAAAGCAAGGAGATTTCATTACTGGTTGAGCAAGATACAAATAAACGAGTTGCCAAAAGAAAATGATACATCACTTTGGAGATTATAAAAAAGAGAAAAAAAAAACCCAAAACACAATAATAATAGTAAAAGTCTCAGAAATGGAAAAGAAAAAGCATAAAAAAGTTTGTAAGAGAAAATATCCTAACTAGAAATAATAAATTAGGAAAGAAATCAGAAAAAAAAATGGGCTAAAATCAAAAATCGGGTTGAGATTGTGCGATTCTGCGCGCTCGTGATCACAAAAATTGTCGCTTAGATGGTATTGCAGAATTCCCCCAAACAAGATTGCAAGATTCTGCGATCTCGCAACTTCGTGGGATGTTTTGCATCATTCTTTCCGTCTACGAGAGGATTCACCCTCTTCTTCGAAAGGATCTGGATCCCAAAGTCAAATAATCTTTTCCACAACACCTAAGATTTTCACAACTGTGGTTTACCACTCCTATCTGACCACTTGTCTATGAGTGTGTTGTTGAACTAAACTAGAACTTAGTATGTAGTTCATTCCATAGTCTTCCAAAAATCACTAAAAAAATTTCTCATTTCTACCGAGAGTGAAAAGATGATGGACCTCTCTAAATCGTATCAGCTCCTTAGACTCACTGTAACCTAGGACAACCAATGTTAATCCTGGTGGCGCTTCTCTCATCAACTCATTCTGACGCGTCAGAATACTAACATATCTCCCTCATCCATTGGAAACTAATACTCCTCCTTTGCGTCCTCACATTCTTCAGTGCCTCCAGTGTTATTATCTATGCTTTCAACGACTCCTTGCTCCATGAATAAAATCATCCTTTTGTTTGAGCAATCTGATGCAATGTGCCCAAAAACATGACACTTGAAGCACTTTCTAGCCGTGATAAAATTTGGTAGTGTTAATGGGCTCTACCTTTTCTCCACTCTAAACTCATTTCTTCTTTGATCAGATCGACTGTGATGCTCCACCGGGTGTACTCTTGCTACCTGATTATGGGGTTGAACACTATCTATAAGGACCGGCGATCACCTAATGATGTTGTTATTTCTTCATCTTCAAAGCTAGGGTATGTGCATCGAACAAAGATCAACACATCTGGATCTGCATCATTACTAATAAACCTGCTGCGAGGCATTGTTTGCGCTCCAATCGCGACGAACATCACGAGCGACACAATACTGATTTGGTCCAGGCAAAGGAGGGACCAATCAGTCCTTCCAAGTAATTGTTGCCTTCTATTGGGGGCTCTTTACCCTAGGTCTATTTAGGTGTTGTTTGTTGTGTTAGGACATTTTTTTCTTAAATTTTTGTCAGGACAACAATTAACATCCAGTTTTCCCCTCAGAGGGTTGTATCCAAAGACGAGAAAATGTTTCGATTGTAACTGATTCTGAGGTGGTGCTATTCGTTCCCAAACTATTTCCCAGTTCCTCCCTCCAGCGACCAACTGCTGCCATCACCCCCTGCCAGCTGCGAACCTTACTGCCATCATCCCTAACAACCCACACAACCCTCCCAATCGATTGTTGGCCCTTCCCAGCCTTCCTTGCAGTCTGCCCCACTGGTTTTTCCACCACCGGCGAGCTTCCGACCATGTCCTCGTTGTAGCCGCCACTGTTTCTTCCCTTTCCCCTTGCTGCCCTCAACCCGACCAGCTCTCACACATTGTCCCCCGACAGTTTACTTGTTGTCTGGTCCTGGGAAAACTGTTGTCGTGTTGTTTTTTGTTTGTCAACCATCTTTTCCACCCCTCGCCACCTTTCAAACCCATTCCGACCACCACCACCACCACCAACATCCCAGGATTCCCCCTCATTGAGTGTTTATGTGGTGCCAGTTTCTACTTTATATTTATGGTATCGTGTTATTGTTATTTCCTGTTTCGGTTGGAAGTTTTTAAGTCCATATTTGAGTTTCAAAAATAATATTAACTTTTTGATTGTTGTTTGGGTTAACTCCGATATCATTTGATATTAAAGCTAAGCCTAACTCTAGTCTTACCCTAAGGTTTCTAACATCCGCCGTACCCAAACGTATCTTCACCCCCCCTAAATTTACTTTTCCCACCAACCATAAGATGAAACAGATAACCATCATCTCGGTGGAACAGCTCTGTGGGCCTCTCCCGACACTTTCAAATCAACAAAAATCATATGCAGATCCTCCTTACATTGTCAACATTTTTTTTAAGGGGTGTGCATTTTACATTAAAGTAAATCAAAAAGTACAAAAGAGAGCAATAAAAGCTACATAAAAGAAGCAGTATGGTTGGAGTTGTCCGCCACCACACAAAAAAAAACGGGGGCACAAGAGCAAGCATCCCAAAGAAAAGATCTATCCAAAGCAAACCGAGAACAAAAAAGAGCATTTTTGTTACATTCTTTATGAGTAAAAACAAAAAGAACTTCTCTAAACTGAGAAAAAAAGTTGTATCACACTCACTCTCAAAGTTGTTGTTGCCAAACCTTAGCCTTCAAGCTTTTCCAGAAACATATTAATGATCGTTTCATTATCCCCCTCAATGATGATCCCCTTAGTTTCAAAAATCCAAACTTGTAGAAAAGAGCCAAAAAAATAGAACCGCTTCATATTCGACTTGTGAGCTGTCCCGATGTAGGAGATTCCTTCCAGCTGCAAGAATGATCCTCCCCGCTTCATCAAGGATCACCATGACAACCCCGACAAGATTATTGGCAACACGAGCGCCATCAAAATTAGCTTTAATCCAACCAGCCGTGGGGGGGAGGGGGGGCACCAAGGAAGCTGTAAAGATAGCCTATTCGGCTGATTAGTTCCCCTTTGCTATTGGATGGGTTGATCAAAGATAATGGTGAAGGAATCCAAGATCGTAGCCACCATAATCGTGGCTGAGCACATCAGATGCCCATGTTTCTTCGCATTTCGACCATACCAAGAATGATAAACACTGAAACAGTAGAGCCTCCCAATGGAAACATTGGCACGTGGTAGGTCTTTAAAGGCTTTGATAATATCTTCCAGATTTTAAAGAGAATGCCCCATTTATGAAAAACAAAAAAGAACTCCTTTAGCACTTTACACTTGGCTATAACATGATTGATATCTTCAATATCTGGACACCCTTAAAGGCAATCCAGACCGTCCCCAATCCGCCACCCACAGAGCCAAGCATTAGTGGTATACCTTGAATGAAAACCCACACCAAAAAAACAATGTATCCATGGTTGAAGTCGAAGCTTATTGAGCAAGTATAGTCAGTCGGTAAATCTTGGGAAAGTCTGTCATATGCCAACGAGGTAATAGTTCTACCCGAAATG
Source organism: Phalaenopsis equestris (assembly GCF_001263595.1). Lineage (NCBI taxonomy): Eukaryota > Viridiplantae > Streptophyta > Magnoliopsida > Asparagales > Orchidaceae > Phalaenopsis > Phalaenopsis equestris. The sequence continues at coordinate 16,961,466 of NW_018164444.1, forward strand.
AACCTTAAAAATTGAAGGCATGTCTTCCAGTGGGCTCCCAAAGGTTGCAGCTGTAAAATTAATTGAACAAGAGCATCTCCAAAAAAATTCTGAAGGGCAACAACATCTCAGCGTCCCTCTCATATAAGAGTAGCTACTTGAATTCCAATAGCTTCCAGTGGACTAATAAAAATGGGCCATCGAGAGAAAGGAAGGTCCAAAAGCAAAATCTGTTCATAAAGAATAACGTCCTTCCCATGGCCATTCTTCCATCTAATTATATTTGAAAGGCCAAAGACCCCATTCACAATAATTTTCCAACCTATAGAAATTGTTCTAGACCGAGTAGAGCTTTAGGGATTTCTCCCATATTTCTTGGCCATACACTTGAAAGCTAATTGATTCGGCTTATTGAGAAATTCCCAATTGACCACAGCCCGTAAGGCACCTGTCCACTGGTCAGAAGCATGAAAGCCCAAGCCAACCGCCAAGGTGGGCTTGCACATTTACTCCCGCATTAGAATTTTCCGCACTCTCTTTCAATGCCATGAAGAACAGTTTTTGGAGGTTCAAAATTTGTCACTTGAAACATGGACATGGGAAGAAGGGATATCCGCAAGGTAATTCTCCCTGCAAGCGAGAGGTGCCGGTTCCCCATGCTTGAATTTTGTTAACATTACTAATGAGCTTGGTGAAGTCAGATTCCTTGAGTTTTCTTAGAGCTAACTTGACACTCAGCTAATCAATTTGATCAACGTTCTTGTAGGCTAAAAATCTAGCTACAATGTTTTTCGTCCACTGAAGAGCATTTTTACTGGAAAGGATGGAGGACTTCACCTCATTAACCCTTTGCCATATCTATTTGCAATAGTGAGCAAGAATTTCCCATCAAATTGTCTTGAAGCAACCTCAAATTGTGTGAATCATGTATCGTTGATTGACATTTTACCAAAACCCAAAACAATCTTGGCTGGGCATTAAGAATAAACACAACCGTTGACATAGTTAAAGACAGCAGGGCTACTTCTATTAATAAAAAATAACAATGATAAATTAATAATCAAAACCTTTTTTTATTATTTCTTCAGAGAATTAGTTTAGTAAATTGGGGTGGGATCCTGAGAGAAATAGAAGTTTCTTTTAAATCTCTATACTTTAGATGAACTAGCAGGTCTTTTGTGAGTTTTGTCTCAGGTTTATCCTATTTGAGAGAAGGAATTTCCGATCTTTAGGGTGGATTTATACTTGTTTTGGTGGAGTGGGGTGGAGGCAACCATACTGGGGTTTAAGACTGCCCTCCTATTCCCTTCTGCTTTGACAATAAGCATTGCCCCAGCTTCCGAGATTTGGGAACAACCCAGGTTTGCCATGAATTCCAGCCTTCCAAATGACAGACACAATTTATTCTTCCAACTTTCAGGCATTCAGGTTGCTAGCTTAACCTGTAGTGGGGATGATGTCAGAGTTAACCCAAATCATATTAGGAAAAGCAAATATTATAACCGGAAACAATAGGCAGTTACAACTAAACACACTTGAAAGGGAAAATACAACACATACAACACGCAAACTCAAGTTAGGGCGGATCCCGTGTGTAGAGGTGATGGTTAAGAGGGTCTTGAGAGGCAGCGGAAAGGTAGAGAAGGGGTTTCTGGGTTGTGAAGCAAGAGCGGCATGGGTGGTTGGAGCAGCAGGGCAGCAAGGAGGGGCAGCCCAAGCAGCAGCAGTTGGCTGTTTGGGGCAGCTGGACAGCAGTAAAATAACAAGGTGGAGGCGTTGCGGCAATGACAGTAAGCTGGAATAAGGGACAAGACAACTGGCTGGATGGCTGAAACAACAGAAAACAGTCCGGAAGGATGTTTCCGGGTGGCAACAGCAAACAGGAATGACAGCAGCAGCGATGGTGAAGGTGTGGGAACAGCGGGACAGCTAAAGAGAGATTATCCAAGGGTTGCGGCAGCGAGAAGGACGGCTCGATGGCGAGGAACTACAAGAAAACAGCAATGGGACTGCTGTTGGGGCGGCAACAACGAAGAGGAAGACGTGGTAATAAAGCAAGAGGGATGTAGGAAGGGGTAAGAAATATAGTTACCACCAGGAAACAAGGATGCAACTGAAGCACCACTTGAATTTCTAGGATACAGCTCTCAAAGGGAAAAAAAGATGCGGCGCCTGTCCCAATAGCAAACACACAAAAAGCTGACTTCCAAACCCTAAAACAACATATATATAAGTAAGGACTAAAAATGAATGAAGGATAATAGGAAAGAAAGCACAAGAGAGGAATGCAGGGTTATTTTCAGGGTCTCTACTCAATAGCTATTCCCCCGGAGCATAAATTTTGAGCCCTGAGCTCCTGGGTCAGGGCAGGACAAGAATTTGTTCACTAACACTGTAACACACAAGGGCCGGAATCAGAGTTTCTCCTTCAGGGTCTTGAATTCTGATTCAAGATAAACATCAAATGAGATTTGTTTTAATTTCTTTCAGGTTATCTGTCGATACCATGTTCTAATTTAACCTCTTAATCCTTGATCAAGAATAGTTCAGCTGATTTTGCCCTGTTTTATAATTAGAAAAAGGGGTGGCTGGCAGATATATACCAAACACGTTTCAAGTTTCAATTACTACAACTGTTATCATCAAATTTCAGCTAGTGTTGAAGCCCTGAACGAAGCCTTAAATCTGGCGCTCTGTTTTCCCAATTAATCTTTGGTGAGTTATTTTTTAAAAATTTGTAATCTACTTATAATATGCCCACTTCAATTCCTTGCAGGTTGCAGAAATGTTTACAGAACCTAGAGATTACGTAGTCTAAACCTAGAATTTCTTAAATTCTCGCTACAAGATCGAACCTCAATGCGGAAGCTGTCCTTTAGATTCCTATAAACCATAGACTGCTCGGAAATAAAATTAGGAAATAGATTCTTATAACAATTCCTCATTAATTGTTGTAATGTTACTATTTAATGCTTTTCTTTTAGCACGGCGTATAGAAGCATACCCTTTGTTCACTCATTAGTTTTGCTGATTGTATTGCTGAGTTTAATTAAATATTAAAACACGCTTGCATTGTCAAGAGTATTAATATTCTCTGTTTTTTTACTCCAAAGTAAAAATATGGAGGAAAATATTAATAAAAAAAAAGTGACACCATTCTCTAACTTGACCTCTAAATTCCTATGAAAAATATAAAACACTTCAGGATACTAACTTCAATAAGTTTTAGATGCATCTTCACTTAAAATGTTTGCAAATTATGCATGGATAAAACTTTGGCCTTCATTAAACTGTAGACCGTTTCAGCAAAGCATAAAAGATATCTGCTCGAAAAAAAGATGGTTCTTAGACTTTTATATGAAAATAATAACAATAATAATAATAATAATTGCATTAGTTTCTGTTAGCTATTCCCATGTTTATTTATTTTATTGAAAAATTTTGAAAAATACAAAAGGTTATTGCCCAGGTTTTACATGTTTTCTGTATTATTTTAAATCATATAATCATATTACTCTGTCAATAAATGCCCTATATTTTAAGGTATTGTTTATAACAGTTTATTTTATAATATAGGATACATAGATTTTATGATTAATTTTTCTTCTGTTATCAGAAACTTACATGCATCAGCCAAAAACCATTTGAAATAATTTCAAGCTATGTAATGACTAAGTCCAGCACTCAATGTTGCCCCAAAGATTGAACTTATCGGAAAACATGAAAAAACAGTGATATTTCAAATATATAAATGTATATAAACTTGTTTACACAACCACATTGTCATGAATACGCTGAAAGCATCATTTCTAAATGATTTGATGACCTATAGAACATCAACCGTTCAACTAGCAGCCAAATGATTTGTGCATCAGTGACAGGCAGCTAAAAAAGGCTACTTAACTTTTATTTTTTAATTGATCGTGAGAAGTAGATGAAGGTCAATGGTGGCATTTTAAAATTTGAAAAATTATGGGTGCCGGCTATAGTTTGGATGTAAAGAAATTGAATTTTGTTGTCTAGGCGATGGGTTCAAAACCTGTCTACATTAGATATGTGCCTTGGCGCCAACATTCCTGAAAAAAAGGATCACAATAAATTCTTAGGAGCATTTATATACATACCACTCAATTCTTATATTACATATCTAACACCTAAGCTTCAATATTTACATTTATACCAGCATGGGGAAGGTAGCATGTACGTAAAAATTGAAGTTTAAGGGTTAGATATGTTAAACATAAGAATTGAATGGTATGTCTGTAAATATTTCTAATTTTTATCATTCAATCTTCTAACTGAATAAAGATTGGCTAGAATGGATATCACGTTTGAAATTTTAAATTGGACTAAATCAGGATGAACCAGCTACCAATTCTTCGCTTTGTAATGCTAACTATTCTTCATATTATTGGCTTTCTAACTAATCCCTTTTGCTACAAATAAAGCCGGTTTTACTTGAGCAAGGAAATAAGATGCATAAAATTTAAGTAAACAAATGTAAATTAGCTAAGAGTTAAAATAAAGCTCAAAAAAACTATTATGCCAAGAATTTCATACCGCAAATCCTCCCATACGGCAAGAGAAAGAAGATGACGTTGAATGTAATCAGGAACACTATTGGGATCTCTTCTGTACATCTCAGCTGATACTTCAAGAGCATCCCTCACAGTGGCCATGTCATTACGAGAGATAGCACGATTGATGGCAGTTTTAAGCTGTACATGTAAACAACTAAATGAACAACAAAAATAATTAAAAGGCTAGCACTAATATTAAATTGGGGCATTTACAGACATACCGCCCAATTCTTATGAATATACATATCCAACACCTAAACTGTGATTTTTACATTAATACAAGCCAAAAATTTCATATCACGTAAATAATGCCAACATTTTAATTTTTAAAAAGGTAAAATGGTATGCATGTAAAAATTAAAGTTTAGGTCTTTGATTTGTAAATAAATAGGAATTGAGTGCTATGTACGCAAATCTTCTATTTATTTAACAACCTAAAACCAAAATTGCGCTAACATAGATCAGAAAGAATTGCAAAATCAACAAATCATTTCCTCAGAAAACTCAACAGAACTCACCAGTTCTTTAACAGCTATGAACTGCTCATCAGTTAATCGGCATTGCCATCCCTAAAAATATAACTGATTAGATAATATTCCATCCAAGTTCCAGTTAAAGTTTACAGAGACCCCGGATGAAATTACCGAATGAATATGTTCCCTAATGCATTCTACAAAGCCACTCCCGCCTATTCCTTCTGCATCAGACTCGATCAGAGCTATAGGGCATGAAAAATTGTGAATTAGCAAGAACACTACGAGACAATAAGTACAAAAAAAAAAAGTGGTGTTTACAAACATACGACCCAATTCTTATGTTTTTACAAGTTTAACACCTAAACTCTATTTTTTACATTTATACCACCCAAATCTTTCATATCACATAAAAATACCACTATTTTGACTTTTTAAGAGAGAAATGCTTATTTTCATGCATAGGTAAGGTGGCATAAATGTAAAAATTAGTTTAGGTGTTAGATATGTAAATACATAAGAATTGTGATATAGGAGTTAGCCAAAATCACCTTAGGAAAAACAAATATTATTACTGAAAACAAATAGGCAATTACAACTTGCACACTTGAAAGAAAAAATACAACAACACGAGACCCAAAAATTTGAAATAGCAATAGACATTGACAGAAACACTTAACTAGGGTAGATCTAAGGTGGCGGTGGTGACTGATGGGGCCTTGGAAAAGCTGTAGCAAGTCGGTGGGTGGATTGGGGAGCAAAGAAAGAATGGCAAGGAGCGGTGATGGGCGGCGGGTACAGCAGTTTGGTTGCGGGTAGGTGGTTCTGGCGGTTAGGACAACAATGAGGCGGCGTGGGGATTGGTCTTGGGTGGCTGGAATGGCAATTGCAGTGTCGGGGAAGTGCTAGAAAAGCAGCGAGAATGCAGGGATACAGATCAGGTGACTGTAACAGCAATGGACAGCAAGGCGAGGTGCTTATGGGGCTGTGGTAGTAAGGCAGAAGGTTGAGAGAAGGTTACAGGTGGTTGGGACAGTAGAGGACAAATGGGTGACCGGGGGCTTACAGGGCTGCGATAGCTAGGCAAAAGGCTGTGAGAAGGTTATAGGAGGTTGGGACAGTAGAAGACAACAACGTGATCAGAGGCTTAAGGGGCTTCGAAAGCAAGGCAGAAGGCTGGGAGAAGGTGAAGAGGAGGGG
>NW_018164444.1:16968017-17053558 GCF_001263595.1 Phalaenopsis equestris
AATTAGATTTTTTTAAAATACTACTTAATATATATATATATATATATAAACTTGATGAGTAGTATTTCGAGCTAAAAGGAGCCGAACACGAACGAACACATCTTAGTTCGGGTTCAGCTCGTTAACTTATTGAACGAAAATAACGAGTTGAACAAGAGCTTCTTAACGAGCCGAACAAGAGCTGTTCGCGAACAACGAGCCGTTTTGACAGCCCTAGTTGGGTCAGGCTTATGGGGTCAGACTTCATCTGTCGAAACTTATGTCTCCTCATATTAATCAGGTCGGTCTTGTTAAAGTTAGCGAAAATGTTGCAAGCTTTCGGTAAGTCAATCCTAAAAGCATTGTTGTTCCTAAGTACATCATGATAGAATAAGTATTCATCTACTTTTTTCACAACTTGAGCTGGAGTTGCATAATAATGTAGATTTTCACGTCCCAAATCTTGAGCAAGTAGATTTATAATCTTCTTCTCTCACTCCTATTATGTTGGATGTGTCTGATAACTAAGCCAAAATTTATGGCAGGATGAGCCATATTGAAAGGTAACCACTCAACAGAGGCAAAAGTATTCATCTACTTTTTTCACAACTAGGTCAGGCTTATGGGGTTAGGAAAGTTTCGACTTCATCTGTCGAAATTTCTGTCTCCTCATAGTAATCAGGTCGGCCTTGTTAAATGTAGCAAAAATTTTGCAAGCTCCCGGTAAGTCAATCCTATAAGCATTGTCGTTCCTAAGTACATCTTGATAGAATAAGTATTTATCTAATTTTTCACAACTTAGAGCTGGAGCTGCATAATAATGTAGATTTTCACGACCCAAATCCTCAGCAAGTAGATTTAAAATTTTCTTCGCCCACTCATATTCAGTGAAATGTGTCTGATAACTAAGCCAAAATTTATGGCAAGATGATCCATACTGAAAGGTAACCACTCAACAAAGGCATCTTTTTCTTCTTCTCTGAAAGAGCATGGATTTCACTGTAGGATGTTCCTTTCTTCAAAGCTCCTAAGGCAATTTCCAACATCATCCATCCTGCCTGATAACCTGTCAGTGTATATATTGTTGAACTGAGTTTAATACCCAATGACTCTTTATGGAGTTCCAGAAGTGGCACAAAAGAGTCTCATCCTGCACATACTAAAACAACAGGGAAAACTATGAAATTAATCTATTTATCTGAAGAGTCAGGATTTCTCTTATCTGAGGTTGCTTTGTGTTTGATATCGGCTTGATATTGGAGTTAACCAAAACAACAATAAAAAATCAAATATTATTACTAGAAGCAAACATGCAATTACAACCAAATACACTTTAAAGAGAAAATACAACACACACGAAACACAACTCGTGTTAGGGCAGATTCCGGGTGATAGTGGTGATAGTCAGTCAATGATAACTAGTTAAACAAAATCAGAACAAGTAAAGATTATTACTGAAAGGCCAATAGGTGCGGCTAAAATCGCAAGCACTTGAGAAGGAGAAGTGCAACAAACACGACACAACGCCCACAATGGTGGATCGCGTGGTGGTGATAGTGGTTGTTAGGGGTTTGAAAAGGTGGTGGTAAATTAAAGGAGACGCAGAACGGCGAGGAAAAATGACACAATAATAGACGTTTGTTGTCCTGGCGACAACATCCAAAAAACAGCAGAAACAACAAGAGGTAAACAGGACAAGGAGCGACACCTTGTTGTTTGGGTGGTAGCAGCGAGGCATGCGGGTGGACAACAAGGTACGATCGGTCAAACAGTAGCAGTTTGTTGTTTGGGGTTGGCAGCAGCAAGGTAGAGGGGTTTTCAGTCGGTCGTGAGGGTTGACAGCCGGTAAGAATGGCTGCGACAGAAGGATAACAGCCATAGAAAGTGGTAAGGACGACTGCGGGTGCTGGAACAGGTAAGGACATCAACTACTCGTTGTCCAAGATCGCGACAACAAGCCGAAAGCGGATGGCAGTGGCTAGAAGATAGGAAAACCATAGAGAAACAACAATAAGGTTTTTTTCCGAGTGGTTGCAGCGAATAAGATAATTGCGGAAGCAGAGGGATGGTTGGGGAAGAGTGAAAAGGTCAAGAAAAATCACCACCTCAAACAAGATATAGTCAGAGCATTACTAATCGTTGGACACAACCCAAGAATAGAAAAACTGGATGCCGACAGATATCCTAACAGAAAAACACCAAAAAAATGACTTCCAAATCCTAATATAACACATACATAGAAAATAACTAAAAAAGGATAAATGATAATAGAAAAGAAAGCATAAGAAAGGAAAATGAGATTATTTCGGCCCATCTCTTGTGATAGCAAATTCTGTGGTGCTATAGTAGCTACAGTACCACGGTAATTTTGTGCGGTAGGCTCCTGCGTTAGTTAGGGGGCTTGGAGAGAAGATGAAAAGATAAGGAATGGCCTTCTAAGCAGTGAGAGCGGAGCAACAATTTTGGGCGGCTGGAACAACAGGGCAACAAGCGATGGCAGTTTAAACAACAGTTTGTTGTTTGAGGCTGTTGGACAACAAGAAAGCAAGAAAGGGAAGATGTTGTGTGTTCCTGCAACGACAGTCGATGGCTTGGATTGAGAGTGTTGCGAGGATGAAGAGTTGGAACGGTGATGGTAAGTTGGCAACAAGAATGAGGCTGCTCGAACGGTGATGGTAATAGGGATGGGGCAGCTAGAACGTTGTGGGCTGTCAAAAACAACAAGATCGAGGTTTGGTGGTTGCAATGAGGAAAGAAAAGTGGCAGCGAATTGAGGGGTGTGGGAAAGAAAATACTGAGGATAAATATTCCCTCAGAAACAAGCTACAACCGAAGCACCACTCGACCCTTGGAAGAATGTCACCTTAGACGAGTGACAGTAAGAGCACATTCTCGTATTCTGATATAGCCCTACAAGGGGACCATCGGATGTTTGTGGCTATCTTGACAAAACTTTTAGCAAAAAACTAAACCAATAACATCATGAATACAAATATATAATAAGAGGAAAATCAGACGAGAGGACCGGTCGACTCCTTGAAAAGATAAAACCTGGACCGTTTTGGTCCAGGTAAAAATTGGGTTGCAGAAAAAAGATTGTGTGCGGGGTTTGCCGCCCCCAAGTGGGCATGGACGCCCCCATGTCGAATATGGTCATTTTGGACATCCAATGTCAGTCCTTTTGATGCTCTTCTCAACGCCTGCAAAATGGTAATTGAAAGCACCACAATCTCATACTTTGCATGAACACTCATTACCTTGGGCTCAGTATCTTCTAAATCAGATACTATAAACTCAACTCGAGTTTCACTCCTGGGTTCAACTGCAATCGATGGCGTCTCTTCCTCACCTATTAGAAGTTGAGAATCTTCTCTTAGATCTTCATCTTCTTCTAGATCACTGTTTATTTCTTCAACTGCTTCCCAAACTATGAGAGAGAACATTTTTCTAGTTGTGCACTCTGATTCAGTATGCCTAATCCATGGCATTTAAAACACTTCCTGACGGAAACAGATATGAAAATAAGGATTAGTTCTACATGTTTTCTCCTCTAAGCTAGTGCATTCTTGGGCAGGCTTGGCTTGAATGTTCCCCTGACTGTACTCTTGTTGCAAGATCTTGGGGTTTAACTCTATCTTTAAAATGTGATTTTCCCTTGAGTGTTCTCTACACAACATTTCCATTATAAACTGGTAGGCACTGGCGTTACATCTCCTGTTAGATTTGAGACCTAGTAGTGTATTATCTTTTCCCTCGCGCTGAGGTAGGTGATTCAAATTTTGTCATCAAAATAATGCACTCTTCTTTAACTTGTTGGAAGCTAGTTTTACTATCAGGTCCGGTGGGACATCCTGGTACTCAAAGAAAAGTTTCGTGGTGTGAAGCCAATTGATGAGCATGTTCGGATACAAATGACCATCAAATTGTGGAAAAAATACACTGCTATCTCAAAGTCCTAACTCAGATATTTAAGGTCAATTCTTCATAATAGCGGCCCTTAACCCTTAAAATATCTAACAAGCACTTCTCCTCAATATCCTCAAACAGTCACTTCATATCTGTATTCTCTGACAGTCACTTCATCTCTGTAATAGAATGAAGTTAGGGTGACCCCACTGAAGGATTTCTTTCTCTCAATTTTATCGACTTGTTGTGGTGCTCGGCGGACTTGTGGTTGTATCCTTTCCATCATAAACTCCTAATTAGCGTCTCGCACTTGTCTCAGGGGTGGTGTGGTAAGGGTTTAGGGAGTAGATAAAAATAATGTAGGGTGTAAGGATGGTTTGAGTGGAAAAGGAGAGAAATTTCTTTCGAGAGATTGCGGGGGGGGGCGAATGGGTGGAGAATGGTTTAGGTAATGTGGACGCTAGAAACATTAAAGTAGAAGTAGGCTCATACTAGCTCTAATACCAATATATATTGAAGTTAACTCAAACAACCATAGGAAAAGTAGATATTATTACGAAAAGCAAAGAGGTGGTTATAACCAGCACACTTGAAAGGAAAAGTACAACAACAGGACACACAAAAATCTAAAATAGAAGCAGAAACGACACAAAATCTTAACTAGGGTTGATTTCGTGTGGTGGTGGTGGCCGATAGAGGCATGGAAAAGCAGTATAAAGGGGGTGTGTGGATCAAGCAATGAAGAAACAATGGCTATAGGCAGTTCTAGGCGGTGAAAATAGAAGTTAGACTATGAGAACTTGGTTCCTGTGGCGTGGGGAGTGGTTTAGAGTGGCTGGAACTGCAATGGCATTGTCAGAGAAGTGTTGGAACAACAGCGAAGCTACAGGATGTGGTTCAAGTTGCAAGAAAAACAACGGACAGAAAGGTGAGGCGCTTACAGGGTTATGGCAGCGAGGCAGAAGACTAGAAGAAGGTGGAGGGAAGGTTACGGGTGGCTGGTATAAAAGTGGAAAGTAATGTAACGGGCTTACGGAGCTGCGATAGTGAGGCAAGGGTTGTGAGAAGGTGGAGGGAAGGTTGTGGGGGCTAGGACAACAACAAGGGCGCCAGAGGAATGATTCTAGGCAGCTGGCAGTGAGCAAGGGTAGTTGGGAGAACATGAGGTGCAGCAAGGAGGAAGATGTGTTAGCGAAGCGAGAGGGATGCGGAGGAGTTGGACAAGGATAACACAAACACCATTCAACCCTTGGAAGAGAGTCACCACCTCGGAATGAGATAGAGTGGAGCACCACTCACTCCCAAATACAGCCCTAAAAAGGAAAAACTTGAAGTCAACGACATTCCTAACTAAAAACAAGAAGAAAACCTACCTATAACACATAAAGAACAAATTTACGGACTTAGGATAAATAAGAGTGAACCCCACTCCAAATAGAAAGGAAATCCATGAAAGGAAGTGTTGTTCGGCCCTCTTAGACTGGTCACAGTCGCAATCTCCTGCGTTACTATAGAAAGGATCGCGGGCGGCTCCATGCAATACAACTCCATGCGATAGTGTAGCTAGAATCAGGCCACAATAGCAGAACATACGAAATGGTTGGGGTCCCTGCGGTAACCCCGACATCAAATTGATTGGTGTGCATGTACATCTTTCAAACGAAAAAGAAAAAACTCAAATGAACTAACACATCAGGATATGGTAAAGTAGATAATTTCATGCATACCGAGAATTGTGCCGTACTCAAATGATGAAAGAGGATCATCTGTGACTCCTAGTTTGAGAAGACGCAACCACAATCCCTGTAAATGGTATAAATCCGCATATTCAAAATCAATGCCATGCTTAGCTTAAATTATATCATAATTTACCAATTAAAATGAGCTAACATAAAACAAATGACAGTGACAAATGAATGGAAAATAAATAGTAACATATAATTAATCCCAGCACCACCAAGAATAAGGTGTAAATATTCTTTTGGAAAATGTGCATATGTAGCACACAATTCTTATATATTTGCATATGTCACACCTAAACTTTCATATTTACATACATAGCACTTTTAAAAGTGAAAGTAGTGATATTTTTAATGTTATATTAAAGATTTGCGTGCTATGCACTTAAATATGAAAGTTTATGTGCGAGTTTTGTAAATGTATAAGAATTGTGTGCTACGTATGTAAGTTTCCCTTATTTTTTCCCTATTTGTAGCATAAAAAGGAAAACAGGTTTTATTAATATAATTATAAGTCAGATGGAATGAATACTTTTTAAGGCGCTACCACCAAGTCCAAACTATTAGAGGTTGTCTTTCAGATTTCATCATCGCAATTCAAGTCCAAATTGCATTTGGTGTAAAACTGCAGTTTTTATAAATCATGTGAAAGAGTTCTGAAAATGCCTGTGCCTTCTGCAGAACCTTCTAGCCCTCTTAACAATAATACAATTTCAAAGCTAATTGGTGCTTCCTCTTAAACTTCATATATGAAAATTAATCTGAATAGAAAACAGAGGAGACACGGGATGGGCTTACAGGACTCAAGATCACATTCAGCTCGTAAGCAGACACAGGATTTCTTGCATTCCCGCGGTCACGGGATGAGATCCCAACCCAGTATGGAGTTTCAGCGGGATTTCTGCAATCCAACAAGGAAGATGGTGGAATTCCGCCCCTATCAATGCCAAAACAGGCATTTTTTGCCTATAGTGCTATCATCCTTGTGAAGCTTAATTTTATTATATTTCTGAATTAGAATTAAGTTTTTTAATTAAGGGACTCTTTATATATTGTTATTTTCTATTTCTTGAGACATTTGACGTTTTAGAAAAATTCTTCGTTTTATGCTTTTCTGAGTATTGTATCATTTCCTTTTTCAAGTGCTGTGTATGAATCATGCTTAGAAACAGGTAGTGGATCATCTACGACCTTCCTATCTAGCTGTTATGGAGTTTGACCTGCTGTTTCAGTCCGGACAGCCGCCAAACAACATCTATCTCCTCCACACATCTAGGTAGCCCATATTTTCAATCCCTTGTTGTTCCACAACCACATCCCTGCTAGATCCGCTTCCTGAACATCTTCTAAGAGCCCTAGAAAGGTATCATCTGGTATCATAATCAGGCAAATCCTAGGATTTTATGGTTTTACCTCTCTTAATATAATCCAATAATTCTAAAAAAAAATCCCACCATACAAAAATCATTCATATTGCACTTTCTAGGCCCAACCCTAAATTTTCAAAATTAAACTTGCCTATCTCCAACAAAAATCCATCCCAACACCTATCATCAAAACTCTAAAATTCGACCACTCTTTTATCTACAATCTTACGACCATCAAAATCTTGATCAAGAAAAAAGAACTCAATGCCACAAAGAAGATTCCCTCAACGGATGCTCAGAAAATTACTATGGAGGACATGCAGCAGAAAATCCTCCGATTTCAATAGAACCTTGCAACATGGGAAAGTCACCATAGCAACAATAGTGATCACACAGATGGATTGGATGAAAATCCTTTCCATCAAGAAGCTTCAAGTGACAAAAACTCGATGTCGTGTCTATTTATCATTCAGTAAAGAGAGAGAAGGTGAATTTAAAGTAAATGTAGATTTATCGGATTTTGATGGTCGCATGAATCCAAAAAAGTTCATCGAGTGATCACAACCTGTGGAATGTGTCTTTGAATACAAGCACATCCTACTTGACAAAAGTTTAAAGCTATTCACCCTCAAGTTCAAAAAAAATGCATCTATATGATGAGAAATGTTGAAACGCATATACCAGCGAGAGGAAACAAGCAAATTCACTACTTGATCCAAGATGAAAGGCAGATGCACTGGAAGTATTTACCCGCACATTGCAGAAAGAGAATGTTCCAAAAGACCTCTCTTATATTGAAGTGTGGGCTAGTTTAGCCTGAGGAGAACATCATAGCATATCATCTAATGGCAACTTCTTAAAGGTACAACTCTATTGAGACAACAAAGTAATATCAGGTCAACACCATCCTTCAAATAAAGTTCAGTCGGATCATATGGCAAGAGTACACCCAGTGGTTGCATTAGAAACAACAAGACATCCAGTCAGATCATATAGCATGACTCGTGAGAATACCCATCAATATACAATTCCAGCTCTGGTTGTGCAAAAAAAAAATGATGAATATCTATTCTATCAAGACACTTTGGAAGGACGTATGTGTTTTAGAGTTCCCTAAAATGAAAGTGAGCATAAATTTTATAGTGAAGTTGCATGAGACACAACAAGAAACTTGACTTTACTATGATGGTGGTAGATCATTTCTAGAATCTTCTAACGAAGAAGGCATAGCCCCTCCTCCCAAAAAGAATGATGCGGGGTGTGCTTATGGGACTTGGGGTCATGTTCGACTTGTATGCGTAAGAGGTATTTCACATATTCCTACGGTTACGGGATCAAATCAAGTCCCAGAAGAGAATTTTTATGGAATTTTTGCGACCCGCAAAGGGAGATTATGGGATTCCGCCTAGATCCGTGCCAAAACAAGGATTTATTACCTATTTGGTTTAATATTCTTATATTCCTGAATCAGAATTAGGATTTTTGCTAGAGAGACTATTCATATGTTGTTCTTCTCTATTTCTTGAGACTTTTAAAGATTGTTATTATTTTGGGAGACATTGCTCTAAATTTTATGTTCTTCAGGGTATTATCATTTCCTTTTGCAAGTGTTGTATTTACATCAAGCTTAGAAATGGGTGGTGGATCCTTCTCCACTTTCGATCACGACATTACAATGTTTGACCTGTTGTTTTCAATACGAGTAGTCGCCGAATGACATTTATCCTCTCCAACCACATCAAGCAGCTCCATTTTCATTCTCCGACTATTACACAACCACATCCCTCCTAGATCCGCCCCCAAATACTTCTAGGACAAATAGAACAATATAAAGAGGTCAACATTTTACCCTCAGTGATTAAATCACTTATCACTCTAATACTCCTATTCTCGACTAAATCTACTAAACTTGTTTTCTTCTACCATCTTGGCCCACAAAATATCAAGCACAATGATTGGCATGAAAACACCTCTTATGAATCATGATACACATGTAAAGATCCAAAATACAAATTATTTAATAAAGAAACATCAATACTAAATTATTACTTAATTAGCATAATAGTTGAAGTAAAAACTTAATTTAGCCATCAAGATTATATTATTTTTTTAGTAAATTAATTGTTCAAAATAAATAAGTTCAGTTTTATGAGAGAAATTTTTGCACAAAAACAGTTATCGGCATACAACAATATTTTTAATCAACAAACTATGATAAAATATATTCATAAAATGTTGAAATGAAACGACCTAATTTTAGTTCAATTGAACTACCAAAAATAGATGGATTATTTCCTCTAACAAGGGCAAGGGGGAAGCAAATTCATGATAAAAGAGAATGAGCGAGCATAAGAAAAAGTGGAAGCTCAAACCAAGGAACAAAAAAATGCCACAGGCACGGAAAACATAATTAAGCCGACAAAACCGAATGTGGGAAAAGCCATAGGAGAGGAAAGTCGCAAGCAAACAACGTTGCATCCTCATAATCTTTTATTAATTATCATTCAAAGCAAATATTTATAAATTTAAAAATACAAATTTCAAAATTTTGTTATTTCATTAAATTATCCTAATTTCATTAGATTAGTCCTTAAATTTCTCTTTTCTTCTTTTTTTTTATTAAATTAAAACTTTGAATTTATTATTATTAATCTTTTGAAATAGAGATAACTCTAAAATGCATATTAAAAAAATATATATAAAAAAAAACTCTTAACCCTCAATGCACGTCTCCATTTTATTTTCTTCCTTCGGCCACAAGTACCTTCACACACTCGAGTTGCTCACGAGACTCCTCACTCACAAGTGACTATTCTTCCCTTTGGCTTTTTCTAGTTTGGGAAGCAGTTCTCATCGCCCAAGCCACAAGCTCGATTCTCTCTCTGGTATCAACTTCCTTCTACGCACTTTATCCTTAAAGCCGAGGCAAAAAATGACAGGCAAGCACATGGCTTGAGTCATCATTTATGCCCTAACTCCAAGATCCCCTTCTCCTTTGCTTGCTATTGTGTTTTCCTTGCTCAAGTTCACAAGCATCGCCGCCCTCCACTTTGCTCGAGGTCGCTACTCTCACCTGAATCCCTTCGATAGTATCTTCCTAAACTACTCTCCTTCGTACACGTCTCTGATTTCTTTTAGGATTTCGAAGTCATTTCGCTTTGAAAGATAGGTTATGTTCCCTCTTATCACAATTAATGTTTGCCTCCCCCACTAGTAACGCTTGAGATATGCAGAAATAACCAAACGTTACCATTGAGCGTTATCGGCTCTAGGAGGGAAAGATCTTGTTATGACATTCCCTGGGGCGACAATCCTGCCGGCAAGGCTTCACCTTTTTCTCTGAAACTTCTGGATCATCGTAGTATGATGACAAATCAATGATGTTAAATGTCATAGAAATGTTGTAGTCTCCCAGTAGGTCAATTTTATAAACATTATCATTAACCTTCTTGATAATTCTAAGGAGCCATCAGCTCTATCCCTGAGTTTTTTAAAGGAACTTGGAAAAAACTTCTCATTTTCTAACCAGATCCACACCAAGTCACCATTCTTGAAAGCCATAGCTTTCCTAGACTTAGTAGCCTGCATCTAATACTTGGTGTTCTACTTAACAATTCTCTTCCTCACCTGCTCAAATAAAGTTTGAATCTCTTTAACTCTAGCCTTTGCTTCAGCATTAAGCTCAATGGTGGAAAGAATAGGTACCAACTCTAATACTATGAGAGGGTTTAATCGATGCAGCATCGACTCTTCGTCGCTTAAGGATTTTTGGTAAAAAATTGTTCACATCGTCTTCTCCATCCAGTTGGTTATCATTGTTGATGTAGATGACATCCTCATATTACCTTCTTGCAAAATCAGCATGCCTCCAATTCAATTGGATGATTTCAGATTGGCAACATAATCACTCGCTCCTCACTTCATGATTTCGACTAAAGTAAGATTATGCATCTAAGGTTAGTCAAAGGTTTAGATTTAGACGGAGGGTTTATAGAAATATAAAAATTAGATTTTTGAAGATTAAAGATTAAGAGTTGGGAATTGAGATTAGCATTTTGCTCTGAGATGCCAAATGACCCCGCTCTGGATTTCTAGAAGGTGTAGATAGTAGAAAGGGTGGTTGGGTTATTAAACAATTGAAAAAAAAAGGAATAAATTGTTTGGAAGAGAACAAGGGCGGAGGGCGGAGGCTGCAGTCTCTGAACGAAAAACAGCAACGAACAGTACCCGACTGTTATATTGGCGAAGTCCGAATGAGATGATGATCCACCATGACGTGGGAGCAAGAAACACAGAAAAAAATTGGTTTTACATTGTTATATTTATGTTAAGCTTCAAAATTCCATCCAAAATTGATACTCTGAGCTCTCTGGGCAATCCGTGACACAGCATGCATAATAGCACAGAATTACCTTACTATATAAAGGGTAATAGCCAAACGTAGTGCTAACAGAATTTACCTGTAGCTTTACTTGGATATCTAATACCATGCGCTCCCTCTCAGCCTGCAGATTATAATCGTTCAAAGAAGAGGTTTCACTTCACGAGTATTCAGCCATTTAAACAAAAAAAAAAAAAACAAGTGTAACTCACTGCCCTCTCCCTGGGACTCAAAGCATCCCCATTTGAATCAATACCACCAAGCATGGAAGGCGAGCTGGACCAAAAAAATTGAAAAAAACAGAGAAAGCAAGAAAAAAAAAAGGAACAATTTAGATACATTTGTATAATTTAGGCTGCTCTCGAAGCTTCTTATACCTTGGTGATTGTTTTGCAGAATAATCCAAAGCACCGCTAGCTACTGCAAGAATGGATCTACGCTTTTCTTCCTGCTCGTGGGTCCTAATGCTTGCTGGAAATCGATCATAATGACACTTTTCACCTGCACATGAAGAAAATTGATAATAGTTATCCAGCTCAAGGACAAAAAGAATGTAGAAGTGAGACCTTACATACAGATATTCATGTAAATTAAACCAGCAATGACAGGCTTGCATGTTTGAAATAATAAAAAAAAGAAATAGAATATCCAGAGAACCTGCTGCCTCTTTATAAAGAGAAGATACTGTAATGATCTCAGGCTCTACAGCAGAGGGAAAGATAATCATGGGATCTTGACCCCTGCCGGTTGCATCTTGCAATTTGTTAAGAAGGTTACCACTGCTTTCATCGGAATTGCTAAATCTCTCCAAATAGTCCAAGAAACCTTGAGAATCTAAGAATTGCGCAATCTGAAAAATGGCACAAGATTCAAAGAACACATGCAGAAAAAATGGCAGAAAGCCAAATTGAATAAATTGAGTTTAAAGTCTTCATATTTTTATCAGGAAATGAACAGGAATAAAAGAAAATATTTATATCCAATGTTATGAGAAAGCCTAATTAGAACTACCTTATGTATATCCCCAACCATGCCTGCAAAACTGACACCAGAGGAAACCCAGATCACAATAGAAATAGACATATTATAGCTGAATTTCAAGGGATTACAAACAGCGACACTTGCAATAAGATAAAAACACAAAGCTAGGGCGTGGATTGGGGTGGAGGTGTTGTGGTTGTATGTTGGGTGGAGGGTGATGGCAGCAGGAAGGTTTAGGAGGGGTTGTACAGGTTCAGACTGCAGTGGGGAAGAAAAGAGAGAGGGCTCGGTTGGGCTATATGCGATTGGACTGGAGTAGTGAAAGGAAACGTTGAAGGGCTGCTGTTGGTCTGTTGGAGTTGGGCAGTAGTGGGG
Organism: Phalaenopsis equestris; assembly: GCF_001263595.1. Taxonomy (NCBI): domain Eukaryota; kingdom Viridiplantae; phylum Streptophyta; class Magnoliopsida; order Asparagales; family Orchidaceae; genus Phalaenopsis; species Phalaenopsis equestris. The sequence goes on from NW_018164444.1 coordinate 16,980,746, forward strand.
AAGGAATTGGGGAAGGGCTGCTGTTGGACGTTTGGGCTGTAAGAATTGGGCTGTAAAGAGGAAGGAAAAGAGAAGGCCGGCTGTGTGGAGGTTGGCTTTGGGGAGGAAGACAGGACCATGGGAAGGTGCGGTGGGACAGCTGTGAGAACAGTAACAGCTACGGTAAAGATGGCTGTAGGGAGGCGGGAGTTGTGAGTTGGACAAGAGGGAGTGCGGGCTGAAGGCGGTAGCAGGGAGTGGGAGATGGGCCGACTGGGATTCTGGCGCGACGGAAATCTGCAGAGGGAGCCTGCAGGTATTACGTCTGGCAATCAATCCCGGATGTGCTGAAGGAATCCCAAGCTGGCTGGACAGGATGGAGGGGAAGTAGCGAGAGGGGGAGGCTGGAAGCGAGCAAAGGATACAATCAACTCTGGTGTGAGGGACACAACCGAAACACCACCCTAAACGTCAGATACAGCCCTATTCCGACAGCTTTCCTCACAAACAAAAATCGGAAAATAATATAAGTTAACCCTAACACTAAAAACAACATATAAATAGAAGAGGGATGGGCGGGAAACGAAAAAATGAAGGAGAGGAAATTCTCGCTTACTGATAGTTGTTCTCAACTGAACCAGCTCAGACCTAACCGGTCCAAATTTTAGAGAAAAACCCCCGAGTCATTTTCCCGAGATTGGGGGAGCTTCAACCACATTAGTCGAAGCTCCTAGCTCCTGATGGTTTGGCATTAAGTCCCCTAGTAGGTTGATAATGTCGGTGATGTCATTCCACAATACATTCTCATAGAATAGGTAACCATCCTCTTGTGGCATATCCTGAGAGGGAGCTGCATATAGAGGTGGGTTCCCACAATACCGCTCGAGCCCTTACACGTGGAATCTTCTCATTACACTTCTCGTGCCTAACGTGTAGTGATTGAGTAACAAGTATGTGTGGACAACTCAATTCTAGGATGAAATTTGTGGCGGGTTGTGCCACTCTCACTGGCGATCACTTAGGAATGCTATATTCTTCACTGACAGAGCCTAGGCCCATTAAAGCATTTTCATCCCACTCAAGCTCCTAGGGCACATCTCAAAGCTGAGGTTCATCCATCCTGTCTAGACATCTGCTGATGGGTACCCCGCTGAGCTGAATCAAACATCTGAAACACTCCTCGTAATATTCCAAGCATGGCACAAAATAAATCCTCTTCGTACATGCTGGACCTCCCTCCGTAGGGGCAACTCAAGAAGGGGTCCATAAATCTGAAACATTTGCATTCCCTCATTTGTGGTGACCATACATCTTATGTTGGCTCCTCAAACTCATACCTTTTGTAAACATCCAAGATCAATTCTGCTGATGTTTCTCTCAATGTTTGCAAAATATTAACGCGAGACACCATAATCTCATACACTGTTGGACTGTCCATTAGCTTGGGGTCACTATCCTCTAGAGACACGACTGTCATCTCAATTGGAATCTCTATCTCGAGATCAAATTGAATTGGTGGCGTCTGGAGTGACAGCTACGGTACAGGTGGTTGTGGACAGAAGTGAGTGCAGGCTGAAGGCAGTAGCATGAAGTGGGAGACGGGCCAACTGGGATTCTGGCGAGACAGAAACCTATAGAGAGAATGGGAATCTGTAGGTATTACGTCTGGAAATCGTTGTAGGATATGTTGAGGAAACTCTAAGCAAGCTGGATGGATTCATGGGAAGCAACAAGCAAGGGGTGGGTGGAAGCGAGCAGAAGATGAATACAATCACCATCAGGGAGAGGGATACACTCAGGGCACCACCCTAATCGTCGGATATAACCCTCGAGGAGAAAACAGAACGTCTGCGGCTGTCCTCAAAAATAGAAATCAGAAAATAACATAGGTTGAACCCTAACACTATAAACAACATATAAATAGAAGAGGATGGGCAGGAAATGAAAACATGAAGGAGGGAAAATTTCCGCCTAATGAAGAGTAGAGAGGGGGGTGGGAGGACTGTTCAACCCCCTCTCTCAACTAAACCGGTTCAGGCCAACCGGTTCTGCTTTCGGAGAAAAACCCCCGTGTCAAAAACTTAGACTGTAATGCCAGAACAAAACTGAATCATGAACAAGGTTTTGTAGTTCATGTAAAAAGAAACCAGCCTTAGTAGTTAATTTCTGCTCATAAGGCTCAATTCAGCTGAAACACGAAGTTCAATATAGTAAATCAAAAAAAGGTAGGCATTAAAGCTTTCAAGCCATAAGGAATACTAGCGCAAAAGTTCTTTCCATCAACGATTAACAATGTTCCCACAGGAGCCATTAGCGAAATAGAACCTAAGATCCCCCAAAGAAAGTTACATAAGTTTTTAAACCCGCTAACTTCACAAACAACGAAAGAGTTTTATCTTGAAAATATATTAATAATAGGAAGATTTACATGCATACCACTCAATTTTTATGTAATTGCATATCTAATACCTAAACTTCAATTTTTACATATATGCCACCTTACCTATGTATGAAAAGGTGTATTTCACTTTTTAAAAGTTAAAAATATTGGTATTTTTTTATGTGACTGAAAGATTTAGGTGGTATAAATATAAAAAATTAATTTTAGGCTTTAGATATGTACAAAAAGAAGATTTGGGTGGTATGTATTTAAATGCGAACTCATAATACAGTGTTTCCTACATAAAATATAAATGAACAACTTATTTCAAATATTTCAAATGCGGGAGGAAGAAGTACTCAAAATGGAGGTAAAAAAACATATTAAATAAGAGAGAGAAATAGAAGTAATCATACCATCACCATTGACTCAACAGATTGATTAGTAGAACGCGAACGCTTCTTCATAAATGCTTGAGAATTGAAGATGTTATTAGCGGTGTTCTCCTGAAAAGCATTGATTTCGATTCAATAGAAATGTAGCATATTGGAATACTTAACCAAAGATCCATGCAACTTACAATGAAGTTACGGTAACCACTCAAAAGTAGTGCAAAAAATTTTAAGAATATTAGCCTGCATATTCATTAATAGATGGAATTAGCAAGCAGTTAATAAAACAATCTCTACTAAGGAATAGAAAATTTGAAATTCACACTCCGAAGCTTAATAAGTTAACTACTGAGTTAAAGCTGCACATGGATAATTCCTCTTATGAAGAAAATTCAAATAAGAATAAAATATATAGTGATTTTTTTTTAGACACGATGGAAAATTTTTTCTAAGGGGCCAAAGTTATAGTTGCATTTGCTCATTAGGGGTTGTTTGGCTGATTAGTAGAATGTAGTAAATTTGTTAATTCTTAAATTTACCCAATCCCTAGATTTAGTAAATCGGGATTTAAGCCGAATCCAAGGCAAAATTGGGGCTGCTAAATCCAAAAATTCATAAATCCACCTAACTCCTACATTTCACAATTTTACTAGATTTAGTAAATCTAAAGATAAATCCTATTAAAAGGCGCTACCAAACAGCCCCTTAGTTATGTTCAAGTAGTGTATTTGAAAGCTATAAATGGCTATGAAGATGTGGAAATGACAGGACCAACCACACAGCAGCTTGACTAAACAACTTTATCGGTACTGAGATTATTTTCCAAGGCCAATCAAGCTGGCTTAATTAATCAATAGACGGTAGAATACTATAATACTTTCAGAAACATGGCTGCAGAAAATAGAATTCATATTCTCATACAAGCCTTTGGTCATACTCAACATACCATGTCATCGATCCACTTCACTACCATTCAATATAAACATTCTCAAGATAATGTGATTATTGACCTCTGCATATGTAGAACAAAACCAATTCAATTAAATAAGACATTAATAACAGATAACTTATGCTGCGTCACAAAAACATCAGATCAGCACGTCTCAACAACAGTGGAAAATACTCAAACATTTTCCATCTCAGAAAATAGACCATGACAACATCATATATGTCAAAATGACCAACAAAAGACCCCTGCATCATAAAAATTGCCGCACAAGAAAAAAATCAAAACAAAAATATCCATTCACAAGCAATAACATAAAGTTGATATGTGCGAGAGGTGAAAAATTGCAAGGGAAAGTCAACATTTATATTAATATTATTTTTTTTATAAAATCAAATCAAAGAAATTAATTACAAAAAAGTCTTATTATAAAAAATTTATTGTTATTACTAGAAAATTTTAAATAATTATATGAATGCTATTATGTGCAAAGAAATAAGCTTTCGAAAACATTTTTGAAGGTTAAGCGGAGAATTAAGCTTTTGAAGAGATTTTTAAAGGTCAAGATAAGTAATTATATTTCTAAATTTCAGTAAATTTAATTATTTCTAAATGTATGTTTGATTGTTATTATTACTAGAAAATTTTACAAAATTACATGATTACTAATATGTGCGGAGAAATAGCTTTTGAAAGTTAAGCGGAGAAATAAGCTTTTGAAGAGATTTTTGAAAGTTAAGTGAGTAATCATATTTCTAGATTTCAGTAATTTTAATAATATATAAATGTATGTTTGCTTTCATTTATGATTCATTTTAGTGAGATTTAGATTACAAAAAAAATTTCATATTATTAGATAGAAAAATATGCATATTAAACAGATATATAATGAATTTACTATAAAATTATTTGATTATTGAATGACTTTTGAATTATAGTAAGGGTGGATATATATTAGGTTATTGCAGAAGCTTCAGATTTAAGTAGAAATGCAGATAGCATATCTGACGCGGGGGCTATAGAGGACCAACAGGTCCTCAAAGAGAGTAGGGGCTACCGCTCCTCTCTTCCCCTTCTCTTTCCCCATTCCTTTTCTCCATTTCCTTTCTTTCCTTCCTAGCATTTTTCTATTTTAAATCCTTTCCTAAAATCTAAAAGTTCTGATTATATTTTATTCTCCTTTCATATTTTAAATCATTCCTATTTCAAGTCATTTCCAAAATCTAAATTTTGATTACTTTATTTACCATTTCCTAAATCTGACCCTCACTTTATTTCCTTATCTAAATCTAAATTCCTGATTTGATTTTTCTTTTTTATTTTAGGTATTGCCTAAAATAAACTCCTGATAGAGTTAGGGGTCTTGTCTTTTATATCTCAATTCAAGTTTTAACCTTGATATTTTCCCTTCAAGGGTTGTATCCAAAGTCAAGGTGGTGCTCTGGCTGTCCCACGTCCGAGGTGGCGATCGTCTCTAAGGGTCTGAGTGGTGCTTCAGCTGTAACTCGACCCGACGAGACATTTATCTTACCATACTTCTATTTTCCTGCTACTATTTCAGAATCAAACTGCAACAGTGTCACACCTCTTCGGCCTTCACCACAGCCACCTAGCTTGCACCACCGCTCGGGCTCCCTCCTTGTCAAGTTTGTTGTCTCTTCTTTTGTCGAGACTTTATTTGTAATACTTTGTTTTACGTTTTTCTTTTGTGTGTTATTTTTTTTGTCTTCATTGTAACCTTGTTGAAGTCATTAATAAAATGGTGTCTTGCATCATGATTTCGGTTAATTCTGGTATAATTAATAAAACAGTCATGTACAACCAACTGCATAATGATTTATCAATGAAGTTATTAGAATAATGTAAGTCATTTTGATTTCAATAAACGTGCACTTATTCATAAGTAGAAGAATGCATAAGAAAAGAATACATAATATGTACGAATGAAATAATGTAAAGATAAATGCTAGTATGTACATGCTAAGTAGAGTTAATCCTCTTATGGTACAAGCAAGAGACGTCAATGTACCTGCGCGCGTAGATGTTTTCCAACCACACCAAACAATTCTGATGTTTAGATCGCAAATCGTTGTGTCGAGAAGAGAATATCGGCCAAGGCGAGTAGAGACATTTCCACCTCAAACAATCATGTAAATTAAATAACAAATCATTGTATCGATAGGATAATATCACTCAAGAAAGTGTTAGGTTATGTTTTGACAGTACTTTTAAGACAGATGTGAATATTAAGAATATTAAAAAACAGTAAAGTTAAAGTTATTGCATATAAAAAGTTTAGATTATTTTCATTGAATAAATATTATGAATACATTAAATTATTATATGATTTTACAGAATGAAATGTGAAATATTAACATGCATATTATTATTTTTTCTTGAATTGATAAATTTTAGAAGTGTGATTATTTTTGGGATATCCTTAGATAACTTATTATGTTGTTTTAAATTTATTTTTCAGGTATAAGCTTATTAAGTTGAATACTGAAGCAGATAATGTTTACAAAAGGTGTGACGCAGCAACCTGAAAGGTAAACTTTTATTTGTTTAATTTAATTGTGTTTTTATTTGCTCTTTCAATTAATTTATGGATAATAATTTTTATTGATAGAAATAGAATAATATAAAATTAATTTCCACCATCGGACTGTATGATCCTATCATGAATAATTTCAAACCCCGAGATGGATCGTGACAATATATGATATTCTTACGTTAAAAAAAAGTAATAATATTAATTTTTAAAAAAATATATTATTATTATTTATTAAATTAAATTAATTAACAAAAAAATCATAAGACATTATTATTACTTAATTATTTTAGATGGATATAAATAAATAAATATGAGCATACGAATAAAAATTAAAAATAAAGCTTTTAATATTAAAAAAATTATATCAATATTTTTCGATTATATCAAATTAACTATTTAGAAAATTATTATTATTACTAAATTTTTTAAATGCCTACGCTCTCCAACATAAACTACGTTCTCTTCATGGTCCTTACAAAATCACTTTTAAGTGAGTAGAAGCGCATTTGAACCTTCTTTAAAAATGATAAAAAAAAATCTCAGTATTATATTTTTAACTCGCGATAATTCACAACTATCAAAACCACACTCCATTCTCTCCATTTCTTAGATTTTCTCTTAGCCTTGCTTGCTTCCCCTCTCTTTCTTAAAACTATCTCTCTCATGCTTCTTTTCTCCTTTCACTAGAAAATCACACTAACCGCTTGCACCCTCACCAACACTCTTCCCTACAACACCTTTGTTTACGCGGTCTTCCGTCACTTGATCATGCAACCTATGTAGCCTCTCTTGAAAACATGAACCATTCACGACCACCTTTCTGCAAACCAAATCACCGGCTTCCCCATTTCTCACACTATATACTTTTGAGCTCATCTGCCTCATCTATAAGCCATTGTGGACAACAAACTAACCTTAAACAAATCATATATCTCACAATATTATGATTATCACAACACAACCCAACGCTTAAAATTGATCCAGACGGGAACATAAGATATGACGATGGAATTGAATTTTCTACATTCATTGTATATATAACTAATATTTAACAAATAAAAGAGCCGCTACATAAAATAAATTAAGGTAATACAGTTAAGCTTATCTTATTTATGATTTTTTGTGTCTTTTATTAATGTTTTCTCTTCAATTACTCATCTTTAAATCAAATGATTAAACCTAAAAAAAGTTAGTTTGAAATAGCAGTAAGCTAAAAAAAATAAATGAATACTCATACTGCTAAATCATAGTGAAACAATAAAAAAGAAGACAATATGTATTTCAGTTAATTTTAATATAAATCAATCTAAGGGTGAGTTTTTTTTGGGGGGGGGGGGGGGTTTGAAATTTACGTTATACAAGTGTTCCTAAAAATGTCATTCTCGTCCTTCTATTAGACATGGATCGATGATAGGATCCCGCGATCCACGTTTCATTCGTTCCAAAAAAAAAATAAGCCCATGTCTCGTTCGCATCCTCACGCGCTAGCAGAGCTCTGCCCTAAGCGAATCACCTGACCCCCTCATTCGCTTCCTCCTCGTTGTCTCCTCTCCTCCTCTCGGACGCTTGAATCGGCAGATCATCCTATCCACCCATCTCTCGATTTCTTCCCGACATTTTCCTCCTCCACTCGAACGCTCGGATCCAGGGTTTTTCTTGACTTGCTTTCTTTTTTTCCTTGTTTCCTGAATCTTTCTAAACGGAATGTTTCAAGTATGCTCCTTTCTTTCTAAACGGAATGATGCACGAAGCCCCTTCTCCAGGGTTAGTTCATGGATGTTAGATGTGGAGAACAACACTCCAATGAATTTATTTCGAAGACTTGTCAGTTGAAATTCATTATTTTTCTTTCTAACTCCTCGGTTGATTCTTCTTCTTTGAAGTGATTGAAATTTTGCTCTCTATAAAGTTACCCTTTATGCATCTAGAATCATGATGACATGGATGTTTTTTTGTGTTATTACACTCATGCATGATGGGGATGATTAGTATAATTAAGCAAATTTTTAAATATTATACCCACGCCCATGTTAAACGTTTTGAAACTACTTTATAAGGCTTTAAAATTTTCATTTGCCTCATGTAATATAACTCTCCTTAGCTTAGGTTGGTGCAATCTCAAAGAGTGGGTATAGTTGTATAGATGAATTTGAACGATATAATTATATGTTGTATAGATGAATTTGAATAATATACAAGAAGAATTGATATTCACTAAAGAAAAAAAATTATCAAAATGAAGAAATTAGAGTTTTCGACACTTTTTATTGAGTAAATGAACAAAACAAGAATAGCCAGAGGATGCTCTGCATACTCAGACTTCTCTTTCTTTCATGGGTGAACAAATGGAATTTATGGGAAAGGTAAAACTTTTGTTTTCATTTATATAACATTCTTTCAAATTAAATATAATTTAAAACTTTTATACTTCAATTTGGAATAATTACATTACATGACTTCTTTTTTATTTAAGACTGTTATTTTTTCTATTGTTGCTTTATTTTACTATCAATATGAGTCCATTCTTTTATCCGTGTTTTTTATTAGTCTCATTATGACTAAAAATAAAGAAAGGGCTACATCAACAATGTGGGATAAGAAAGTGACGAATATTTTTCAATCACTATATTAAGGAGATTAAACTTGGAAATAGACATACCACATACTTTCACAAAGAAGTGTGGCAGAATATTTCCACTAAGTTTAAAGAATTGACAAGGTGAGATTACGATAGATTGAAATTTAAGAACAAGTGGGATCAGCTAAAGGAGTGGAAGTTATGAAAGGAACTTAAACGGGAATCGACAGAATTTGGTTGGGATCCTGTCAAGCGTATCGTGGATACTTCAGAGGAATGGTGGACTTAGAAGTTAGAGGTAATAATTGTACCCCTGCGAACTCTTCAGCTAATTAACATTTATACTTCTATTTTGTCTAATATGCTCCCACCCCTTCCCGCCTTCTTGCTGCAGACAGTACCAAATGCAAAAAAATTTAAGGTGTGCGGAATTTAGCCGGACTTGGAAGATAAATTGGATGTTATGTTCAAGGGGGTTGTCGCTACGAGTCAGCATGCGTTCAACCCCAGTGAGCAGGGGTTTGCTGGCATCTCAGTTGACTTGATACCCGGTCGGGTTATGGGTTCTGGTGAAGGCTCAAGCATAAACCCGAGGGAGCTCGAGTCTACGTGTCAATCCAAGAGGCGTAAGATGGAAAAAAAGATAAAAATAAAGATGTTTTTGTGCAGAGCTCGATAGATAGACTGATAGAATTATTTGCAACTCCGCAACCTGATGATCCCAGTGTTAATGATTTTATGACCCTTTTAGAAGACACTTCAGAACTTGTGGTTGACCCCGCATTATTTATAAAATGTGTTAAAATACTAGAGTGCCCAACCCGCAAGCAGATATTCAAGAGTCTTCAACCTGAGCTGCGTGTTGAATATTTGCGTCTCTCGATTCAAAAAAAGTCTCTCCTATTTTGTTCGTCTTGTATTTGCAGATTTTTGCGGATATGTTTGCTTTTGTAGTAATTTGAAGACATTGATATTTGGAACCTTTTTAAAATTATATGGTACATGTGCAAAATGGTTGTTTTTTAAATATTAACACTATTTTTATCATTTAATTTAACAAGTTGTTTATTCATATCAAATCATTTATCCAGGATGGATCAACAGCGAGAACGCCGCAAAAAATGGCTGTTGCGATTGCTGTATTACTGTTACAATACTATCGCTCCGCCATTGTTCGAACAACACGCATGATCTCTTCCTTCATTCAGGATAAATGAGTTGGTGAGATGCTAAATGGACATCTCATAAGGTTCAGCAACATATTTCGCATGAGGGCACTAACTTTTTTGGATCTTCTGCACGAGTTACGTAGCAACCACGGCCTCAGAGATTCGTCCAGAACAACTACAAGGGAGGTGTTAGCAATTATGTTGTATATTTTATCTCAGAATGAATCGATCAGAGGAGCCATGGAACGATTTCAACACAATAAGTTGATACTTCTCTGAAGGATTGAAAGCACTAATTAGCCTAGCTTCTCAAATAATTAAGTCATATGATCCGTCATTTAGTGCAACTCCCAAAAAAATTGCTAATGACCCATGTTATGTCATTTTTCAAGGTTAGTTTCTTTAATGCATTATGTTTACTTCTAAATATAATTTTTGTGTTGTCATTTGGGATCAATAACAAATCCAAATAGAACTGCATTGGGGCAATTGACGGTACGCACGTGGATGCCCGACTCCCTAGTGATGAGAAGGTGGCTTACATTGGCCGGCGTGGTTCCCCAACCCAAAATGTGAAGGTCGTTTGTGACTTCAATATGTGTTTCACATTTGTGATAGTCGTATGGGAAAAGAGAGCTCATGACAGCCATCTTTTTGCCTATGCAACAAAGAATAACAGACAACGCTTATCTCACCCCTCCAGGTTGGCTTACTTTTTTTAACCTAATAGTTTTTGTTAGTACGGATCAGTAAAAATGTCATGTCTTTCGTGACAGACAAATATTATTTAGTGGATGTCGGATATCTCTTACAGAGATGATATTTAGAGTCATTCTCATACACGAAATACCACATCCCTGATTTTGAGAGATAAAGTGGTGTCGCTCGCGGTAGAAAAGAAATGTTCAATAAACGTCACTCATCCTTACGCGGGGTGATCGAAAGAACATTTGGTGTTTGGAACATAAATGGGCATCCTTCGCGAAATGCCGACATACACTTTTACTAAACAAATTCATATTGTGGTGGTCGGGATGACACTCCACAATTTCATTAGACGACATCCATCTAGATCGAATTCAGACTTTAATATGGCTGACACCGACGAGATGGATATCCCGCCTGAATTTCAGTTTGGGCATTCTATTCCAGAAGAAGTTATGGACACCCAAGAATTTGAGACCCAGGATGGTGAAGGTGCAGCAGAGATGTCAGTTTTGAGGAAGCGTATCACAGATGTTATATACGACCTCTAATTGGCCTCAAATTTTTTATTTTGCATACTTGACGTACCCCTCTTCTAGCTTTGATTTATTTGGCATTTGTAATTTGATCAGAATTATGCCTTTCATAAGGTATCTTTGCACAAGCCTTATTACAGTTACTTGGGATTAATTTTATTAGTTCTCTTTTTTCATTAGTTCAGTCTATCTGAATGCTGCCAAAATAAATATCCATGATTCTTCTTCATGTTGTAATTTGATGTAGGTGGTGTTCATGATTCTTCTTCATGCTGTAATTTGACAGTAAATATATATGATTCTTCTTCATGCACTGATCATGATGCTTGGGAAATGATAGTTATGAGTCTTCATTAAAAATTCTTAAGTAAGAGTAAAACTGAAATTTGTGGAGCAACTTGGAAGGCCAATGAGATATGTTGTTGGCAACCGTTGCTTCCAAATTTTATTTATTGAGTATACCATATTAGCTTGTCAATACTATCTGTGAGCTAGCCACACTATTGTCTTCCATGAAATTTTTATGTGATGAATCCATCTATTGGTTAGTTCTGTTAATAAATCAATTTGAATTATGACGAGGTAATGCTGAGATTGGGTGGTAGTTTTGTGAAGAGATTTGAATTCTGACGAGGGTTTATGAAGAGATTTGAAGCTAGGATTTGGTAACTGTTTTTATGAGGTAATGCTGAGATTGGGTGGTAGGTTAGTAACTGCCTTTTTTTTTTGTTTGTTACCTGATGCACCTGGTGGATTTCTTGTCATTTGGATCAATTTTTGTCGTTGGTAGGAATTCCCATGAAAACTGGATAGAAATTCCAAAGCAATTAATCATTCTCGGTTAACCTGGAAGTTTCAACTGTTGGTTTGAGCAGCCTTGGCGATTGCAGCTTGGATGGCCATGTGATATGAATGGTGGTATTTTTTATATGATATGAATTACTTGGTGATTGCAGCTTGAATGATAAGAAACATTTATGTGCTGTTGGTTTGATGCATATGGAAACATTCTCAGTTAACTTGGTGATTGTAGCTTGGTGATTTCTGAACTGCAAATGGTTCAGACTTCGGCCACATTCAATTTGCGTGCAATATTTTCTATTTCATGAACTGTTGATGAATCTGATTGGCTACTAGCAATATTTTCTCAAGCAGAAACTGATTTTGAATGCTGACAATCTTCCATCTTTGGTGATGAACTTTTATTTGATATTTTTGCTTGTTCTGGTGAAGCTTCCTTACACTTATGCTGCAAGACTATGATGCTTTACCTTCCACACTTTGGTTTCTTTCTTATTTTGGGCAAGCTCATCAAATGGCTTTGCAGAAAGTAAAATATCAAACTTTGTGGCAGCTCAGCAAATGGCTTTGAATGATCCTTACACTAATATTAAAAGTTTTTGCCATTCGGTTTTATGATATGAATTATGTTGTTATAGTAATTTTGGTGCCTATACATGCAAAGGTCTAGATCCGTCGGAACTAACTTCTTTTCTGTTACTCCTATAGAGGTTGTTTCTCTTATAGGGGTTGTTTGTTTTGTTGCAAAGGAAATACAAAGTATATTGTAATCCTGCCCATGCAACGTTCATACTGGATGCCAAGGTAATGCTTTCTCACAAAGAGAATTTTCTGATCTATGAAAACGAATGAGTTTAACGTTAAGAATGAGAATGGTTGTAGAGTTGGGGAGTTGGAACATATGAGCGAGTAGTGCAAATTACAAATACATTTTCTGGAAAATTTGAAGTATGCTATAGGGGCTCGCACTGCAAAATTATTATTTTTATTAGATGGTGGTTGAATTGCAAAATTGTTGTACTGCTACATTGGATTTTTGTATTAGTTGATTCTGCATTGGCTGCACCATCGCCATGCTTGCCTATTGGTTGTAATGGGATACACCAGCTTTGGTTTCTTGAACAAATGTGTTAATTTGTTCACTGGTTTCTAAGAAATTCACCTTTCTTGGCAGATTTCAATTGAAAATACAGTGAATGGAAATCTAAATGCTCTTGAGTCAAAGTTCTGCTTCAGTTGTAGTCTCAAATTCTTTTCTGTTACTCCTATAGGGAAAGTTCTGCTTAAGTTATTAGCTGGTGGTTGAATTGTTTGATGCTTCAGTTGTTAGTTTTGGCTGATTTCTTCCTATGTTGATCTGTTTCTATGCACTCTATTTGGCATCGATCAGTATGCTGCTTATAGATCTCTATTTGGTTTGATTGACTTGTGAAATGAAAAAGAAATCAAAATGGAAATGCGAAGTGGTTAAACTGATGTTAGTTATTGACCCAATTGTTCGGCTGAAGAGAAACTGAGCGGAGAAGTAATTTCTCATCTTGTTTGTTTATTTTTTATTATAACTGAGGCTGCCTTAACTTTTAAAAGGAAATGAAGATTGAGAGGATAAAATAACTAATATTATTTATTAAGTGTCTGCTATCTACTTATGTTTTTATTTAGAACTCAACATCTTTGATATTCTTAGTAAGATGAATGTTAGCATCAACGTCAAATATATAACCTGCTAACTATGAAGCAGCTTGAATGGCCACAGTACTTTGTTGTCGGCAACCGTTGCTTCCACACTTTGGTAGTTCGATAAGTGCTTGATTAATGTTTCAATAGCCTTCATAGTTTTTGTCTCCATATCTGTCCAAATTTTTACTCCGACAGAGGCGATGATGATATGCACAAGATTTGGCAAGTAGGTTTTCTTTATTTCCTCTATTTTTTTACTGATCTTTTTTTATTTTAATAATTGCAGGACGATGAGTTTCAGGTTTTCAGGGAAGTCTGGGCAAGTGCTATGCCGTTGCGGACTGCAGTCCTTGTTACTCACGTCACGTCAGCAACATAGCTACGGACGACAATTCTATAGGTGTCCGCGGTGGACAGACCGACCAGATAACTGCAGGTTCTTCAGATGGGCAGACAACCCGTTAGATTCAACGTTATACCAACCGGACAACATTGCACAGGGTTCGACGGTATCACAATCCAATAACATCATTTGTGGTTCGACTGTTTCCCAACTGAAAAATGTTGCTCATTATGTATCAGAGCAAGCCTAGAGTTCTCTAGCATTCGCCCCCACCTATTCCACCCAAAAAAAATTTTTGTTCTCTTCTTTTCCTCTTCCCCTCGTTCCTTATCTTCTTGCCTTCTCCTCCTTCTTTCTCTCTTCTCTTTGAAGCAACGCTTCTGATCATGCCGCCAAATCGATGTGTCGAACACAACCAGGAAAGAAATACATCAAGAGATTCATCTCCTACAACAATGATTGGTCATGATGGACGACAGAACTCGGGGCGACGTTACCCTCGGCCATGACAGAGCGTCGAGAAGAGACCGCGAAGGTGATCTAAATTTGTTTCACCACTAAGACGACAACGATGATGAATATCACCGATACTGCTTTGGCATTCCCCATCACAGGAAATCCCAAGAGGAGCCCATGTTCAACACCCATCATAAATTCGGCATCAAGATGAACCTACCAAAATTCGACGAGAGCAAGGACCCCAATAACATCATCGATTGGTTGTAAGTAATCGAACGCATCTTTGATTACAAGGAGATGCCAGAGGAGAAACGAGTTAAGTTTGCAGCTATAAGACTAAAGAAAAGTGCATTGTTATGGTGGGACAATTTGAAAAGACAAAAACAATGCGACGGGGACGACAAAATTACTAAGTGGACCAAAATGAATAAGGCAATACAAAAAAAATAGTTGTCGCCCCATTATCGCCAAGATATGTTCCTCCGGCTCCACAGCCTGCAATAGCGTGACCTGTCGGTCGAGGAATTCATAGCGCAGTTCCATCATCTACAGATGACATGCACCCTGTTCAATCAAAAGGTGCATACAATCGTCTGTTATCTCAGAGGTTTAAAACTCGTCATTAGCAACATTGTCCAACTCCAACCATACTGGACGCTAAACGATATCCAGACCCTCGCATTAAAAGTAGAACAACAGCAGAAGCAAGCCAAATCTCAAAACTCTTTCCGATAGCAGTCGACATACAAACCATCACCTCAAACCATATGTACCGACAAGACCACAACAAAAATTGGTAAGTCACTACCCATGTTAGGAAGCACGACAGCCACTTCGACCGGCACGAAACCCGAAAAAGGAAGTCTCACCGAAACAGTTCCTGCACGAAAATGTTTTAGGTGTCATGGGTATGACCCCGCCAATTGCCCTACCACCCGCGTTGTCGCTTTTACATAAGAAGATGTCGTCGAAGAAATCGAGAAAGTAGAGGAAGCCCAATCTGAAAATAGTTCAGAAGAAACACTTACCCTCCCTAGTGATGGAGAGCTATTGGTCATCCAAAGAGTCCTTGAGTCCGAACCCGAAAGAAATACATCATCGCTACGACACAATAACTTTCGTACTACAAGTACCACCAAAGGCAAAATCTACAGTTTAATCATCGATGACGGTAGTTGCAAAAATATCGTATCCACCCTAATAGTAAAGAAGTTAGGCTTAAACGCGCAAAAACATTTGATCCTACTCTCTCACGTAGCTCATAAAAAGGAAACAAGATTTGCAACGATCAACAATGCAATGAAGAATTCTCCATCGACAATCAACTACAAGAGCAAGTTTGGTGTGATGTAGTCCCAATGGATGAATGTCACATCTTTCTAGGACAACCATGGCAATTCAACAGAAAAACACAACATGATAGCTTTAAAAATACATACACATTCAAGAAAGGTGGAAAATGCATCATGTTATTATCTGTACAAGATTTGCGGGCCTCGATCAACATCAAAGATGCCTTAATCTCACGGGTCATCTTCCTGCAATCGGCTCATGATGCTTCGATAGCACTAGCTCGGTCCTCCTAGAAGGTACAGGCACAAATAATGAGATACCCACCCAACTTAAACCACCCTTACACGATTACCATGACATCATGACCGACGATCTCCCAGATGGATTACCCCCCGGTTGTATCACATAGACCCACCTACCGAATACAACTCGCAGAGTACGAGGAACTCCAACACCAGTTGCAGGATCATGTTAAGAGGGGATTAGTTCGCGAAAGCACCAGACCATGTGTCATCCCCGCCCTTATAATACCCAAGAAAGATGGTTCCTGGCGGATGTGCATTGACAATCGTATCATAAACAAAATTACAATCAAATATCGCTTCCCATACCGCGACTCGATCTTTTAGATCAGTTGAAAGGTGCCACAGTCTTCTCAAAAATTGACCTATGAAGTAGTTATCATCAGATCAGAATGCGACCAGGGCAGGAGTGAAAGACAACCCACATGCACCTAATAAATCAAGTCTTTCGAGCTCACATTAGGAAATTCGTGGTGTTCTACTTCAATGATACCTTGGTTTATAGTAAATCCGAAGAAGAGCACCTACGAGCGGTATTCGAGGTTTTACAATCCGACCAACAGTACGCCCATCCTGAGAAAATTCATTTCTCCACTAAACAAATTTGTTTTAGGCTACATTGTGTCTAGCATGGAGATACAAATAGACCCAACAAAATTTGAAGCAATCGTAAGTTGGACCGCGTCGCAATCTTTTACCGAACTTTGATAATTTTTGGGGCTAGCCACTTTCTACCAAAGGTTTGTCCGCAACTTCAGCACTATCACCTCCCCGCTCACAAAGCTGTTGAAACGAAAAGAGTTCACATGAACGGTCACAACCCAAACCAGCTTCGACCTCATGAAGAAAAAGGTCACACAAGCCCCAGTTCTTATCATATCTGATTTCGATCAACTCTTGAGGTCAAGTGTGATGCGCCCGGAGTAGGCATCGACACTACCCTAAGTCAAGGTGGTCCCCTCAAAGCCTATTTTAGCGAAAAACTAAATGAGACTCGACGAAAATATTCCACCTACGACAAAGAATCCTACGTCATTGCTAGAGCACTAGAACACTAGAGTCATTACCTACTCAACACGGAGTTTTCGCTCTTTACGAATCATGAAGCTCTAAAATCTTTAAACAGTCAAAATAAGATCAAAGGGATCCACGCTATTTGGGTAGAATTTTTAGCGTCCTTCTAATTCGTACTCAAGCCCAAAGCCGGAAACCAGAACCGCATCGCCGACGCTCTAAAAGTCGTCAACTTCTGATCACACCTTTGATGACACATGTTGTAGGCTTTGAAGTTATAACAAACTTATATGAGATTGATGAAGGCTTCCAGAAAATCTGGAAATAGTGTCGGGTGAAACCTCACCGATAATTCTACCAAACGGACGGCTACTTGTTACACCACAACAAATTTTGTGATCCCTTATGCTCACTAAGCGAAGCTATCACCCAGGAGAATAATAGTAGCGAATTAGTCAGTCATTTGGTAGAGATAAAACTCCCGCACTAGAGAAAGAAGTTTTATTTTTGCCCCGACTGACACGAGCGTAGAGCAACACGTCTGATATTGTAAAATTTATCTTATCGACAAAATACGCAACCAAAATGCCAAATTATACACATCCTTACTAGTCCATGAAGCACATTAGGTCGATGTCAGCATGGACTTTGTCATAGGACTACCCACGCACATAAAGAAAAAAGGACTCAATCATGGTAGCAGTTGCCCGTTTCTCCAAAATGACGCATTTCTTAGCATGCCACCGGACCTTAGACACATCTCATATTGCCAATTTGTACTTAAGATAGATTGTTCGACTTCACGGCATTCCCAAGAACATTATCTCCGATCGGTGCGTTAAAATTTTGAGCCACTCTGGTGGACACTCTGGAGCAAATTAGGCACAAAACTCCAATTTAGCTCTGCAGCACATCCTCAGACTGATGGTCAGACTGAAGTAGTTAATAGAGGCCTTGGAAATCTTATTTGATGCTTCGTAGGGAAAAATATCAAACAATGTGATATCATTCTCCCTAAAGCCAAATTTGCCTACAATAGATCAGTAAATCAGACCACAAGGCACGCGTCAATCAAAATTGTATACGGTCGCAACTCAATCATACCCCTTTAGTTGGTCCCACTCTTACCGCCCAAAGAGATCAGCAAGTATGTTATAGAAGGTATTTTTCAAACTTAGCAACTACGTGAGGACATGGAGAAAGCAATTTCTAAGCAAAACCACAAATATCAATCATGAGCAAATAAGTGAAGAACAAATGAGACATTCCAGTAAGGCGACCTCGTGTGGATACAACTTAAGAAAGAACAATTTTCTGTAGGAGCTTACAACAAACTCAACCCAAAAGCCAATGGACATTTCCGAATGAACAAAAACGCATACAAAATTGACCTAACGGGAGACTCCAAAATTTCAGCAACATTCAATGTCGCGGATCTCACTTCATACTACAAGGACCCAAAAACTTTGCCAAATGAGGTCGAAGTCCCCCCCCCCCCACCCCCACCGCCTTGCCCAAGTCGGGCGCAGTCCCCCCCCCCCCACCCCCAAGAGATTGACCCAGGGCTTCTTCCTCAAACGCTCGAATGGACGTGACATCAACCGGTCCCCCCTCCTGTGACCGGTTCACTCCTATTAGAATACTCGTGATCCCCCCTAGCTTATGTTTTCGTGATCATTCCTCCCACCCGGCTCACCTTCTGCGACCGACGCCTCCCACGCCCTAATCTTCCGTCTCTTCCTAGTAGCTGCAACACCCCTCTCCATCTCCTACCATGTCCTCCCCTTCCTTACCATTGCTAGCTGCTAATCCTCTCCCTATTTATATGTGTCTTGGCTCAAACCCTGACTAGTTTTTGTTTTATTGTTACTTTCAGATTCAAGTGATTTTCTTGGTGTCTCCTTCATCTGAGGGTTGTATCCTTCGCGAGTTGTGCTACGGCTGTATCTCATCAAGGCGGTGTATCTCTGACCCATTCCATCCACCTCCCTGTGACTGCTCCAATCTCTATAGCATGCTAGCCTCCTTCAGTAGTCGATGCCCTTCAGCAGAATCAAAGAGCCACAGGGTGTTGCACTAGCCCCCCTTCACTTTCCATCTCCGCTGTCCCGTTCACCCACCTTCCCAGCAAGTGGCCGAACCAACAGTACTCTCCAGTTCCTTCTGATCGTCGTTGAACATCAACCGCAAACCCTCCACCGCCCTCCAATGTTGAAGCTTCATCCAACAACCTCCTAGCAGAAAACGACTCTCCTCCATACCCTCCGGTGAATGCTTTGTCGCTCTTAAGCACCATCCAGGACTGTTTCAGCTCTCTTTAATGTTGTTCATTTCTTATCAATTTTTAAAACGGTGCATCTTTCTATATAGTTTACTTGCTTGTGTTTCACTCATCATATACATTTTCAATTCAGTAATAAAATTCATGTTGGTTGAGTCGTGGTTTGGGTTACCTCCAGTATCAGACACATTTTTCATTAACAAATTCATTTTTCTTCATCTCCACTTTCAACAGCAGACCACCCTTCTCCTTTCGAACCAAACTCAATGCATTATTCAACAAATACCACACAGTAGATTTGAGATATCATACAATGAGCAGAAAATCTACTTATCAATACCCATGAAAACTGCCATAGAAATTTTGATAGCCAGGGAACCCATCTAATTTACAGAAGTGTGTTAAAAATGATGAAGCAGTGGAAATCCATACCTAAGTTGAAAATCATGCTCTTCTCCCCAAGTTCTGTTGCATGTTTTTGCATATTGGTCAGCCATCCCAGCCAGGTTGATCTTCATGTGATCTATGCTGATAATATTAGGATGCAGCAGCCTCAATAACTCACTACGCAAGAAACTTAATTCAAGATCCGGTATAGGGGGTATATCTTCTGATGTTGTGATGCGATTATACTCAAGATCAACCACAACTACCTACAAACTTCGAAGTTTTAATGGTAAAATTTAATGAAAATTGCCATAAAGATTACACATAATTAGGTGACAATAAAAATAAATTTTAATGAGATTTCAGATTACAATAACAAACTGCACAGAATCAACAACAAAAAAACATATGAAGTGCATTAAATAAATTGAAAATTTACAAATGTAGTGCACAATTCTTTTATTTACATATATCACACCTAAATTTCATATTTAAATACAATAACATTCGTGTTTTAGAGCTATGCATGAAAATGAATATTTCACTTCTAAAAAGTGGTAATAGTGTTATTTTTAATGTTATATTAAAGATTTGAGTGTTATTTGTATATATTAAAGTATAGGTATGAGATATGTAAATACATAAGAATTGTGTGCTATACGGCTATGTGTGTAAATGACTCCAAGAAAATCATATAGCACTCCGCATGAGTCACTTTTTTCTAGGATTATTCATTTTATCGCTCTTTTCTCTTGCAGCAAAGAAGTATGCTAAATCATTTGGTGCAGATAAAGTGTAGGATCAAATCATAAGCCTACTTTATTTTAGACAATACATTCATCATACAGCCATAAATCCCTAATGCAGTAAGGCCAACCACAATCTGCACCCTCTTTGTTTTCCCAAGCTATCTTCTTCCGGTATGAACGGACAAAAATAAAAATGACACGTTATTAGATTTATATGCTCGCCAGTTTTCAAAAAATATTATGATACAAATAATTTAGCCCAACGTGTCATGTTGACAATATTATAGTATGAATCAAAGCCAGTTACTAAATAGGACTGGTAGGTTTTATGATAAAATTTTTAAAGATTTCATAAATACGACTTAATTCCTAAGTATTTACATATATATCGTCTAAACTTCAACGTTTTATGTATATGACACCATACCTGCGCATGAAAAGGGATATTTCACATTTTAAGACAAATGGTCACATTTTTATGTGTCATCGAGATTTGTGTGGTATAAATGTAAATAAAGTTTAGGTGTTAGATATTTAAATATAAAAGAAATGTGGGTTATATAAATGCCCCTAAATATTTTGAATTTCAAAATATCATGCTGCAACTATCTGCTAAGTTCTACGACGTACTGACCAACAGATTACCTTGCCAATATTAGGAAAAACATTGTATCATAAGTGCCTCGTAATCATAGAACTCTAAAAATTTTCTTTCTTCATTTGAAAATAGATTTAAAAAGCATTTACTTTGATTCTTTTAATAACTTTTTCACAAATCTAGCCTTTTAAGTCCAAGTTGCCACTTAATGTATGTGCATGGACCACGCTAGAATACAGGCATTACACCAAATATTTACGTCAAAATAAGAAAATATAGCTTGTAATTAGAGATAAAAATTCTATTTAGATAATTCCCAAATCTCAATAAATAAAAGACCTTCCAAGGAAATTATCACTTTTTGGGCTCATCATAATGCCTCTTCAATCCAACACAAACTTCCCTATTCAACTCGAGTGAAGCTGCTACTAAAGTTCAATTCGATGTCGAACTCTGCTTCGATTGATTGAAAATTCAAACAAGAGTACATGATGACAAGAGAACCAAACAAGAAAATGACATCTCTTATCCATAACCCTAATACAACACATGTATAGGAAAGAGAAAGAAATGAAAAAAAAAAAGAGGAAACTGGCAAAATTGGAAAGGAAACGAAAAAAATGGTTGCTAGGTTCAATCTTTGCGCAACCGCGGGAGCCGCAGCTCGCTCCCACATCACACTCGTAAGCGGGAGACGTTCTAATGTTAGTCTCCCGGGGTTGGGTGAGCTTCGACTTCATTCGTCGATTAAGCATGTTGCATGTAGTAGGAATATAGGAATCTCCTATTATGTCAATCCTGTAGGCGTTACTGTTCCAAGCACATCCTAGCATAAAAAAGTATCCATTCTTTTTGGCAAAACTTGAGTTGGAGTTGTCTGTGGATGGGCACCATCATGAATCAAGTCTTGAGTTATCAAATTTGTCAATGGCTTCTTACACTCCTCGTACTCGCCTGAGTGTATCCAGTAAACAAGTAAGTAAGAAAGAATCAACTCTGGGATGAAATCTATGGTAGCTTGAGCAACTATAAATAGCAACCACTCAGGTGAGTTCTATTCTTCTTCTTGTCTGAAAAAACCTAGATCTCACTATATAATGTTCTTCCCCGCTAAGTTCCTAAGACAATTTCTAACACTGCAAGTCATCCCTCTTGTTTGATCAAATGTCTGTGGGTACACTACTGAAGTAACTGTACTACCCAAATAACTCCATATGGTCTTCTAGAAGTAGCTCAAGAGATTCTCATCGTTGATATGTTGGACCGCCTCGGCGGGGGCAACTAAGAGGTGGGCTATATATTTGAAAATTCTAATCTTACCCAAAGTTGCCCTGTGTCAGGTATCGGCCCATCAAACTAATGACTCTTTCTGCAGATGCTCCTATGAACGCCTACAATAATATAGTTTGAGGAACCATGAACGCCCATTGCCTTAAAGTTGTTAACATTTAGCACCACCAAGGTTAATTCATCTGGAGTCTCTCTTCATGGTCCAGCTGGAATCACTAGTGTTTCTTCCTCGTCTACTGAAAGTTGAGAATCCTTTATGAAATCTTCATCTTCTCCTAGACCATATTATGTATTACTTCAACTGCACCTTGATCAATGAAAGAGATCATTCTTCTAGTTATGCAATTTGATTCAATATGACCAAATCTATGCTATTTGAAACACTTCATGGCTAGGATGAGTTCGGAAATGCATGTTGGTTCCCTCTGCTCTCCACTCTGAACTAGTGACTGCTTAGGCGGGATCAGCTTGGATGTTTCCTTAGGTGTACTCTAGTTGTACGATCCTGCGGTTGAACCCTGTTTGTAAGAAGTAGCGGTCGCACGGTGATGTGGTCTCTTCACTTTTAAAAATGGCGTTTGGGGATCTGGTCTGAAGTGAGTAGGCAAGTACTGACATTGTATATCACATTTCATCTTAGATCATATAGTAATTTTAATGTTCACTTCTTGTTGTAAAAGAACTTTGAAGTTCGCCCACCATTGAGACGCACTCTTCCTTGACTTGATGGCGGTTAGTTTCACCATTTTGTCCAGTAGAACGTCCTCGCACTCAAAAGCATAGTTCAAGGTTCAAATCCACTCGATGATCTCGTTCAAACCCATGAGGCCGTCGAAAACATTTACTTAAAAATTCTGGCTTCTCCAATATTTCATGCCACATCTTCGAGATAGTTGTTCTTCATCTCAATGATCGAGTCGTTGTAGCCCTCGATAAAAAATTCGTTGTATCTCTTCCATGGTAAACTCCTGATTGACGTCCGGCACTTAACTTCTCGAAGGTATGATTAGTTGGGAGTGTGCAGGTGAAAAGAGGTGTGTAATGAGATGTGATGTAGGGAAGGGAAAGAAAATTTGGATGGGTGAATATCGGCTTGGGTATAGTGGATACTAGAAATCCTAAGACAGGGTTATGGCTAAGCTAGCTCTGATACCAAATAATACAAGAATTAACCCAAAACCACAATAAAAAAAGCAAATATTATTACTAAAAGCAAAATGGCAATTGCAATTAAATACACTTGAAAAGGAAATTACAACAAAAAATGACAAAAACTCACACTAGGACTCGATCTCGGGGTGGTGGAAGTCGACAAGGAGGTCGAGGGGGCGGAGGTAGGTGGCCGAAATGGGTTGCGGATGGTTGAGGCAGCAAAAGGACGGGTTGGAAATGTGTTGGGAGTGAAGTGGAGGGTTGTGACAATATGAGGCAGTAAAGCGAAGGGTGGGACTACAATACAGCAAAAGGAGTGTTCTCTAGTGCCCGGGTAGCAAGCGAGGACTGCAAGAACAATAAGATAGGTTGCAATTCAGACGGCAACAAGTCGGATGATGGGTGGACAATAGAAAAACAACAAATTTGTTGTTTTTTGGATGATGACAGCGAGGGTCGGAGACTGGGAGTGATGCGGGAAGGTCGGGGAAGGATTGATGCGACTGCGCGGGATGGCAGCGTGGCTAGGAAGGGAGGTTATGATAAAGGAACAGCAAAAAACAACCAAAAGAGGTTGTTCTGAGCAGCAACAGTAGGAGGGAGGGATGGAGGGCAGGGGGAGGGAGAATGCGGATGGGGGTAGGGTAAGATAATCATCACCTCGGGAAAAAGATATAGCCAGAGCGCAGCCCAATCCCTTAGATATCTCACTCAAAAAGAGAAAACAAACGACGGAGGCGGCCCTAAATAAACTCATGCCAACAAAACTCCCGTCTAGACCCTAATACAACACATATATATATATATATGAATGGACTAGAAAAGAATGAAAGGAAATGAAGAAACTAACTAAAATTGGAAGGAAAATGAAAAAGACAGCTCGATTCACTTTTCACGCGACTGTAGGAGTCGCGATTCACTTTTCACGCGACTGTGGGAGTCGTGACTCACTCTTGCGTCCAACGTCCCGCTTGTAAGGGGAAGACGCTCCCGCATAATTTATCCAAATTTAAATAAGAAGATTTGCATACATACCACTCAGTTCCTATGCATTCACATGTCTAACACCAAAACTTCAATATATATATATATGTATATATATATATATATGTATGTATATATATATATATATGTATGTATATATATATATATATGTATGTATATATATATATATATGTATGTATATATTACTTTTTTTTTTTTTGAAAAGCCCAAGGGCTGATTTTATTGAAATAAAGAATATACATGAAGGTTGTATGAGAGTACATACTAGAGGCACCCTACCCACACGATACCAAGTACAGTAATATCCCAGCTAAAAGATATAGATAGACTCAAAAAATTAAAATTTGCAGAAAACAAGTAGCTAGGGACGAGCAAGTTTAGTCATGTCTCTTCCTCTAGTTTTAGGAGCAGAGTCAGATAACAAACTTTAAAGTGTCGTGTCATTGTCCGGAGTAACCAAAGTATCATCCATTAGTTTCCAAGTTGGAGTGTACCCCAGCTTTTTTCTTCCGTCGAGAAGTGTAAACCTATCATTCTTTATTAGAAGACTGACTCATACGATCCTCGGTCTGATTAGATATTAGAACCGCAGTAGAAGGAAAGGCAGTTGTTGCTACAGCGATAGGTTCCAGTGTATGTGAAGTGTGAATTATCACATCTATATATGTCACGTTACCCATCATGAAAAGGTGAATTTCACCTTTCAAAAATTAAAAAGGTTGTATTTTTTATGTGATATGAAAAATGTTGGTGGTATAAATGTAAAGAGTATAGGCGTTAGATATGTAAAGGCATTGGAACTGAGCGGTATGTATGTAAATGCCCAATTTAAATAAAGACCCGGCATGGCCATTATTTATTTCATTATCTCTTTACTTTGTTCCCCGTTTTCCCCGATCTGTTAATAGCTGAATCTTACAATTGCTCGCGTTTTGGGACCACAGAGAATTTATTGCTCGCCTTTCAGAGAAGTTGAACTTCAAAATCCTTTTTAACTTGGACCTTAAAATGTTATTTTAGAAATGAGCTTCCCATCTTTGGGAGCTAAGAATTCTTCATAGGAATATAAGTGGTGACTGTGTTCCAGAAAAAAAAAAAGGGCATATACATGCCACACAATATTTTTGTATTTGCATATCTAACACCTAACTTTTAATATTTACATTCAGAACAGTGAAATCATAACATCACAACAAAAATAATACTTTTACTAACTTTTCAAAGTCAACTGCATCCTTTTAAGCATAGGCTTCTAGAGCCAAAATCTTTCATAAATTTAAATATCAAACTTTTAAGTGTTAGTTATCTAAATCCATAGAAATTGTGTGTGGTATGCATGTAATTTTCCAGAAATTGTGTGGTATGCATGTAATTTTCCAAAAAAAAAAAAAGCATTCTCTTCAATTCCAGAAAAGTCCACTAAAATAAGCTGATCTTCCATGAGATCAAACAACTTGATAGAAGCATTTATGGAGTTATAAAAAGATATATTATTCACTCTCAGAGGATGTTACAGCATGTCTATCGTTAACTTATATTAGAGCAAGAAAATCCTGGTTAGTTGGACACGTAAAATCCAGATTCAATCAAATAATGTCCATCTAGAATCACAATTTTCACTAAATTCAAGTATAGCTGATCTCTAACAATCGAAATTGACAGCATAAATCCCGTGCACATTAGAACTATTTAGTTTTAAGGAAGAGTAAAGTGTTAAAATAGTCCTTGACTTTTTTGCATGAGGTAAGTTTAGTCCCAGAGTCTATAAAATTATACAATTAGACCCCATACTCTTTAAATTGAGGTTTCAGCAAATATTAAAAAAGATTGGGGGACAAAATTTGCAATTTTATTGACCTGGAGCTAAAATGACCCGCAAAAAAGAGTCTGCATACTATTTTAACATTTTTTTCTATTAAAAAAACTCCGTCAACCATTCAACATTGCTATGGTTGGTCTCACTGATACCGGAATTAACCCAAACTGCAATAGGAAAATCAAATATTATTGTTGAAATTTCAATATGACGTTACAACCAACACATTGCAAGAGAAAATAAAAACAAACACTACACATGACACGCGGAAAATAGAAAATAGCAAAAACAAAACACGCTGCCAAGGTGGATCTCGAGTGGTGGTGGTGATCATTAAAGGCTTGAAAAAGTGTAGGCAAGGTCGAGAAGGAATAGAGCTGCAGGGAAACAGTGGCAAGGCAGCGCCAGCTTGTTGTCCTGGGCGGCAACAAGCAGGACATTGCTGTCACCAGCAGAACGGCTGGCCCGAGGTGCAGGAATGAGGGAAGGCAGCAATGGGGTGACTTTCCAGGGGCGGCGGCAAGTTCGAAAGAGGAGAAGGTGGCAAGAAAGGTTCAATACAGCATGAAAACATGGATTTCCAACAGTTTAGGGCAGTAGTAGCGAAGGAAGTAGGCTGGAAGAAATGCAGCAAAGTTGGGGAATGGTGGAGGGCCTAGGAAAGGAGGGAAGTGGCTAGAAAAATGATGGAACTACAGGAAAAAACAGTAAAAGTTGCAATTCAGGCAGCAACAGCAGGGAAGGGGCGATTGGGATCGATGTGGGAAGGGTGTGGAAGGTTAGGGGAGAGATAAACACCACCTAAAGGTCAGGATACAATAGAAGCACCACCTGGACGGTAAGATACAGCCCTTGAAGGGAAGAAGAGTCGTCGTCGGCTATCCCAATACAAAACACAAGAAAAACTGACTTTAAAGCTTTAATAAAGCACATATATAGGAAATGACTAAAAAGAGACAAAGAATAAATGAAAAGAGCATCATCCCACGTCCGGAGTGAAGCGCTCCCGTGTCAGTCTCTTGGAGTTGGGGTAGCTTCGACCTCATCCATCGAAGCTTCTATTTCTCCGCAGCTTGGAATCAATTCGGATGTATTGAAGGTAGCAGAGCTGTTGCAATCTCTCGGTAAGTCAATCATGTAATCATTGTCATTCCAAAGCAAATCTCGGATGAATATGTATTCATCCTCTTTTGTCACAATCTGAGTTGGCATAGTAGATAAACGAGTATTCTCACGAGTCAAGTCTCGAGCCACTACATTTGTAAACCGCTCCTCCCACTTCTCATGCTTCATTGGAAGTATTTGGCAAACAAGCATGTGAGAAGAAATCAACTTTAAGACTAAAATTTTAGTAGTTTGTGCCACTCTCACAAGCAATCACTCAGGAGAGATCTCTTCTTCTCTAGTAGGACCTGGATCTCATTGAAGAATTCTCTACCCCGCCAAACCTCTAAGATAATTTTCAAAGTTGTGGTTCATCCCTCCTGTCTAACCATTTGTTGGTGGGTAAACTATTAAACTAAATCTAATATCCCGATAGCGAGACTTTATTGCAATGTGGTATATATCTTTGTCTGCATAACAGAAATGCCAAAAAACATGCCAAAACCCATGGCACACCAACTAAAATCGCTTAGAATCTTCATGAAGTCTTCCCTGACCAACACTTTTCTCCAAGAACAGAGCGTTAGGGCATCAAGCAGCCCAACAGACTGCCCCTTCGACCTTTTTGCACCCCCTAAAGCCCCAAACGACGTGGACCAAAGTTAATGTTGATGGAACACTCCATTCCAATTGTGTGGTTGTTGGTGTTGTTATTCGAGATGAAATGGGTCATCTCATTGTGGCCTCAGGACAAAATTTTGTGCATTGGGATAGCTGCTTTGTGGAACTACAAGCGGTGGCATCTATCACGCTCTCCTCGAGTGGAAGTTTGAAGAAAAGGGGTTATTATCAAAGGGAATAACGTTAATGCCATCTACTTCTTGAGAAATACTATGAACATGAAATCTAGCAACATCAATCTCTCAATAATCCAAATTTTGTTTTCTTGTTTTGATTCAAGCAAGTTTTGTTCAAACATACAAACAAACAAAAAATGGTAGCCCATACTTATGCAACGATGGCTTTAGAAATTGATTCTACTTCGCATCATGTAAATGACAATGACCCTCTTTTTTTGGTCTTAAAGGAAGATAGTGCATATTTTGTAAATGCCCAGCAGACATAGTCTTGTGTTTTGCTATTTTGGGATCTTTACATCACCCACTTTGTAACCATTTTTTTTTATAATAATAATGCAAAAGCATATTTCAAGGAAGAATGCGTATTCATCCTCTCTTGACACAATCTGAGTTGGCACATTAGATAAACGAGTATTCTCATGAATCAGATCTAGAGCCACTACATCTGTGACCCGCTCCTCCCACTTCTCATGCTCCGTTGGAAGTATCTAGTAAGCAAGTATGTGAGGAGAAATCAACTCCAGAACGAAATTTATGGTAGCTTGTGTCACACTCCAAGCAACAACCCAAGAGAGAACTCTTATTCTTCGGTGGAATCTGAATCCCAATGAAGAATTTTCTTCCTTGCTAAACCCCTAAGATAATTTTCAATATTGTGGTTCATCCATCCTGTCTAACCATATGTTAGTGACAAAATGTTGAACTAAATCCAATATCCGAATAACTTCATATAATCTTCCAAAAGTGGCATAAAAGAGCCTCACCTCCGCCATGTTGGAACTCCCTCGATAGAGAGAATTCAGGAAGGAGTCTATATATATCTGAAAAGTATGAATTTCTCTTATCCAAATTTGTCATGCCTCTGGTGTCGATTCCTCGAACTCAAGCTCTTCCTGGACCATTATTAATTCGGTTGGAGTCTCTCTCATGGGCTTAGTTCGAGCTACGTGCATATTTTGCTCGTCGGTTGGAAGTAGGTACACCCCCTTTATGTCCCCACTTTCTTCAGTATCTACTACGTCATTACTTGTTTCTTCAACAACGCCCTTCTCGTTGAAATAACCATTTCCCTTGTACAATCTTATTCAATATGCCCAACTCCGTGGCACTTGAAATATTTTCTGGCAGAAACAAATTCAGGAATATTGGTTTGCTCCACATATTCTCTACTTTGTTTCTCCTCAGGCGAACTCGACTTCGATGTTCCCTAGTTGTATTCCGATATTAAGATCCTGAGGTTGAATCCTGCCTGTAAGATGTTGCGGTAGCCCAGTGATGCGATCTTTCCATTCTTGAAGCTGGAGTCTTAAAACGCTCAATGAATGCTACTCTTACATAGGAGGAGTCACATTAAAGAGCATAGGATTCGTATCGAACCGAGAATTTGTATCGAGCAGAAGAAGAATCTTTTAAGAAGAAACGAAAGGAAATCGAGAAAGGTAACAGAAGGACCGATGGAGTATTGGTGTGTGTGATATGTGAACGGCTCGAGAGAGAGGAGACGAGAAGGTCGAAGGCTAAGGTTGTCACGACACGTGTGATACTGATAATGGGACGAAGACGAAGCTTGTGCACTTGCAGCAAAGATTGCCTTCGTCTAGTAAATAAAATTGATAAGATGAACAAGCTTAGGTTCGAAGGATTGCGTGATAGTTTAGGGTGTGGAAAGGACAAGGCAAATGATTCTTGGTGTGCAGAATCAAAGAAAGAAGAAGACAGAAGACACTCGGAAGAGACTCTTGCAATCTAGAGCAGAGTCGAACTACAAGGCAATTGAAGTGGTTAGGGCTTTCCCCAGCTGTGTGTTATCCTAGATAAGGGTGACGACGCTTGTGATCAAAGCCAAAGAATTCGTCGAGCAAACTGCAGTTTCGTCGAGCAAGCTACAATTTCGTCGAGGAAGAAGAATTCTTCTTATGGATTTTTTTTTGGTTTCAAAGCACAAATTCATGCTGAAGTCATAGAATCGAGCACACATGTTAGGTTTTTATGCATTACTAATGTATTTAATTTATAATTTTGTCATAAGTTTAATCTTTATGTTAAAAAAATTTTATAAGTAAATATGTAATTGTATAAATGAAAAAAATATGATTCAATTTATATTATCATAATTAAATAATAACAATAATAAATAAAAGTATGGCAAAATAATTATAATAGAATAACAATAAATCAATGATAGCATTACTTGAATAAATAGATTAAAGCTTTAAATTAAAGTGATGATTAATAAAGTTAAAAAAAAAGACAAATTAGAGCAAATAGTAAGATTTAA
Organism: Phalaenopsis equestris; assembly: GCF_001263595.1. Lineage (NCBI taxonomy): Eukaryota > Viridiplantae > Streptophyta > Magnoliopsida > Asparagales > Orchidaceae > Phalaenopsis > Phalaenopsis equestris. Next base: position 17,011,397 of record NW_018164444.1, read on the forward strand.
TTATCATAAAGTAATAAGAATATTTTTAATATGATTATAATATTACTGATGAAAAGTTAATAGAACAATCAAGTTAAGAGAAATTCTAAGCTTGAAGTGAGTACTTATACTTTAAAATTACAGTAGTATTTGTTTTTTTTCTAAATCTGATACACAATGTTAATTGTTTAGATATATTTTATATAGCATGACTAAAATCAAAATAATTTATTTGTTTTTTAAATTCATTTGATCATATTAAATTGTATATCACTGAAATTTGTACATTTTCATCAAATGCATAAGTCATTAATATGTTATCAACACAGTCATTATCGTGTCCAAATCCCTGAATGCAAAATATGGAGGGTTGCATAGATATTCGATAGCCAACAAAAAATTTTGGTAACCCTTGTGTAAAAGCTAGGACGTCCCTCGAAAACGTTGGGTTGCGTAACCCGAATATAATAAAAAGTGTGAAAGAATACAGGCACCCGGGTGTAGTGTCAAATAAGTAATAGTTACCACATTACAAACCGTTTTATAAAAAGTTTATAAATGTGCAAAAAGAAAAAGAAAAATATTTATAAATCAAAAAAGTTTGTGATGGAATGAAAATGTGCAAGAAAAAGTAAAATATAAGAAATCGTGTTATAAAAACTGGCTTAAATGTAAAATTTTAAGAATTGGGAAAAACATAAGGTGACCCGTAAAGAGTATAAGAGAACAACTCTTTAAGCTAAAAATACTTTTTTCAGTGATCTTTATAATATATTTAAAACTAAAGAATGTAATATATATATACATATATATATATATATAGAAAAATCCTAATAGCTAAATATTAAAGAGAATAAGATACAGATAGGTGGTATGAGAGGGCCTAAAAGAATGTCCAACTCACACAATACAAAACACAAGACACTAAATAAAGCAAAAATACAAAAAGATAAAAAAGCCAGCAACGAACGCAAAAGTGCTAGGGACGTCCCACTTTAGTCTTTCCTCTGCCTCTAATTCTTGAAAGGGAGCCCGCTAACAGATTGGTAAGGTGCGTACCATTACCCGAAGTAACCAAAGTATCGTCCATAAGATTCCTAAGTTCAAGTAGGTCTCCATTCTTTTTCTTCCTGCTGGATTTGTAGACATGACATTCCTCATCTGAGGATTAACTCATCTGATAAATAGAGTACTCTAAAGTTAGTCGGACAGATGTAGGTTGTTGCACATCATGATCTCCATGAGCCTGAGAAACATTAACATTTTGCACGACTTGGTGGGGCCTGAAGAATCTCCCTCACCCCCACGATTGGAGGTTCCAAAGACGGGGGAGCTACAGCATTGTGTGACGACTGAATGGTTGACATATTGCCTGCGAGATTAGTGACATCTTCAGAGGTATTCTTTGGATAATCAATAGTGTTGAACAGGAGGAGTTGGATTCTCTGCCTCTGGCGGAGCGCTTTGCTTTTTTTGTCTGAGTTGGGGCTGTAGATGGTGGCATTGAAAACTGAAGTGGCCGAACATATGACAGTTCGAACAATAAGAAGGAAAAGACTCAATCACTACCTTTTACCAATATTCATGATATTGTGTGTCGAAACCAAATCGTCGAACCAAATCTCCTCAGAAGCGGATGAAGTGATGTCTATTTCAACAAGTACTCTGGCTTCAGATGAGTGAGAAAAATTAAAAATAGGAAAGTCTGTTTCAAGTGGCTTTCCATAAGCTGAGGCAATAGAGTACAACATTTTTTTAGTGAAATAATTAAATTTCAAACTAGGGAGACGAATCCAAACCGAAATGATTGATGGTTCCATTTGTGAGTCAAAATCCACAAACCATTTCAAAATCTTCATTTATCTGTTAACAATCCAGATAATCCTTCAAGCAAATAAAAGCGTGTAATTCTCTTCATTATTAATTTGAATAAGAGTGTCTTCCATCTAAAAATTCAGTTTTTCACTCCCCAACAAGATGCATAACTCAAATTCCAGACCATTTTGGGATGGTAATATAAAAATTTTCTGACCAAATTCAGACGGCAGGAGGAAGCAAGTTGAATACCTTCAGCTTATGTAAAAAAGATGGCAAATTTCTCATTCTTCCTATTAGATTTCTAGATGTCCTCTTCCTGCTCAAAAGAAGAAAGAAAATAGCACGATTTAGGCGTACATGAGGCTAGGGCACCCGCAAGGGCAGCAGCATACGATCTATCTGAAGTCATCCTCAACGGATAGAGGTGTAGAGAGCAAATTACGAAACTAAACAGGGAGCAAGGGGCGGATGAAAGCCCCTCTGTGAACTGCAAACAACCAGCTAGCAGCAGCTAAGAGATGCTCCCGAGCACGACTTCTCGATACGACGACGAGCCACAGAAGCCCGCGCCCGAACGTCCGCCCAGACGTCTGTCAAAAGCCGCAGCGAGAGGCAACTGAGAGTTGATGAATCGGGATGACGAAACCCGCTAAACAATGCCCCCGAGCTCGACGAACTGTCGAGAGAGCCGCTGAATCGGGACGACGAAACAGAGTCGCTGTGATGCGACGGAGAAAGACTGGCGACGAAGACGAAAAGGATGAGGATGAAACAGTTCGACCGAAATGCAATGAATCAGAAAAACCAGGGATCATGAAAGGCGAACCCTAGCAGAGCGAGAATGAGGACGAGGATCATATTCTATATATATATATATATATAAGTATATATATTAGTCAAACAAAGAGAAAAGAAAAGTAAATATTTAATTCGATTAAAGTGTTTTAAAGAAGAAAATCAATAAGTATATTTTTTAAAAGGAAGATATTTAACAAAAGTGGGTGGGCTACTTTGACAATTTTTTTAATAAAGTTTCTGAACATAAATTTTTTAATAAAGTTTCAATAAGTATATTTTTTTAAAGGAAGATATTTAACAAAAGATATCGTTAATAATAATAAAACATTTTACTTTTAGCGCCACATTTGTAAAAAAGAAGTTAATGAGGCTTAAAACAAACCAAGGGTTAAAATTTAATAAAACCTCATGATATTCCAATAGAAGTGTGAAAATATTTAGAAGATTTGAGAGTTTATGGACTTACTAAACTGTTTTATATTATTCTAAAAACTAAAAAGATAAATTAGCAGAAGAAGAGGATTTTGGTCCCCACTTTTAAGAATAAAGGGCATGCACAAGTATGTAAATTATAAAGAAATTAAGTTAATGTGTGATACTTTAAAATTATGGGATAGAGTAATGGAAAAATGATTAAGACGTGATACAAAAACTTCTCAAAATTAGTTTGGATTTATGTTGGGCATGCCCACGATGGAAGCTATAAATTTATTGAGAGGTTTGATGAAGAAGTACAGAGAGTCAAAAGGATCTACAAATGATTTTTATTGATTCCAAAAAAGCTTACGATAAAGTCCCAAGTAAAGTACTTTGGAGAGTTCTAGAGGAAAAAGGCGTTGATATAACTTATATTCAAGTCATTATATACTAGTGTTGTTGCTTGTGTTCAAACATAGAAGGATTGGCCAAATCTTTTCTTATTTCAGTCGGATTACGTCAGGGATCTTATTTAAGCCCATATTTTTTTGATTTAGTTATGGATGCTCTTACTTGACATTTACAAGAGGATATACATTGGTTTATATTTTTTGCTAATGATGTCCGTCTTGTAGATAAGATTAAAGAAAGAGTTCGAGAAAAATTTGAATTATGGAGGGCTATATTGGAGTCTAGAGGCCTTTGATTGAGTAGATCTAAAATTAAATACATGGAATTTAATTTTAGTAGTAGCTCTAGGGGGAGAGTTGTAACTATGGGCGATCAAATCATTAAAAGGCGTGAATATTTTAGATATCACAAGTTTATTGTTCAAAGTGATGGTGATATAGATAGAGATATTATTAATAGAATTCAAGTTGGTTGTTTGAAGTGGAGACATGCATCGCGCCTATTATGTGATAGAAAAGTACCGCTTATACTTGAAAGTAAAATTTTATAAGATAGTGGTGAGACCTGCAATGCTCACTGGCACAGAATGTTGGCCTTTAAAAGAGAAGCATAAAACAAAGTTAAGTATTGTTGAGATGAGAATGCTTGGGCGGATAAATGCTTTGACACTTAGAGACAAAATACGAAAGGAATAACTTCGTGATAGGGTTGCCGTAGCTCCAGTGAATGACAAAATTAGAGAAAGTCGTCTTAGATGGTTTGGTGACATTAAACATCGACCATCTAATGATTCGATTAGGAGAGTAGATATTTTAAATTTGATTTATATTAAGAAGGGCCGAGGTAAACCTAAAAAGACATGGGCATATTGTATGAAAAATGATCTTAATCTACTTAAATTAAATGAAAATATGACACTCAATGGAACGTAATGGAGAAAAAAGATTCATGTAGCCTACCCCACTAAATGGGATAAATGCTTGTTGTTGTTGTACTTAATGTTATTGAAAAAAAAATAAGAATGAGATTTATTAGTTTAATTTCTTGCATATGTATGTTTCGCTATGAAGGAATTCAACTCTTTATGATACTAACGAAAGAACACTAAGGTACAAGTGCAACTAAATGGAAAAGAATATTGATATTAATGAGTCTTAATTGGCATAATTTTAAATGATGCTCTTGTGACAATTATATGGAAATTAAAAAGACATTGATACGTAAACGATACAAAACATATTAAATGATCATATTAAATAATATAAACCTTCAAATGCTCCTAAATTAGTTTATATAAAGTTTAACAAACATGCATATTATCTTCTTTTTCAGTATGTTATTATGATTTAGAAGTAAAAGTATTCCGTAATTTTTTAGCTCACTGTTATTTTAAACTAAATTATCAAGTTTAATCATTTGATTAAAAGATAAGTTATATAAGAGAAAATATTTATAGAAGCAAACAACCAAAAATGAGATATATTTAATTATATTTCTTTAATTTATTTTATATGGTGGCTATTTCATTTGTTAAATATTAATTAAATAAAATGAATGTAGAAAAATTAAATTTTTCAATGTCTGACCATCCATTCCCGTCTTGGTTAATTCCAAGCCTAGAGTCAAGTCGTGACAGGTTCGAACAGCTGGTCTGTAATGACTGGTAAATACTGACGTTGCATCTCGTGTTTCAACTTGGACTAAGTAGTGATTTTTTCTTTTCCCTCACGCTAGTGCTTCAATTTTTTCTACCAAAATAATGTGTTCATCTTTACTTGTTTGCCAGATTCAGCATTCTGCCCAGTGGGACTTCTGGGTACTTAAAGAAAGTTCCAAGGTCTAAAGCAACTCAATAAACTCATCCGAATCCAAGTGACCATCAAAATGTGGCAAATTCACTGTTACTTTAAAATTCTAGCTTTTCATATTTTTTAAGACAAACCTTCGGGGTTAGGGTTTTTTATCCCTGGAATCTGCATGGTGAAAGAGATTTGCTCTATTCCTTCGATCAAACAAGTCACCCTTATGGCTATGGGTGAGCCATCTGGATTACCTCCTCTCAAAGATAATAAGCCTTTGTTACAGTTGAAGGATTTCCCAGCGCACATCCTCCATTTTCTTCCAAATAGGTCTCCGACAATTGTCTATTCGGCGGTGTAGTTGCGATTTGGATTTAGGTAGGTGAAAAAGGGGGTGTGCAGAGATAATGTCTAGTGGAGATAGACTTGGGTATAGATAGATACTAAAAACCCTAGGATATGATTACTGAACATAAAGAGGTCACAAGGAGGATTCAAAAAAAAAAAGAACCACATAAAGAAAAGATACAGGACTAAAACATAAAAACAAGAATACGATAGTGAAGACACAAACAATCTCGACCAGGAGCGAGCCTAGCGAGGAAGAGTCGGCAGCAGATGCAAGAGGTTGCGGGAAAGGACTGTTGGCAGTGGGAAGGGCCTGCAGTGAAGGCCCAAGAGATGTTGGGATAAAGAGACGTCAGGCTGCGGGGTAGAGGTGGTCTAGTAGGGCAGCAAGGTGCCAGTAGAAAAGGCGTCGAACTGCAGTGGAAGGATGTCGAACATTGTCAATGGTTGGAACCTGGGTTGGAGGCGAGTGGGACTGTCGTGAAGGAAGGAAAAACATTGCTTGAAGGAGGGCACGGAGCTTGGCAGTCTGCGGGAGGCAAGATGGCGGCCTGCGGGAAAGCGGGGAGCGCTCGACGGTCTGATGGTGGCTGTCAGAGATTGTCGCGGCCTGCTAGAAGAACAGTGGAGGGGTGGTGGCCTGCTGGAAGGCAAAGAGGGCGACGGCCTGCGAGTGGTTGAAGGTTTGCAGCAGCCAGTTGGAATAACATAGGAGCACGTGCGGTGGCATGCAAAGGCAGGGATGAGAATCGAGGCCTTCTGAAGGGCGCGGAGGAGAATCGAGGCCTTCTGGAAGGCAGGGAGCGCAAGTTTGTCGACTGATGGCTAACGGGGTGTGTTGCAGCCTGTTGGAAGAGTTGAGGGCGGTGGCAGTCTGCAAGAGTGCAGGGAGATCGGCGGCGGCATGCAGGATGCACGGAGAGATCGGAATGGCGGGAATAATCATAATCTCGAGCGAGTTATAGTCGGAGCACCTCATTGTTGGATACAGCACTCGGGAGGGAGACGCCAACGATGAATTCAGAATTCAGTTTTTAGAACTAAAAGGCTCCAAGCACTACACCGTCTATTTATAATGAAAGCTGGAACTTCTTTTAGGCAATATTAAAATAAGAAAGAAGAATAAAAATAATTAGAACTTTAGATTCGACAAGAATTAATAAAGTGATGGAAATTTAGATTAGGCAATGATGAATAAAAATAATCAAAATTCAGAATTGGAAAGGAAGTATAATAGGAAAGTGCAAAGAAGGAAAGGGTGAGGAGGAGAGAAAGGAAAGGGTGAGGAGGAGAGAAAGGAAAGGGAGGGTCGGCAGCCCTCCCACCTGTGAGGACCGGTCGGTCATCACCGTAGCCCCATGTCAGTTAGCTAGCTCTCGTACCAAATAATACCGAAGTTAATCCAAACCAAAATAGAAAAATAAAATATTATTGCTGAAAAACAAATAGGTGGATACAATCACCCCATTGAAAGAAAAAATAACAACAAACACAACACAGAAAAAAGAAAATAATGACAACACGACACACTTTTAGGGTTCATCTCGAGTGGTGGTGGTAAGTCCAAAAGTGGAGAAGGTGGTTGGAAGGTTCAATACTACAGAGAATCGGGGATTTCCAACAATTTCAGCCGGCGGTAGCAAAGGAAGTAGGTGGGAAGAGATGTAGGAAGGTTGGGGAATAGTGGAGGGCAGTTGTGGTGAGCGTCAGCATGCCTGGGATGAGAGGTAGTTGGATGGAAATGGAGGAATTGTAAGAAAAACAATAAAAGTTGATGTTCTGACAACCGCAGCAAGGAAGGATGACAATGATTGGTGTGTGAAGGGTGTGAAAGGTTAAGGGAAAAATAAACATCGCTTGGAAACCAACAAAAAGCTGAAGTGCCACCTGAAACTCCAGGATACAGCTCTCGAAGGGAAGAAGTGACTTTGACAGCTTTCCCGATACAAAAACAAAAAAAACTAACTTTCAAACCCTCGAAGGAAAGGACTAAAAGGAATGAAGGATAATAGGAAAGAAAGAAAAAAGAAGGAAATTGGGATTGATTTGTTCCGTTTCCCCGTCTCCCGCGATCACAGGAGTGCGGTTCGCTTCATGCATCCGGAGAGGGCTCGCACGTCACGCACAAACAATTATAAGTTAATAAATATTGTTGCATTAAGTTTAGATTATGGATTGATGATCAAATATTGCACATGTTAGCTTCAATGAGCCGTATCTCAATTATGTAAATTAACATGTACAAATCCTTTCCATAACAACATATTAATATTGTTTTTGTTTTATATGTCATACATAAAAATAAAGCTTCATTTGATAATAACTTCCATTGAGAAAAAAAAATTTCTGAAAATATAAGAAATGAAATATAGCAGGTACAAGTTTGAAAAAGAACTGATGAAATAAACAGTTCCAAATACCATTTTAAGAAAATATAATCATAACAGAAGTTCCTGAACTAAAGAGATAGTGAGGAGATAGAAATATCAATTAGATAAACAATTTTCAAAATGAGGCATAGAGAAAACTGTCGCAAACAAATCAATGAATCATAATAGAATTGGAAAGATTGTGAAACAAAACAGGAAACTGAAAGAAAACAGAAACTATGAGATATAAGAAAAAAAAAAGTTTATTAAAGAAAAAATCTTTCAACTTACGCCATCCAATGTGAAACCGGATATGTCAACACCTGAATGAAGTCCCATCATGTATGGTGTAGGGGCATCAATGTAGTCTGCCCCACTGAAAAACAGCAACGGGATGTACACATGCTACGTTAACAAAAGCAAAAACAAACAAACCAAAAAAAAAAGATTTAAGAGGTTCTAAGCACACAAATTTAACAAAATATAGCACAAATCTAGTGCATCTCATTCTCTTCATTTGAATCTTCATAAAAACAAAGAGGCGTTTACATAATACCACCCAATGCCTATATATTTACATAGATAACACCTAAATTTTACATTTCACATTTATACCACCCAATTCTCTCATATCACATCAAAAACAACACCATTTTAGCTTTAAAAAGTAAATACACCTTTTCATGCATAGGTCAGGTAGCATGTATGTAAAAATTGAAGTGTAGGCGTTGGACATGTAAATACATAGAAATTGAGTTGTATGTGTGCAAATCTTCCAAAAACAAATGAGGACATGAGAAAAGCTTAACAAACGTGAGAATATATCAGAATAATTAAACATTGAATGATTGGAATGTGGAAACTTACTTGCCACCTAAAAGGATATATTAAATGGCAGATTGCCTCCGATACAAGAGTTAAAAGCGCATACCTGGAAAAAAAAGGATGAAAATGCAAGTCTCGTACATCTCATGATTAGAGTATAGACAGGGGAAACTACATGTGGCAGTTAAATAGAATTAGATAATATTTATCAGAAAGAATTGCAGGTAGGACTAACTGAATAATCCAATATTCCATAAGTTCTTCAATAAGGGATTTTAGGTCGGAGTTTTCACCAAAATATACTTGACACTAGCAGCATTGGACTCAAAATTTAATCCTAAGAAAGTGGTAACGGTAAATATGAAACAAGAGTTTCCGAACATCCCAGGTGGATTCTCATATAGTAAGCAGACACGTATATCCATTAGAAAGGCCAGCGCGGAAAACAGATTTATTAGATACATACCACCCAATTCTTATCTATTTACATATCTAACACCTAAACTCTAACCTTTACATTTATAACACCCAAATCATTCATATCACATAAAAATACCACCATTTTAACTTTAAAAATGTAAACACACCTTTTAATGTAGGGAAGGTGGCCTGTATGTAAAAATTGAAGTTTAGGTGTTAGATATGTAAATACATAAAAATTGAGTGGTTTGTATGTAAATTTGCCTTTTTTTAAAGCAATGTAACTGTATATAAAATCAGCAAAAGAGATACATGAAATAGCAATTACATAAGACTGTCAATGGATCAATATAATATAAATCATAATAAGTAATATCTATTTAAGAAGAGAAAAGCAAACCAACATTTGGACACCACTCAAGTCCAGAATGTAAAAATCAACAAGTTGCTACATCTAGCTTGGAGTCTAGTAAATCTGAGAAAATGGAGATGAGCTTTTATTAGTGTCTTGAGAGAAAACACCAACTGAATTTTTTCTGTCCACTAAACCAGATAAACTTCTAATAGAATATCGATGTTAAACAGAACTTAAATCATCAAAAATCTCCACTTCAAAACTACCACAAAAGCATTGGTGAATATAGCTGTAATATCACATTGATGAGAAAAGGAAGGAGTGATAGAGAGACCCACAATGAGATAACATATATTTAACATAGATCTAACTCTTGAGGTAATAGAAGTCTTACATTCAAGATCGATAATACTGGAAATTGAGGAGTGAAAAGATACCAACATTTAATTAATCATCAACAATAACTGAAGGCACAAACCCAAAAGATGGATCTAGAAAAATATCTAGAGAAATGAAGCCTCATATGAGGAACAAGCAAAAAAATCTTGTGTCCGTAATATGATAAAAAGAACAAACCCCAAAAGTAAGTACTCAAGCCAACCATTTCGCTGATTAATAATAGAAATTGTAGCAATGAACATACTGATGTCCAAAATGTTGTAATGCTTGTAATATGAAGCCAAATTTTAAAATTCTACCTTGGCAACTAATAACTCTCATAGCCAACAATATAGTGAGGAAGGACCAATCCATACCTCTCGATTCAAAGGAGTCAAAATGTCTATCTCAACAAGAACAAATGCCATAAATAATCGAAAATCTAGAAGTATAGCATTCAATTGTAGTGGTTTAACAAACATTACACACAGAGTATTGTGTGAATTGTTTGACGTAGCGGACCCATAGAGGAGGGGAAACAACCCAAACAGAAGTAATTGGGAGCTCATTATAAGCATCTAAGTATGAAAATCACTTCAGTATACACATTTATAAGTTATTCACAAAATACGAGTACTGAGAGAAAAAACTATAATAAATTGCTTCAAAGATCCTTCGATAAGCATGTGACAACAATCACAAAAAACATACTTTCTCATTTGGGAACAAAGAAGCTGTAATGAATGATATGTGTGAGAAGAAAGTTGCCAGGAGCTTTGGAGTTTAAATCCTAGCCATATAAGGTATAGACGGCGAGTGTTCTGATTACACCTCAAGAATAGTGTGAGATTTTTACTTAATAAAATCAAAATATATCAACTAAATAGAGCAGATAATACATAAATGGCATTTAGCAAGAAATGTGTCACGACCCAGCCAGGATACATAGAATTAACCAAGGTAAGAACGAATAAATGGACTGCTAAAGTAAAAATTTCTAAAACAATAGAATTATTCAATAATGATATTCAATTATAAAAGAGTCACTAATCCACAACATATAAATAAACATTATGTAACAAAACCAAAAAAAACATCAGGTTTAAAACAATAAAAAAAGTAGTACAATAAAAGTGCCAAACATATAAACCAAATAAATTACTAACTAATTTCGGCAGCCTCTCTCCTACTATAAACAAATTACCACAGATCAATCATATGACTTTAACATATCTTTTTTTCCTGAAAGAATAATTGAGCAACGGGTTAAGTTAAAACAACTTAGTGAATAAATATCATTTTATTATGAATTAAATTTTATGCAAATACCTAACATGAATACTCAAAAGAATATAGTGATCATTTATAAAGCAAAATTTATATTTTTATTTTTATTAAAAATTTGTATTTGGTCATCTTAATCAATTATATTTTTATCTTTTTGATCAATTACATTTTTTTAATTTCTTTTTCTTTTAAGAAGCAGATTCAGGTTAAATTTTGTGTAATAAAAGAAGAACTATTTTCATTGTGTATCATAACGACATAATCATTTTCATTTTGTACCATAAAGGCACAATCATTTTCATTTCATTTTTCCATAACATGCACGGGTGCAAAAACACCCCTAGCTAATATCATAAAGGAATAACTCCTGATAGACTTTATCATTTATCTTTCATTTAACTTAATTTAAATTTCTTTCAATCCTTAAATTTATCTATCTTACTTTTAGTGCAATGTAGATGGTGAAACAATATAAATAATAAAATAATCATTTCATTTTTTAGTTATTTACTATCAATCATAGAAATATTTTTAAATCATTTTTTAGATAATAAAATATTTATTTCAAAGCAAAAGTAACTGTAAATTAAAAAACAAATTAAAGCAAATAAAATAGTAATCTCTTTGGAGAAATCTGATAAAATTGGAATGATAGTGAGCGAGCAAGAAAGATTTATCTGCATGCAGGAAAGGGACCAAATCGAGCATGTGTAATGTTGTGTTTTTTGAACTAGATTTTATTATTATTTCAATAAATTATACTTTGATTAATAGGAAATTAATAACAATTGTTTAATACAATTTTTTCATTTACAAATAATGAGTTTTATTAATTAATGATAGATGTCAAGAAATCTAGAAAGTTTTGCTCCGTGAGACTTAGAGTCCAGAACTATTCATTTTAAGAAAAGGAAAAAGAAAAAATCTCTTGGGTATTATCGTTTTTTCAAAATAATTAATATGTAAAATATATAGGTTAAATTTCAATACTAGGTTTTATTAAATCAGGGATTTGAAGAGCTTCTGATTCAAAGAATTTGTGAGTTTGGATTGAGATATTTAAGAAAAAGAAGGGAAATAGTGAGGGTTGGGATTTTAATCTTTTATGTCAGAGAAAACTAATTTAATTTAAAAGTTCATTAAGTATTAATATTAAAATTTTGTAACTAATATTAGGAGCGTACAATTGAAATTATAGGTATTAAGTATTATTTCATAAATTAATTTCAGGAATCCAATTTAAGATAAAACAAATTAAAGGATTTGAAAGGATCATTTATAAGATTGAATCAAGGTGAGTAATTACTGTTTAATATACATTAAATTTGATTTCTTTTATTTAAAGGCAATTGTGCCATCACATAAATATTCCGCTATTTCAAAAAAATGCTTAAAAAAAATTCTACAATTGACAAAAATTAACTCAAAAATAAAATAATAATTTTATAATTTATATTATTTCATATTCAGAAATACACAAAAAGTAATATAAATGAATTTAAGGATTAAACGAAATTAAAAATAAATGATTTAAGTCCATCAGAAGTTGTCGTCTTATGGTACTAGATGAGAAAGCCTAGTACATTCAAGCATATTAAAGAGAAAAAACTGAAATATAATTGTGTTTTATGGTACAAAATGGAAACATTTATTTTTATGGTTTTATGGTACAAGATGAAACAGTTTTTGACGAAATTCTAGGGATGACTTCTTCAAAAAAATGAAAAATATATTTATTTAAAATGATGGAAATGTATTTGATTGCGATAATCAAGTAGAAAAAATTAATAAGAAAATGTTAAATTTACTTTATAAATTGATCAGTGTATTTCTTTAAGTATTTATGTTAGGCATTTGTATAAATTTTAATGCATAATAAAGCGATAATTACTCGCTAAGTTCTTTAAACTTAGCATACTGCTTAATCATTTTTTCAGAAATAAATTTGCTAGACAAATATTAATCATAGAACCGACTTTACAAGAGGACCGTTGAAAAAAAAAAAATAGTTTGTTTGGTTTAAATGTTTTCACTTTTATTAAACTACTTGTTTTACTGTAATAAACTGGATATCTTATGTGTTTATTTAGATTATGCTTATGTTTGTGAATTAAGAGCTCTTTTATAATTGAATGTTATTGTGAATCAATGTTACTATTTAAAAACTTTAATTTCACAGTTTTACTGTTCATTCCCGTTTTTGTGAACTCCAATTTTCAGGTAGTATCGTGACAAAATGTTAGAGCAATATATATATAATACATTATGTATAAATGTATAAACAATCCGGCAAAAAATACAACGATTTCATTTAAGTCATTTAGCTCGAAACCTAATAAAAATAGAAGTGTCAAAAGATTTTCTCATGATTCTTGCCCCTGTTTATATTACGAACATGAAATATTTAATTCGCCAAATAGTTGACGCTTTGAATGCTTCAATCATAGTCAAAAATCCGATGTGGCAAATAATAATTATTATGTCCAATAGTGAAAAGAAATTGAAGTGATCAAGAATTGGTAGTCATGGTGATAATATCAACAAATGACTAGGTAGTCGCCGCCATAAGGCTAAAGGGAATAGGAACATTAGCCACTACGCCCTGAAGAAAATCTAAACCTAGAACCAATTTTTATGAACAAGCCTAAATAGTTTAGGAAGGATCTTCCACCAATGGGTTAGGAGGATCATATGAGCATCACATGAAAAGTCATGTGATAGAAATTGAGAATTTCTCATCTCAAGATGAACCTTAAAGTACTCAAAGTATTTACACAGAAATATGGCAAGTGTAGCATGAAAAAAAAATTGACCCACAACTTCGGCCAATATCCATAACATGAAGGTCCAAACCATAACTCTCAAAGAAAGAGAGTATTAGCACAGACTCTGGCCACAGAGAATCTAGTAAAATGAGTTGCCACGATCACTCATAAAGATTTTCCAAATATAGAAGCCAATGAAAAAAAGGTAAATTGGATGAAATAATATAAGCAAAGTAATAAAAATGAGATCCAAATTATAGTAACATGAGGCTTCATAGAACAAAAAAAGCACCATTTTAACATGTGCATCAGGTCATGAGAAAATTCTGACGTATTTATTTCTAAAGAAAGTTTTATTATAGCATGTTGATAGTTAACGAACTCGATGTAATAAACACTTATGTCACAACCCGACCCGAGGCTTGCAATTAACCAAAACAAGAATGGACTATCGAATTGTGGCAATCAATTCTCTGTTATTCAATGTTTATCAATGTTTATCGCTAGCAATTTAAGATTCAAATATTCATAAAAGAGTCACTTAAGAAAACAATTTAATTAACAAGTAGAAAATGCATATATTTTTTATTGTCGGTCCCGCTTACTATACACATTTGCTCATATGATATACATCTTGTTCAAATACTTAAAACCTAAAAAAATATTAGAGAAACAAAATGAGTTATCTAAAGATAAGATAGAGTGAATCACACTTCTAAAATATAGTAATCCAAAGAAAAAAGAAATCAATATGCATGTCAGACTTTTATATCTCTATAAGAAATCTTAAAATATGTTAGTATTTCATATTTTTATAAAAAACTTATATATGCTAATGCATGTATCAATGACATTTTCTCAAAAAAAAAAAATTTAAAATTTATATATACATTATTTTAGCTTTATTTATATTTTATACTATTCACACACACATCTATCTCTTTGAGGATTACCGTCAACAAAACCTAACACACCCGTGATTGATATTATCGCGTCAGCACAGTTGTTAGCAATCTAAATATCACAATTTTCTAGAGTGAAAAGACCCTTACCTGCCCCTGACTGATATTATCATGTCGGCACAGCGGCCAACGATGTAAAAACCATAATTGTCTGGAGTGGTAAGCTGTCTTCTAATCTCCGGTCGATATTATCCCTTCGGCACAACGATTAGTGATCTAACCATCACAATTACTTGAACGGTTGGAAAAGCCTCTACGCGCACGGGTATATCGGTGTCCTCAGCCCATACCATTAGGGGTTGAACTCCTCTTAACATGCGCATACAAATATTCATATATAAGCTATTTCATTTTTCCATATCATGTATTCTCTTCCTTTGAAACACTTAACATCTATCTGTTATTGAATAAATGCAAAATTACAAAATCTATTATTCATGAAAATAACTGACAAATGTACATTTATTAAAATTATAGATGTTAAAAAATAATGTGGCATGTGCGTGTGTGTGTGTGTGATCATACGATAAGCTAATATGTATATCTCTACTAAAGTCATGCAATGATATCATATCTTTCCAAACTAGACTGTTATGCAACTATATTTAACATGCACATTTATCTCGTCTGACAATATGAAAAATTTATTGTTGAGCTAAAGCATACGTGAAATCAAAAATACAATTTGAAATAGAGATAATTGCTGGAATTTAGAAATATAATTACTTATTTGAATCCTTATTATATCTCTTTATTGGTTTAATCGTCGACTTCACCGTATCTTTAGTCTTTTACCAATATCAATTCTGAATAACCTTCATCCACACTTCTTAATTCAATAAATTTTAATAACATTAATTTAACTAAGTATATCATTAATTCAAATAATAACATAAGTCTTAACATTTATCCTATAAGCTTTCAAATAGATCTCTTCCCTTACTCACACACAAATTTATCTTGCTAACATCTCTGACCTCAATTAACCTAATTTTATATTAACATATTAATTATATATCAGCTTAATGTACATAAAATTATAATAAATAATTCTTATACAAAACATTACCCTAACTTGTGAATTAGGATTTTGACATGCTTCAGCTCTCCACTTCACTGCCAAAACTCGTCCTCCTCTCTTATACAGGAAGTTCGCATCACCATACTCCCTCAAATTCAACACTTAATAGCTCTGACCCTAATAAAATCATACTTTCTATCAACAATAATTTAATAAACTTTCATTTATGTTTGTGTGTGTGTAACATTTTTTTGATTAACTTAATTAAAATCTTAACTTACCTAATATAAGGTTTGATCATCCCTAAAGCTCAAATGAGCTTCGTCCAGCATGCTAGGATGGGCTCCCCTTCCCGAACGTGTGTCCTCTTCTTCTCCTTCTTCTTCAATCTCGTTTGACAATGGTTTGACTCCCCCATACGATGATAAATCGAGTCCCTCCCGTGTGACTCTCCTTCCTTCTTCGTACAAGGCGCATGCCCACAATGGCGTTGAACCCCCCCATCCCCGCGGGTAAGCACTCACAATCTTTGATTCTTACTTACAGACCTTGAAACTGCTTAGGATTGGCGTCTCCTCACACGGAATTTCCTCCATGGGTCGATCATTTTAGTTCGCCTCCGTCCTCTTTGTCGTAGTGCTAAGCACAAAATCTCCTCGACTGTTTCCCGTACACATTTACGTCAGCTTCACAAGACAAGGTGAGTTGTACTCTTCTATCCCCATTCTATAATGGTTTCTTCCTTCTTCTCTCACTATCAGGTTCACTAATTTGAAAGAGGGAAAGTTTAAAAGAGACGCACAATTTTAATTCTTGCGAGGTGTGTCTTCTCTAACGAACACACCCTTTGTATTTTTATTATTATTAATATTATTTTCAATTATTACAGCTTATTAGTTGTAAATTAGCCAAAAAAATGAGAATTACCTCCATGGTAGAACGATTGATAGAAAATTTGCTGATAAGTAGATGAGATGCCTACCAAGCACATAAATCTTGTCATTAGAAAGAAAAATAATGTGTTTGCCTTAAAAGAATGCAGGAATAGTCTCTACATTTTGATGAAAGAAAAGTAAAAAATTGTGAAGAGGAAAAGTCCACAAAATTCAAACCACAAACAATATTTGCAAAGGAATGTGTAGGATAAGGTGGAGGAATTTTAACCACCAGATAAGAAGAAAGAGAATTAATCTTAGAAGCATCCTAGGCCACAACGGAAGGAAAAAGTGACTACAATTTGGAGTCAACCAATACCTTAAAAGAAATCATTGCACAAGGAGTTGGGATCCAAGGAGATTCAAATGAAACAAGAAGTGCAGAAGAAACTCTTAACATAAATCAAAGAAAGAGATCGAGCATGACCCCAACCAAAAACATCAAATAAAGAGATCTAAAACTTGCGAGAACAAAGAGGGCGGAGAGACGAAGGCAGCCCTAGAAACAAAAGAAGTTGAGAGCGCAAGAAACATTGATGCCAACAATGGGCAGAAAACTTGAGCAACAAATCATGGTAGCACCAAATGGCGCATCAAGATTGACAGACACAAAAAATTGAACGTAAAAAAAAAATGCCTCGTGCTAATGCCAGAATGATTTGAAGCATCGCAAGCGGCGCTCACTAGTGAATGTGCAAATAAAACTTGTTGGAGACACACGGGGCAAACGATACACATGCAAGAAGAGTGCGGGTGGACACGCAAGCGAATGAAGAATGCACATATCAAGCCCGATTGGTTGTGGATAAGAAAATCAGTCCCCATGAGCCAAAAAAAAAATTGTTGATTTGTAAAAAAACCTCAGCGCCAAAACATGATATTGTACAAGCATTGTGGGCATGATTTTACAAATACAAGCATTGAACAATAAGAAATAAAAAATTAGGAGGTGTGCAGTTTTTTGGATGTTAAATACCCAGCGCACTAAGATATAAACAATTTCAGTTTAACTATAAACAATATCTACTTATAACAACAATATGAAGTGCTCTGGGTGTGCTTGCTACAAACTAGAAAGATAGAAAATGGGGTCAAAATTTGTCCGCAGCTTTTAGATCCTAAACCTCTAGCCTGATTGAGAATGGTCATATTTTTTCTAGCAGAAAGTCAATCCATAGTGGGTAAGATATAAACCAATTATGGCTTCATTCTTCAAAGCCTGTGAACCTCCCGGCAATAACAAAAATGAAAATTGCCAGTAGTTGAAAATTGAAGAAAAAAGAATAGCGACAATTATCAGTGCACACAAAAAATTATACATTTTAAAAAATTTGGTAGCAAGTAATGCTCATGGTCAGAATGATTTTAAAACAAATCAAATGACCTGATTGATTTTTACGTAAAGATTAGTAAGTTGATCGCAATCTTTACTTATGGGAACTCCCTTTACTTGTTATTGCACTTTCACCTTATTTTCATTCTATTTTTAGGTACAAATGGATCAAAACATATACATGCCTAGTAATATACTGAGAAGCAATTTATCAAGACCTCTGATAAGATGAGATTTTTCTCAATGTTTATAAGCTAACATTTTCTCAGGCATGGGTCATTCAAGATTTCCATGTGTTGTCGTCTCAGTCAGTTTGACACCAGAACTAGTTAGGAAATCAGCAGAAATAAACATAAACTTTTATTAGCACTGAATTAAGGTTACAACACGACATAAACGGAAAAGGGAAATATAATAACAACGCAATCTCTGGCTAGGACCAGAAGAGAAGATCCGAGGGCGGCGGTGGTGTCATCAAGGTGGCAAGAGGAAAAGGGGGTAGAGTTGAGCACTGGATGGTAGTTTGGAAGGTTGGGGGAAGTGCAGGTGGATGGCGGGAAGGCTGGAAAGCAGGTACCAATAAGCTGAAAAGCAGGTACTGGGAGGTTGGACAGCAGGTTTGAGGGGCTAGACCAAGGGTTGGAAGGCTGGACATAGGTTGGAAGGCTGGACATAGGTTGGGAGGCTGGCCAACAGGCTTGGAAGACTGGATAACAAGAGTATGTGCCTGGAAAGGGTGGCAGTAGCTGGAAAGTGGGCTGGAGGCAGCTGATAACAGGAGTATGCAGCCGGGGAAGGGTGGCAGGAGCTGGAAAGTGGGCTGGAGGTGGCTGAGGAAGGGGCACAGCAGAAGGAATACGCTAAAGGGGAAGTTACGTCTGGAGGATTGAGTATAAAGCGAGTTACGGCAAGAGGATGGCTTATGGTGGAGGTAAAAAAGGCAATGGTAGGTTGGCAAAATTCCAGGAAGGGAAGAAGAGGGGCTACGGACTGAGGCAAAAGGAGAGGCTGTTGGAAAACCAGCAGAACGCAAGGAGTGAAGGTGGATGTGAAAGTCGGAGAACATAATCATAACCGGAGGAGAGGGATGTAGCCGAAGCAGCACCCAGTCCATCGGATACAACCCTCGAAGGGGAAAACAAGATGCCTGACTCTCTCCTCACAGGAAACTGAACCCAAAATCAACAAAACTTGAAACCCTAAGACACAAAACACATATAAATACTAATAGATAGCTAGGATAGGTGGGCCCCCCTCCTTATTGGGCGATAGCACCAATACATATAGTCGGTCGGGCCTAAACTAATCCTAGTTGAACTGGCTCAGACACTAGGCCAATTCAGCCAAGGACAGTCCGTGTCAGGGTTAACATGTTTGCACATTAAGCCCGTGCTTTTTTGAAATTTTGTATTCCAATAAAAGTTCAAGAATGATATTTATCTAGACTTAAAAAGTTCTAAGACCTGCCATACATTGCATCTATCCTTTTAAAAGTCCTTTTTATATAAAGTAAACTTTATCCAATTAATTGAAAGAGAAAAAAGAGGCAAAGAAAAAAATTTAAAAGGATGTTTGATTTGAACTTTATAATGACTTAAGAATTATTAACTAATATAATGCATTTGATAATTTTCAGAAAAAGCATTTCGAAGACGAGATTTCAAAAGATTGTAAAAGCATATTTGGTACAAATATTTAAGAATAAACCTATTTGAGTTTTGCTTGCTATAAAAGAATCAAACAAATCTATGTTCTAGTTCCTAGCATAAAGTAATGGAACATAGGCATAGAATAATTACGACAACTCTAAATAACCAATTTTTATATTAAAACAATTAATGGAGAAGATTAGAGAGAATTAAAAACTTCATACGATTTTTATCAAGCTTGAGAAGTTCATATGATCAAGTACCATAAGAATTGATTAGTAGAAGAGAATGTATTGAAGGTATATTGACGTAGTAGAAATATGTATGTTGGAGCATTAACTCCAAGTAGAAGTAATTACGGAGTAGTCAAAGAGTTTTCAATTTCAATAGGTTAAATCAAATATCAATTGAAGTCCATATCTTTCATACTATTATAGAGATAATTAAAAAAGATATTCAAATTGGCATGCCATGGTATATGCTTTTATGAATGATGTAATTCTAATTAATGATGAATTATCTAAATCCGTAATAGAGAAAATATTTCAAATATAGAAGCCTTAAAATTAGCACATTAAGTTTATGATGTTTATAGATTGTGTTTGAATCAAACTTTTTTGAGTGCTTTACCCAATCCAATCGTAAAACTTAAAACCACTCTTTTTTTAAATAATTTACATGATGAAAAAAACAAACTCACTCAAAACACTAAATTTAGCTGCTTCCAAGTACATATAAACCCACAGGTTTTGAAGTACAGGAACTTGTTTTACACTTTTAAGAAGCTCTTTCACATAGCTTCTCAACTCAATCTCTCCAAGACGCTAGCCCCTCAGCACCTCAAACATGCAAGAAAAAATAGTTAGTGTGGTGGTATTAATAGAGGAATTGCTTTAGTTGCATCTCCTCTGCTTGTGTTATCATCTTTATACTTGAATGTTGTTTGATGGATACATTTGCAAATAGTTAAACAACCTTAAGCGTTTGATGAATGTTTTAACTGTTTTACAAATCTTGCAAAGCTTCTTGCCATGTTTTAATGGGCATCTATATCATCATATCAGATCTCTATTATTTTGGTAAAAATCATTGAATTCACAGATTTGTATAATGTTTATCCAAATACTGGAACTTGTATCTAATTAAAGGCACTTTGGACAAATTTTGGTTTCATAATAAATAAAAATGCTAATAAAACAAGTAAAAACAATTAAGTTTCAAACAATAACTCAATCAAAGATTATACAAAGAAAAAACAACTTTTCATCAACCGCTTCTCACCTATTTTTCAAGCAACGTCTTTTTAACTGGCTTTTCAAACAGCAATCATTCCAAATGAAACCTTTGAGATTAACAATAAAAACTATCAAACGCTATATTTAAAAGATAAGGGGATATCCAAATGCATAGGCTTAAATATCTTATGCAAAAGAATGAAATATTAATGATGATAAAACTAAAAAAGCTAAGTTTGAAAAGTTAAAATGGAGAAGTGGCACAAGATTTTTATGTGATAAGAGAATATATCATAGAGATTTAAAAATAAATTTTACAAAAGTTACACGTAGTGTGAAGATGCATGAATCTAGAAGTTAAGCAATGATTAAATACTAGACATCTAAGTTGAGAGTTGTAGAAATAAAAATGTTGACATTTCTGTGTGGTAAAATTAGGATAATTAAATTTATAAATGATTATATTAATAGCATGGTTGAGGGATATTTATTTGTTCAAGGCAAAAAAAATGAAAATATATTTAGATGATTCGAATAACTGGTGTAAAAAATACGCCAATTAGATAAATTGAAGGAAAAAAGTGTCAATTAAGAAGCAAACAAAGCAAACCTAAGTTTACATGCACAAAGTTCTGCAAAATGATTGACAAAGAATTGGTTTAGATCCTTAGGTGATGAAGATGTTTTTAATATGAACTAAAATCATCTTTAATATCACAAGCTACATGATGATGTCATTTTTCAAATCATAACTACTCTCACAAAGATGAACAAGTTGCTCCACAAATGAATTTCATAGTCATAAAGCCAGAGAGAAGGTGAACTGTGAACAAGCAAAATTGTGCTTCATTTCTTATTTTCCAAGCACAAATCATAATTGTGATGTTGGATTTTTTGAAACCAAAGGGGGAATTATCAAATGAGGCTTATACTGAAATTTTAAACGAGGGAATTCACAAGGTCGATCTTTGATGTCAGATTTCTACTTCGTGTTTTGTTTAAGGTCACAAAAACTTTGCATATCATGCTTATATTACATGATTATTCTTGCTGTGGAAATTATGCTGTTAAACAATTATTTGGAATGATTTTGGCTCTACTAACATGCGGATGATCAAATTTCAAGCATTATTTTTTTGTTCTCAAAATTCGTAAAAGAGTTGAACATAGTACCGAATGGTGCAAAAAAAATGAACACTAGCTATGTTAAATCAACAAAAAAAATAAAGCTAACCAAAATATGAATTTGAAAAGTGTTGCATATAAAACAAGTGGAAGGCGCAAAGTTCGAAAATAACTTATTCGATCGTAATAGGATCCTTCTCTCAAGCAACACAGCAGTGAATAGCATTATCAAATTGTCAACGTCCAAAGACTGCACCAATGGCTGGAATGAAATCTGTGCATGAGAAAATTTACAAAGCTGTCAACTTCTGCGATGTCAATCAAGTGGAGCATGGTGGAAACCAAAATCTTAAAAAAGATGGGGTCATTTAAATACATAGCACAAAATTCTAATTTATTACATATCTGACACCTAAAACTTTCATATTTACACACACAGCACTCAAATCTTTAAATATCACATCAAAAATAGCATTATTGCCACTTTTTGAAAGTGAAACATACCTTTTCATGTATAGGATTAAAACACCAAAGTGATATGTATGTAAACATGAAAGCTTAAATGTGAGATATGTAAATACATAAGAATTGTAAGCTACATATGTAAATTTCTAAATATATATATATGCAAAATATAGTACATGATAAGAACTGAAAGCAAGTAGTCATACATCTGCATGAGGAAGTCCTTCCTTTGGTGGGGCCTCGACAGACAGAATGCAGTTATCAATAGAAAATAAGATTCTATCCTTCCCCGGTGTAGGTAAAGAAACATTTGAGACAATATGAGCTATGACCTCCCATAGTGGTATACTGAAATTAACAACATCTAGATTAGCAAACATATCTTAAATAGTGACATATCTAATGATGCGACCACAAGGGCAAAAAAAAAAGCTGAAAAACAGCAACAGTATATGCCATCACAGTTCTGCGGTAACCAAAATATCATCACAGTTCTGCGGTAAGCTATACAAAAGAAGATATGGATCTCAACTAAGGAAACTTAGGCTAGTAGTAAGGTTTTAGAAAAATAAAATTTGTAGATCCAACTAATCTACTAATCACTTGCAGCTTATCAGGCTGATCTATAAATTTGTACCAAGACCATTATTGTAATTTACCAACTTAAGTAATTCTGATGGAAATTTTTAAGGTAACTTAAAAGTAAATACAACAAAGTTAGGAACATATATGTCAGCGCAAGGGATATAGCATCTATAAATGCAGAAAGACAATAAGAGAGAAAAAAGTGCAATCTGCCAGATAAATAGGATTTGGAAACCTCTCATCCACCAGAATTTCATCACTAATAATGCTTTTATCAGAATCATTAAGTCGCTACGCGTCATGATCATTTACATCCTCAAAAATAGGAAGGAAAGCAAGAACTTCAAGAAACCAGAGAGTATAATTCCATAATCCTGATTGAAGAGAACATGTGGATATTACTTTGTAAGGCATGCAGAGAAAATAACAATAGCCACATAATTCAAATGAAAGATAATTAGTTCCAAATTTGGAGCACAAACATGTACCAGCAACAAAGGAGAAGTAATCATTGAATGAAATCTCTCCTGTTTGAACGAAACATCCCGACCTACCATCACTCCGCCTCCAAGCTCAATTCCTATGCTAACATACATCCACCGCAATGGCAGTATTGCACTAAACCAAGCTCACACTCACGTGATCAAGCACACTCGCTCAGTCTCAACATCAATCTCGCATGCAGCTCATCTGCATTACGCTCACCCACAAGTTGACATATATGCCTCATGGCATCTATGTTTGTCTTTTCCTGCAATCGTGTTCGAGTAGGGCCTTTATTCTCATTCCCTCTTGCACATATGGCCGTCATGTTGTCGTTTTCTACTATTTTCTCGCTTTCTGTAGATTTATGCTCTTACCCCCACATCTAACATGTTCACTTCAATTGGTTTCAAATGGGGTTGTGGGTGCCAGAACAAATTTTGATTTGAATTCTTCTCATTCTTTGCCTCCAATTTTTCAAATGGATCCCACCTCCTCTTCCTCCTATAATGGCTGCTCCAAACGTTTTTGATAAACCCACAACTAGCTCACCACCTCCTATCCAAGTAGCTCCTTGCTTTACGAATGTTCTTCATACTTCCTCTCCTTTGGAACTTAGTCCTACAATTGCCCTCCTCTTGTTCCTTTGCAAATATTGATGGTGAGTTGAATGATTCAATATTCATTCCTCTCCAACAAGCAACCATTCAGCTTTTTTTCACCAAGATCCAATATCACCATTTAATAAAAAAACATCCACGAATCAAGGCAAACCAGCTCTCATCTTCACTAAAGAAGAGATTTCTAAGCTTGCCAAACCTCTTTATTTATTTATTGTTGGTGAATTCTAGTTAGACAACCCAATACAGAGGTTATCCGTAAACTAAGACTTGATTAACATTTGATTGATCACCATTCCATTGGACTCATTAGCCGTCATCATTTTATTAATAAACTATCATCAAAAGCATACTATTTCAGACTTTACTCTCGACAACTTTACTATAAGAGTGGCTTCTCGATGTGCATGCGAAAATGGTCAATTCATTTAAAATCTTGTAGGAAAACGCCTATTCAATTTATATTCATTCCCTAAGCTTCGTTCACAAAATTTCAACCAATCTATTTATATTATGTTGATTCTCTATTGAATAAACCTTCGCAAGCAAACAGATGATATGACTACCCATCTTTCAAGATCTTCCGTTGCCCAAGTTATAGTTAAACTAGATGTTATCGCTCATTTAGAAAAGAAACTATGGATTGGTTCATTCTCTTGTGGATATTAGCACGGGGTTAAACTTGAAGGCAACCTAACATATTGTTAATCTTGAAAAAATTTTTGGCATAATTTCTCTTGATGCTTCAAGAAGGCTCATCAAGGTCCGAGAAAATCTCAGGACTATGTGCAATAGATAAAATCAAATGATTAGATCAACCTACTACCACTTTGGAGATAACTCCTTTAGATCAAACCTATAGTCAAACATAGAACCAGTTTTTATGTTCCTTTAGAATTAAATTCTCTTGTGCCTACATTTACTATCCCAATAATGGAGGTCATTTGAACACTTACAAGTGTCACCATTGACTTAGATCCATTATTATTAACACCTCACTCTCTCCAATTTGTAAACACGATGATGAATAGGGCATCAGCCTTATGATTCATAAGAGCATACTCAGTGTTGACTTTCTAGAGGTAAGAATACTTTGAATTCTATTTTCCATAAAAGGAAAAAATCAAGAAAAAATCACTCTCACTCTTCAAGCAACACGGTCCAAATGAGTCTTTTTAAAGTTTTGAAGTTTCCAAGGATTTCAAATTTCAGGCTATCATGGCAGCATTATCTCGTCTAATAATTTTTATTTTTTCCCAAAAAATTCTTGGTATTTTTCCTCAAAAAACTCATTTTATTTTTTAGTTATAATATTTCTATCATCTAAACATTTAAATGTATCCTTCGCACTATCCAAATGATCCTTGAAATATTAAGAAAAAGTATGCTAAAAAATTTTACAAAAAGAGTAATTTGAGAGGATGCTTTCAAATAATATGTTCCTCTAATATCCAAACCGTTTCCAACAAACAAGTAAAATGTTTTGAAGCTATAACTCTGACAACGGAATGCATTTAAAGACAAAATGTAGTACAATCCACTTGCAAAGGATCGTCAAAAATAAAATCTTAA
This sequence comes from Phalaenopsis equestris, assembly GCF_001263595.1. Classification (NCBI taxonomy): domain Eukaryota; kingdom Viridiplantae; phylum Streptophyta; class Magnoliopsida; order Asparagales; family Orchidaceae; genus Phalaenopsis; species Phalaenopsis equestris. Next base: position 17,037,351 of record NW_018164444.1, read on the forward strand.
AAGTATGTAGTAGAATGGTTAAAGAAATATAAGTGAATTTGAGGAAAAACTACTCAAGGTGATAGATACATCTAGATAAGAGTATATTGTATTCTATATTTGAGAATATTCTTATAATTATGTGATGAAGATCAAATTGCCCAGCTCAGTAGATACCAACAAAGTGTAGGTCGAACAAGAGTTTATGAATAACACCCACATTATTGTGGCCCAACAAGATTTTGCCTATATTAAATAAAAAGAGTAATCTAGTAAGCTTAGATATCCAGAAAAGAAAATTTGGTTTGCCTTTAAAGTAACAATAGAAGAAATAAGTCTAAATGAAAATGAAAAAGAAAATGGATGGAAGCAAAGGGATGCAATCTTGATTTAGATGATCTACCCATAAGTATTTGCCAAAGAATGAAAATAACAAGCAATAGGACTCAAGGAGTCGATGATAAGTAAGCAACTAAAGGAGTGTCTTTACACAAAAGGAGCCATTAGCACAAAAAGAGGAAATGGTGGCCAGACTTGGGGAACCATCTAGAATCATCTAAAGAAGAAGACAAAGCAAAAAAGTTGAGATATATAAGAGTGAAAGCAACCGAGTGCTGCCTAGTAGCCACCAGAATAGAAGCAGATAAAATCTAGAGCAGGGGGAGAAAGCCACCTAGAGGGGAAAGTAGTCACCAGTGAGAGAAAAAAAGCACAATTTCGCAACCCTAAAAAGCCCACTAGCAGCTATTATACAAGTGACTAAAGCAAGCAAACCCCATTCAAAGGCTCGAGACAAGATACAAAACCCGAATGAGAACACAAAGAACAAGACCTGAACATGGGGTAGAACACTACAAATACACTTCAGTGAGAAAAAGACTTGTTTAAAATTATGATGCTGAAACAAAATGATCGTGAAGAAAGCGTTGGGAAGGAATGCCCACAGGCAAGGAAGCAGAGCGAGAGCACCCGCCAAAGAGAGAGAGAAGGACGTATATGAATGTAATTATGAAGATTGATTGGTGTCAAAGAAGATAGGGGCTTAATCAAGAAATGCACAAGATTTTGTTAGGAATAGGTTTCCACTACTTCAATTCTTATATAGCCGCCACACTTATGTTTGGCTAATTCTTTCTTGTTTTGCAAAATTTTTTATAATGAGAAACAAGTTTTTACAACCAAGCTGCTATAAAATTGTTGTCCAACTTCTTAAAAAGGAAAAATGTTCATAAGGCCCACAACATATTTCAACAAAAGCTATGCTCCTCATAATAGCTCTACAACTATTTTACAAACAACTGCAAACGACACAAACATACCCAATAACTATATATGACAATACCATGTTATTTTGTTTTATTTTGTATTTTATTGTGGTTAGTCATCAAGTAAACCATAACGGTTGTCTGATAGAATATCTCATTTGGTTGTAATATTAGCGCTAAGAGAACTAAAGATGCATGGCAAAAATGTTGTCATAATGATATATATTGGTTAAATGACCAAAAAACCCATTTTTAAAATTGATGTAAAATCAATTTAACCTAATCAAATAATAATAAGCCATGATAAGTAATAATAAGCTATTAACCCTAGTAATTTTGCACGTTTGCACATAAATTATTAGTTAATCTTTATATATATATATATATATATATAAAGAAGAGAAAAAAGAAAAGAATATATATATATAATTTTTTTTTCTTTTTTTTTTTTGTTGCGATAGTTAAACATGGCATTTAACAGAATTATTCCCTGACTACTATACTTAATATACAAATCTATTCATCTATTAATATAAAAATCTATAATCTTCTGATAATAAACTAATGCAAAGTTAATCAGAATTATTATTTATCGCACCCTTGCCACAAGGGAACGGCAGACCATGACTCTTTTACACACAAACCATGATGGACAAGCCACTAGAATGTGCCAATTACAGCATCCCAAATCACCAACCATGTCACCACTGCCTCAACCTCCCATGTGTCTATAAATACCCAATCCTTAACTTATAACAAAAAGGTTAAAAAACTGATGCAAAAACCCCAGTCCATAATTGTGTCAATTCCCTTCCCAAGTAGAGTAAAACTTGAAAAAATAAGCCATAATCATCTCCAAAAATAATCAAAAAGATTCTCTCTACTTCCTGAAGCAACGCATCACAGATGCCGGATTGGTTCGGTCCAAGACTAGTGAAGGCCGGTTGGTCCTCCAAAGTTGCGAGTGTCGCCACTTTTTAAGAGGGCCCACTCCTAGTTACCAAGGACATTTCTTTTTTTTTTTGTGGTGTTTAGGTTCAATTTTCTGTGATTTGATTTGGGACAGCCATCGGCGTTTCCTTTCCCTTTGTAGGGTTGTATCCTAAAGTTTTAAGTGGCGCTTCGGTTGTATCTTAGTCTCCAAATGGTTTTAATCCTTCCTATACCATTTCCCAACCTTTCCCACCACGCTCCAACATCCCTTTTATCATTTTCTTGTTGCTGCCCCTCAGAACAGCAATCCTACAACTGTTCCTGCTGCTCGCCACTTTCCCCTCACTGCAGCTATCTTCCAGCCTGTTGGCCAACCCCCTTGCCACCTCCTGGAAGTCCAAACCTCTACCTGGCAACACCTACACCCATAATTAAACGTTAGTTCTAGTGTTGTGTTGTTTTGTCACAATTTTCGATTGCCCTACTATTGTTGTAATTTCAGATTTTAGAATTCAGAAATAACATTTGTTTTCTTTAGGGTGTTTGATAAATTCTGCATCACTTCCTTATAATGAACAAGGGAAACAATGTTGAATCGCTCAAAAACCTATCTATTTGGTGTTCTCTCTCTCTCTCTCTCTCTCTCTCTCTCTCTCTCTGCTCTCTGCTTTTTAACTACTAACTTGGACTAACCATCCATCAGGAAGTAAAGATTATTTGAAACTCAATCCTCTTATTTCCCACCCACCTTCTAAGATATCCCTTCTTTAATGAATTGATTAGAATTAAGATCAATGAAACCATATTGATCCTCCAATCCACTTTACAGTTCAAATTGGCATTCCAGCCAAATAATTTTTTTCATCAAATCGCATACTAAAGTTGTAATAAGAAAAAAACAATCATACAGCATTGAAAGTTATAATAATCTCATCATGCTCAGCTACAATTACTTTTTTTTTCGGTTACCAAATAATGAGTGCTTAACTTATTAAATTAGTTAAGAAACATCATGGTTTGCTCAGATCAAAAGTTTAATTTTTCTTACAAATTTATAAAAAGATATTCTAATAATGTGACGACCATACAAGCTTGGCTTTAATTTCTCAGTGGTCAAAGTAAATGAAAATATATGGCATAAAAGTTTAATAACTGACAAGATATTAAAAAGTAAATAAATTTACCTTGTAGAATTAGGAGAGAAACAAACAATGAAAAGCTCCTCAAGCGCATCTCTAAGGACTCGGAAACTAGGTGACCGTGAAACAAGGCATATGCATTTATCAGCAAAATAATTTGCTGGTATCTTATATGCGAGACTAACATCATCACAAACTGGGTCTCGAAAAGCAATGCAACTGACATATATTTTGGAGCCATCACCCTCTGCATATAATCGTACTCGATATTTTAGAAACAATGATAAAGGGTACAGTATCAATGTATAAAAGGAGCACTCAGCAAAATCTCACAATAAAGAAAGCATTTCAGAAATGAAAATCCCAACATTCAAATGATATTTATCTAAGGTTTATTCCGGATCAATTTTGTTTTTTTTTTTTTCATTTGTTTTTAAAAATATATTTGTTGTGTGTGTTTTTTATCTATATTCTTTTTTTTCTAAAAACAAATTAACATGTTTTTGAATATGCTCAAAATAATTTATAGAAGTTTTGAGTGTTTTTAAAAACAAACATACTTTAATCAAATAGCCAAACATGTTTTGTTTCAAATCAAAACATAAATAAAACAAAATAAAAAACTAAAAATAAAAATAATAAACAAAAATTATCCCAAATGACCCTTAGCATTTCTCCAAAGAAACATTCTAAAATTAGCACAACCAACTTTCTAAAACTGTATTTAAAACTTAAATAAAAAAGGGTTGTTTACAAATCTAGCATCCTCTTACATCCATTTTTCAAATCCTCACTCAAATATCAAAATTCATGAAAAAACCCTAAATCACATTTTTACATTTTATTAAATTCTTAATGGTTTGACCGTGGCAAGCATAAATAAATCGGTTCGGTGGTTCAAAAATATCACCTGACTGTTAGATTTTATAAATAACAATATTTCGGGAGCTATGTATGTAATTGTCCCTAAATAACAATAAAAAGGGTATAAGGTTTGATGCATTAAACCTTTAACATGGCTAAATAAATATAGTACTTCAGAATAAGAAGCCTGATATCGATCTAACATTTATTTTGCATCTCCCAAAAAACTAGTTTTAAGACTGAAGGATTAACTATAATGGCAAGGAAGTTTTTTCATTGTATTTTCCGAATGAAGGCACTGATGTGTGGAATACAAATAGATGCGAGAAACTTTGAGGCCTGATATTGGAATTGAGAACTCAATCTGACAAACTCATATCATGTTGGTCAAAGTTTGTGATAGAGGAGTCGATCCAAACAAAGAGAGAAAAGCCAAATATTATTGCTAAATTCAAAAACTAGGTAAATACAGCACACACGAACGGAAATAGAAAGTGGGCTGTCATGAGATGACAGCAGCCAGCAGGGGATGTAGTTGGAAGGTTAAAGGACTAATGTGGAAGGGCTGTCGTGAGATGGTAGTAGGCAGCAGGTGGATGTGGCAGGGAGGAAGAACTGCAGGTGGTGGAACATGGTACATAGCAGCAGGAGCAAGTGCGGCTTAGGCTTTGAAGGTAGGGGTTAAGGGGACTCTTGCAAGACAACCTGAGAGGGGTTCTCAGGTAGCTGCAGCAGGGAGGCATGATGGCGATAATGAGGGGAAGTTTGTGTGGAAAAGAAATTTAATGATAGTCACCACCTTGGAACGAGATAGTTCTAGAGAGCAAAACTCGCCCTTGGATACAGCCTAGAAGGGAACACAAGAGACGCCGAAGCTTGTCCTATTAGAAACACAAAAATACTAAAAACCTACACACAAAATCAACCCTATATAACTAAGGAGTGGCCCCCCTTTCGAAAAGAAATGTCAAACCCTATTGGAAGAGCAAGTCGGCTGTCCCAGGTCTAACGCAGAAGAGGATTTTACACCCTCTGCACCTACGTCAGTCTCCTGAGGTTGTGGTAGTTTCGACATCATTCGTCAAAATTTATATACGCATGTTCAAGGTGACAGAATAGTTGTAACCTCCCGGAGTTGAAAGGTCTTCAACTACGTAGATATAAGCACCTAAATCCCACTATCAATTGCATTGTCTCGCAAAACACCTGAAAAGGTTTCCCCATTTGCGAGTATTCATCCATATCAGTCTAACCCTCCATGGGTATACTGCTGAACTAAACAGGAGTTGTGTTATTAAAAATGACGGCAATAAAGCGAAAAATTGGAACGAGTAAAATTGCACGCATAAAAAAAATACCAGAGCGACACACAGATTTACGTTGTTCGACAAATTTGCTTACGTCCACGGAGCTGCAAAGGATTTATTTCTTCGAGCAATTACACCGTCGAACGCCTCGACGTTTACAAGAAAATCTCTAATTTCTTCTCTCCCTTCCTCTCTCTCTCTTCCTCTCTTTCTCTTAGCTCTCAAGATGACTTGGTTTGGTCTTGTTTGGCTTGCATTTCCTTTAAATCAAAACAGACTATTTATGGAAACCATGAGAGCGGTAGGTGAGAGCTAGGTGAGCGGTAGGTGGGATACTTAATTAAGAAACTAATTAAATTCGGTGGACCGGGTCTCCATATTACCCAACAATTCTCCCACTTGAAGGTTTCCCCATTTGCGAGTATTCATCCATATCAGTCTAACCCTCCATGGGTATACTGCTGAACTAAACAGGAGTTGTGTTATAAAAAATGACGGCAATAAAGCGAAAAATTGGAACGAGTAAAATTGCACGCATAAAAAAAATACCAGAGCGACACACAGATTTACGTTGTTCGACAAATTTGCTTACGTCCACGGAGCTGCAAAGGATTTATTTCTTCGAGCAATTACACCGTCGAACGCCTCGACGTTTACAAGAAAATCTCTAATTTCTTCTCTCTTCCTCTCTCTCTCTCTTCCTCTCTTTCTCTTAGCTCTCAAGATGACTTGGTTTGGTCTTGTTTGGCTTGCATTTCCTTTAAATCAAAACAGACTATTTATGGAAACCATGGGAGCGGAAGGTGAAAGCTAGGAGAGCGGGTAGGTGGGATACTTAATTAAGAAACTAATTAAATTCGGTGGACCGGGTCTCCATATTACCCAACAATTCTCCCACTTGAAGACTGGGACACTAAATGCATCACCTACTGGCTGCATCATCTACTAGTTGTATCGATCTTTTCCTCAAACATAATATCCTCTACCTCTGCAACTCGAAGCCCCTGTCTTCATGCCAGAAGACCAACTGAAGTTGAGCACAACTTCAGCTTCTCACGAGTAACACTTTCAGTTGACATATCCCCGTCAACGTAGCCTCGTACCACCAAGCTCTTTCTTGAGTTACTTTTGTATCTGCTTATAACTCTCACTGCATGAGCAATATCATGACCCTGCTAAAAGTCCTTTTTCAACAAATTCAATCTTGTACATTTTACTGCCACCAAACACAGTCTTCACCGGGCACACCCACTTGTTGTGCAATGTCTTCTTCCTTGGTGGAAGTTCTGTCAGCTCCCAGTTTGATTCCCTGGCAGAGAATTCGTCTCCTCCTTGGTCAGCTCTCACTTGCTCGAATTCTTATCTTGCAACTTATACTTGCTCGAATTCTTATCTTGCAAGATTTCTTCATAACTCTGTATTTCTCCACCATTTGTCTGTACAAGGTCTGGTTTTCCTACCTTTGGCGCCCTGCCACTTTTCAGGAAATAGACCTTTTTCTACTTCCCTATAATGCACATCTGACTCCTGTCCCTCTGACTTATGACCAAGCCTGAGTAAACCTGTTGTCATATATAGTGTGTCAGTTTTCTTACCCCGAGACATTACACAAGCGAGTAATAGTGCTCTTTTAGTAACCTTCCAGGTGCTATCTGAGAACACAACTGAATGACCACTCTCATTGAGTTGCCCAACAGAGATGAGGTTTTCTTCAACTCAAGAATGTGTATGACCTTTTGTAATGTTCATTTGCTCTTATTAGGGAATGCAATATCAACATCTCCCATCCCCACCACGTCAAGAGTTTTTCATCAGTCAGATGTACCTTCCCAAAGTTACCTGCAACATAATTTTGCATTAACTCCCGGCGGGAAGATGTATGGAAGGAAGCCCCTGAATCCAGCATCCAGTTATCATCAGAACTATGAACTGCCAACAATAATGCATCATGTATTTTTTTAGTTACAACATTAGCGTAATCATTTTTCTTCTTCTTAGGATTCATGCAGTTTTTTTTTATGTGGTTAGTCTTGCCACAATTCCAACAAGTTGTCTGCTGACCAGACTGTGATTTTGATCTGCATATGTTTGAGTTCCTGTCATGCGATCTCCCTCTGGAATCAACATTCAGCGCCGAACTTTAACATGAGGTCTCGCCATAATCCTTCCTGCGCACCTCCTCAGCCAAAATCAAATCACGAATATTATCATATTTCAGCTTAGATTTACCTGCAGAACTGTTAATTGTCATCCTCATGGATTCTCAGCTATTTAGCAATGAAGCCAACAATATCAGTGCACGTATCTCATCATCAAAATCAATTTCAACAGACGATAATTGATTTGTGATAGTATTGAAATCATTCAGGTGTTGAGCAACAGAGACACATTTCACCATCTTCAAGTTGAATAATTTTTTCATAAAATACACTTTATTATTCGTCGTTGGCTTTTCATACATACCTGATAAATCCGTCATGAGATCTGCAGTAGTCCTCTCCTTGATGATGTTGTGGGCAACCGATCTCGACAGGGTTAATCGTATAACCCCCAGAACCTTTTGATCCAACATATTCCATTTCGCCTCGTCTATCTTTTCTAGTCGTTTTCCCAGTAACGGAAGATGAAGTTTCTTCCCATAGAAGTAGTTCTCTATTTGCATCCTCCAGTAAGAAAAATTTGTGTCATTGAAATTCTCAATCTTCGATGTCATCACTTCGTCTCCGTCCATCGTTCTTTCTTAGATCTGAACCCAAGGCTTTGATACCAGTTATTATGAAAAACTACGACAATAAAGCGAAAAATTGGAACGAGTAAAATTGCACGCAGAAAAAAAACACCAGAGCGACGCACAGATTTACGTGGTTCGGCAAATTTGCCTACGTCCACGGAACTGCAGAGGATTTATTTCTTCGAGGAATTACACCGTCAAGCGCCTCGATGTTTACAAGAAAATCTATATTTCCTTCTCTCCATTACTCTCTCTCTCTCTCTTCCTCTCTTTCTCTTAGCTTTCAAGATGACTTGATTTGATCTTGTTTGGCTTGATTCCTCTTTAAACCAAAAGAGACTATTTATAGAAACCATGAGAGCGGTAGGTGGGAGGTAGTTGAATGGTAGGTGGGATGTGGTATGTGAGCGGTAGGTGGGCGTGGTAGGTGAGTGGTAAATGGGATACTTAATTAAGAAGCTAACTAAATTCGGTGAACCGGGTCTCCACATAACCCAACATTTTGTGCCCAATGCACTCTGTTGAGTCTTCCAAAGTTAGCCCAAGATTGGCTCGTCCCCCTTTGGAATGATGACAGACTTAATCAGCCCTAAAAGTGGTGACTCTAAAGGCAATCTGACAGTTAGGATACCCCGGAACTCTCTTTTTAATGGTTGCCCTATGTTTGATATTGGCTCTTTGATCTTGATGTCCTCTTTCATCACCAAGACTAATCCCACTAGTGCCTCTCTGTTGACAAGAGCATCGGTAACCTCGGACTCCGTAGAAGGTAGGAAAACTCATTTGTGAAAGAGTAAGTGTTATAGAATCCACCATGCTGAGTTCTGTGGTTGAACTGCCACGATCTCCCCAACAGGATGTGACAGACATCCATGAGCATCACATCACATCATACTTGATCATGTTGTTGATTCCCAATATAAAACTCTACGAGGAACCTCTTTCCAATGTTGACTTTGTTCTTCTTCTTTAAATGTGTCAAGGAATACGGTTGAGAATGAACTCAAGTTGTGAGGCTCAACTTGACCACCATATGTATGGACGCCACATTCTTACTGCTACCTCCAATGATGATGAGGTTGCAAACATTTTCATTCACAATGCACATGGTATAGAATAGGGTGTGGAGAAGCTATTGTTACTCCCTTGAGCCTCAGTTTACAGGATCAGTCAAACCACAAGCATTTCACCCTCATCCGAAAAAATTTGGTACTCCTCACCCAGTTCTTCAGTTTTCTCCTCCTCGATCGACTCCTCCACTGCACTCTGCTTGGTGAATGAGACATGCTCGTCGGGTAACTGGAGGTGATGTGTCGTGCCTGAAGGATTTTCTAGCTTGAACTGTATTGGCGTACTACTCTTTTTAGGCATATTCTCATTCTGAGCAACTCTTTCATTCTCCTAATCAATCTTCTCAACTCTCCTAGGTATGTTTTGATTGATGTCTCCAATTGTGAGTGGTTGTCTGAATGGAGACAAGGGTGCCTACTTTGCTTTCGTTCTCTCTACCTTCAGAGCTAAGCTTTGAACGTCATTCAGCTTGACCATATTACTAGTGGAGCGCTTCAGGCCTCCAAAGTACCCAGTTATCGTGTGCTCATTTATTTATTAGCTCAAATTTCAACTTAAGTGGCATAAATTTTGTTGTATAATTCTCAACTAATAGTTCCCTCTAATGCAAGTGGTCGAGCTTCGAGAAAATATCCCGACAATAGTGTGAGGGTATATAATGTCACTGCATTGCCTTCTTATTTTCTCATAGGTACTGATCTTGTCAAGTCCTCTTTGTCTCTCCCTTTTCGGGTTCTCCTACCACAACGAGGCAATTTTCTTCAGTTTGATGACAGTAAGCTTCACTTTTTTATCAGATGGCACTCCTTGTACTCAAATATCCTCTCAACAATCTGCAATCACTCAATCAAGTCATTTGAATTCATTTTCTGTCGAAATTCGGTTGATACCGGAGTTAACCAAAAAAATAATAATAAAACTAAATAATATTACCGAATTCAAAATAGAAAAATACAACCTCATAAACGAAAATAGAAACAAATACTCAAATTCGGATGGATCCCGGGGTGGTGGAGATGATCGATGAGAGTTTGATCCTTAAAAGAGGTAGCAGGGTGGGGGAAGGGCTAGAAAGCATGGCAGCAGCAAAGGTGTGTGGTTAACCATGAGGGGGAGGGGCGAAGCTACAGGAACAACAAGTGCAGTTGTTGTCCTGAGCAGGGGTCGGGCAACGAGGAAGTGAATAGGAGGGGTTGTTATATGTTGCGATAGCAAGGAAGGAGGACGGCAGCAGCGAAGGCGAGGAGTTGTGGAATGGCAGCAAACTGGAATGAGAGAAACAAGTGGACAGGTGATTAAAAATGAAGGTGAACAATTTGCTTCGGGTGGCAGCAACAAGGGGGAATGACAGTTGCGGTGATAGGAAACGCAAGTTCTGCAGGACAGCGAGAAGACTGCTATCCGAGGAGGCGGCTGCGGCAAAGAGGAAAGGTGGCAGAAATTGGAAAACTGCAGTGAAAACAGCAAAGGCTGTTGTTTCGAGGCGGTTGCAATAATGGAGGGTAGTCAAGAGCAACGTGGCGGGATGCGGAAGAGGATAAGGAAAAAGATCACCACCAGGAGACCAAAATAAAGCCGAAGCAACACTTGGAACCCTAGAATATAGTCTTTGAAGGGAAAAAGAGATGTTGGTGACTGTCCCAATACAAAACACACAAAAAATTGAAAACATAAGACAAAGAAAACACATATATAAGCCCGATATAATTGGAATTAGATCTCCCTATGGAAAAGAGGCGATAAACCAGAGCGGGTCTGAATCAGTTTGGTCCTAATGAAGAAAGTGTAGGATGTTTCCCGCGGCTCCCTTTCAAGTGTGTTTGTCGCTCAGGTTTGGAGGAGTTTCGACCTCATTCGTCGAAGCTTCTGAGTGCACATTGAAGGTGACAGCCCTATTGCAACCTCCCAGGGCTAAAGGATTTTCCACTATAGAGCTATAAGCATCTAGATTTCACAGTCAACTGCACTGTACCCCAAAATACCTAAGAAGTTGTCCCCAATTGCAAGTGGTCATCCATATCAGTCCACCCTTCTGGGGATACACTACGGAACTGAACTAGGAATGTGTATCATGTGTATTCTGTTGAATCCTTCCAAGATAACCGCAAGTTGGTTCAACCTGATCTGAAGTGAAGATGGCTTGAATCTTTCCGAACGGTGGCGGTCAAGGGGGTAAGCTATCGAACAAGACGTCCTAAAACACTCTCTTACTAGTTGACTATGTTTGAAACAGGCTCTTCTGTTCCGCCCTCCTCTGACCACCAAAACTAATCCTACGGGCGCTTCTCTGGACGAAAAGGCACCTATAATCACGAACTCTGCAAAAGATGAGACTATGTGTTTGCCATCCTTAGTGGAGTCGGTATTCCTGACCCATCATGTTAAGTCTTGGAATCAAACTGTCACGATCTCACCAAAAAAATTAGCATGCATTTAAGGGCACCACGTCGCACCACACATGATCCCGCAGCTGGTTACCAATCGAAAATTCCACGAGCCACCTCTTGTCAATGTTGACCATGTTCTCCTTCATCAACCACATCAAGGAATATAGCTAGGAATGCCTTTGAGTTGTGAGGCTCAATTTGTTCGCCGTCTGTGTAGACCTCACATTCATGTTGCTCTCTCCATAAATGATAAAATTGCAAACATTTTTATTCACAAGACAACGAATGTAGAATATGTTGTGGTAAAGCCATTGTTGATCCCTCAGTATGTAGGACCTATAGAACCACAATTATCTCGCCCGTATGTGATGAAAGTTGGTACTCTTCGCCTTTTTCTCCAGTTACCATTTTGTCGCTAACTTTCTCCGCTGCACCCAACTCAGGAAGAATAAGACCCGGCTCGTCGGGAAACTAAAAGTGATGTGTCCAAAACCATGGCATATAAACATTTCCTGACTGGATGGTAGTGGGGTTTATGCTCTTCACAGGCTTTTTCTCAATCTAGACAGTTTAATCATTCTCCAAATTAGATTTCTCAACTACCATAAGTGTAGTCCTACTAATGCTTCCAACTGCATGTGGTTGTCTAAATGGTGTTGGATGTCTGCTACGTTTTTGTTGTCTCTTCACCTTCAATGCTAAGGTTTGAACGTCATGCAAAGACCGGCAAGGTTGTAGTTGGACCATGTTACCGTCCACGGGCTATCAAGTACCAAGCTATCGTGTGCACCTCTGGCTCCAACAAATCACATGTCAGCTTATATTACATAAACTCCAATGTATACTCTTCTACTGAAAGATCTTGCTCTTGTAGGTAATGGAATGCCAAAAAAAAAAGTCTCTGACGATAGTGTGGGGATAGGTAGTGTCGCTGCAACTCCCTCTTCATCTTCTCTAAGGTAGTTATCTTGCTCCATCTTTCTCTATTTCTCTCCCTCTTCAGGTTCTCCCATCACAACCAGGTGCACTTCTTCGGTCTAATAGCATCAATATTCACTTTCTGATCATATTGCACATCTTAGTATTCCAGAACCCTCTCGACGGTCTACAACCACACTATGAAATCATCCGGATTCATTCTCCCCTTGAAATCTGATGTGTCCACTTACACTCATGAGTTTCTATATCTCCAAGAGGCACTTCATCTCTCATACTTCTTTGATATTGTATCCTAAAGAGTTTTAGCATGTTCTTCTCCAATGGAATCATCCCCACGAAAGGGATTCAAGTGTTCCTATCTCTATTCATCAAATCTCGCAGCCACACTCAATAATGGTCGTTCCACGAGTCCATTCCTCAATTTCATTGAGTAGTTGTAGAACTCGACGGAGTTACCACTGTATCTCTTCCATGGTAGACTCTTGATCGGCGTCCAGCACTCGTCTCCCCGGTCATATAATTAGGGTTTGGGTGTGATATGTGCGATAGGGTGTATGGGTGTGATGCTGAGTAGAAAAAAAAAATTGGGTTAGATAAGATGTTTAGGTAAAACAAGAATAAAATTAGGGTTGGGTTAGCTCTGAGACCAAATGATACAAAAATTAACCCAAGCAAAAAAAAAAACCAAACATTATTGTTCAATTCATAATAGGGAAATACAATCTCACAAACGGAAATAAAAATAGAAACAAGCAACATAAACAATCAAACTAGAATGAATCTCGGGGTGGTCGAGGTGATCCGCAAGGGTTTGGTCCTACGAAAAGGTAACAAAGGGCAGGGGAAGGGTTGGAAGGTGTAGAGATAGAAAAAATTTGTGGTTAAGCGCGAGGGGGGGTGTGAAACTACAGGAATGACATGTGTGGTTGCTTTCCTGTGCGGGGGCAGGAAGGAACGAAAGTGAGGAAGTGGTTGTGAGGGGTTGTTATGGGTTGCAGCAGCCAGGGAGGAGCGTGGCAACAGCAAAGGGGAGAAGTTGCAACAATGGCAGCAAGTTGGAATGAGAGAATGGGTGGATGGTCGGTTGGAGATGAATGTGAAGAATAAGGGTGTGTTCGGGGCAGCTTATTCGCCGCTAGTGCGTTTTCAAAACGCCGTGGAAGCGTTTGTTTTGAGCTTTTTGCGTGAGGTTCAGGAAACGATATTTTTTAAATGTACTAGACGTAGAACGTAGATAAAACCCCGAGTCCCGCGATTCTGTCTTTCGATCCCGATACTACCCTCGCTCACCTGCAATTCGCCTCGCGTGGATCAATTTCGTGCTCGCCTACTCCTCTCTACCGTTCCATTGGATCGATTCCTCCCCTGTGATTCTTCATGTGATTCCTTTGTTGTCGAGGGTCGAGAGCGAGGCGGAAACACCTTTTCTTTTAGTTTGCTAGGTCAACGATTCGTGAGGATCTTCTGGCAGCGATGCCAGGAGCTTTTTTTCAGGTTAATGTTGTTGTAGGGATACCCTGGCAGCGTGAGTGCTGACTATATTGAATATTCTCTCTGGCGAGCGGTCCAGAGAATTGCCAGTCAAATCAGCGGCATTCTTTCACCTCAGGTTTTTTGCATCCTTCGTTGTTGTCAAAACCATTTACATTTCTTTTTTGAATCTGTCTGGTTATTTCTTATTGAAAATTATCGATTTGTTGTCCTCTATTGTATGTCATAGATCATCAATTGATCTTTGTTGTTTCCAAAAAAATCACCAAGCCCTCTTTTTTTTTTTTTTGAACAAGTAGACAACTATATCCCACTTGTTTCTCTCATACGACACAGCCTCTGGCTTGTTTCTCTCATACTGTAGCTCTAATATGATTTGATAAATCCTACTTAAAAGTCAAAAAAACTAACTTTGTAATCTAAGAGAACTAAAGGTTTTGGCTGGAAAAAAAAAATCATTTTTGGTATGATTTAAGATATATGCAACATAATTCCTGTCTTAATGCCAATACCAAACTATCCCTCTGTTTTGAAACTAATTTGTAGTTCAATATGCACCAGGTTTTGAATTGAACATCTTATAAATACACATTTTATGTGGAATGCAACAATTCAAGTGCTTGACAGACTTTGATTATTGTGGATGTTAACTATATGTTCAATAATTGTGGATGAAGAAGTGTTGATCTACTTAGAACAAGTGATTGGCCTAATTTATTCATTGCTTTGGTTTTATGTAGGAAGTGAGTGAATGAGTATACAAGAAGTAATCTCTTCCAGATAATTAGAAATGTTTGTAGAAAGCAATTATGAAGGTGAATGTAAAGTGCACCTTGATGATATAAACTGAGTCAGATGGAAGATAGTTGAGTAAGATGACGCCACCCTAGACTGTTTCATACATCTTTTGGTGGCACCCCCTCCCCCTCTCTAGGTCGGTTGAAAATTAATGTGGATGGGGCCCTTCTCCCATCACTATCAGCTGGCATTGGCTTGGTTATTTGAAACGAAAAAGGTGATCTACTTGTGGTTGGGAGACTACTGAACATTGAGACTCTTCTTAAGTTGAGCTAAGTGTGATATCCTCCATTCGTCCCTATTAAGAACAAATTTAAATTTTTTTAATAATTAAATAAAATTATTAAATGTATCATAATTTTGTACTGTTATGAAATGATATTTTTTGTCCTGAACTGTCAAATGTGTAACCGTTAAAGTTCTAGTGTAAACAGTAACACAACGTTTGTCAGAACCACAAAAAGCTGCAAATCAGTTGTTTTCCAAACGCACAAACCAAGCCATAATAAGGGCAGAATCGTCATTTATCCAGAATCAGTTGTTTTCGAAACGCACAAACCAAACAGTTAGTCGGCTTATCAGGATAAGTTGTTGGTCAGCAGATTGTCAGGATAAGTTGTTTATCTGGATAAGCTAGATAAACTGCAACTGCTCCAAACAGACCCTAAATAGGCATCATTTTGGGTGGCAGTAGCGATAGGGAATGACGGCGGCCACAGCAGGATGATAGGACAACAAGATGACATTGTCCAGGGCAGTGGCAGCCGAAATTAAAAAATTGTTGAGAAAAATAGCAACCGCTGCTATCTGGGGCGGTTAGGGCTGTAAACGAGCCGAGCTTGAGCGAGCTCAGGCTTGGCTCGTGTTCGGCTCGTTCAAAATAGCTCGTGTTTGAAATTGGCTCGTGTTCGAAATCGGCTCGTGAATAGTGTGTTCGTGTTCGGCTCGATTTAAATATCTGTGTTCGTGTTCGGCTCGTGTTCGGCTTGAAATTGTCTCGTTAAATTAAAATTGAGAAAAATAGATGTCAAGTGTGGGATTTGAACCTGGATCAAATATATACAAAAGAAGACACTAACCACATTGCCACATGAGGTGTTATGATTTAAATTAAAACATAAATATATGTAATATATTATTATATAAATAATATATGTAATATATTGTTATATAAAAAGTTATATAATTTTTTTTTAGCCGAACACGAGCGAACAAACTGTTGTACGTGTTCGGCTCGTTTACATTTCGAGCTTAAAAATTTGTTCGTGTTCGGCTCGTTAGGCTTAACGAACGAGTCGAACACG
>NW_018164444.1:17053568-17098990 GCF_001263595.1 Phalaenopsis equestris
GAGTTGTTCACGAACAACGAGCCAAATTGACAGCCCTAGGGCGGTTGCAGCGATGGAAAACGGTCGAGAGCGATAAGGAAAAGATGTTGAATGGGAGATGAAAGATAATCACCACCTGAAGACCAAAATACAGCTGAAGCACTATATGAAACCCTAGAATACAACCCTCAAAGGAAAGAAATGACATCAACGACTGTCTCGATACAAAACACACAAAAAAACTAAAAAACCTAATATAAAAGAAACACATATACAAGCCCTAGATAATTAGGATTGGATCCTCTTATGGTAATGAGGCGCAAAACCACAGTGGGGGTTCAATCGTCCCTCCCAGGTCTCGATCGGTTTGGTCCAGACAAAGAAAGCAATGGAACATTTCCGCAACTCACTTTTACACCTACGTCATTAGTATGTCCACTTTCACCCCTAGTCTTTGTATCCTCCAACATGCACTTCCTCTCTCAGCCTCATCTGATATTGAATCCTGAAGCATAGTAATTGATCCTCCTCTTCATTGAAATCATCGAAACGGGAGGGATTCAAATATTCTTCTTGCTCTGTTTGGATCTCGCTATCATGGTTGACGACTACCTCTCCATGGGTCCTTTTTCTCAATTTCATCGAGTTGTAGCACTTGGTGAAGTTACCGATTTTTCTCTTTCATGATAAACTCCTAATCGACGCTTTACATTTGTCTCCTCGGTGGCATGTTTAGGGTTTGTGTATGGGTAGGTGAGATATAGTGTATGTTTGTGATGTCGGGTGAGAGAAATTTTTTTGGTTAGATAGGAGGGGTTTTGGTAACACAAAAATATAACTAGTTACGCTGCCTTTAATAGAAAAGATACCGAAGTTAATTCAAACAACGAGAGGAAATCCAAACAACGAGAGGAAAGCCAAACAATATTGTTGACTTGAAATTTAGGGAAGTACAATACACAAACAAAAATAGAAATAGCAACAGACTCAATTCAAATGCACCTAGGTCTACAGGATGCAAGGGCGTTTGGTGGCTATGGTAGGCGGACGGAATGGTAACATAAAGGGTGGTTGGTGTAGGATTGTTGTTGGGAAATGGCAACAAACAACATAGAAGGCTATGGTAGGGAGGTAGGATGGCGGGGTAGGAGGGTTGTCATGAGATGGTAGCAGCCAGCAAGCATATCCAATTGGAAGGTTGAAGAACTGGTGTAGGAGGGTTGTCGTGAGATGGTAGTATGCAGCACGTGGGTGCGGCAGAGAGTTCGAACTACATGTGGTGGAAGATAGTACCCGACAGCAGCAACAAAGTGAGGCTCTGGCTTGGAAGGCAGGGGTTGAAGGGGTTACTAAAAGATAAGCGAATGTACTTTAAAATTTGAAAAACTGCTATGGAAGGGTTGTCGTAAAATGGTAGCAAGCAGCAGGTGGGTGCGGCAGGTAAATCGAAGTGCAAGTGGTGGAATATGGTGCACGGTAGAAGCAGCAAGTGCGGCTCGGGCTTAATAGGTAGGGGTTGTTATAAAACAACCAGAGAGTGGTTGTCCAGAAGAGTCGCAATTATCATGACTCAGTCTGAGGCTTAGAATTAAACAGTACACGTACAGACGGTCGGACGGTGAAAAAGTAAATTTTTTATATTCAGTTTATATAACAAATATTATAATAATAAAAGAGCCACTATAAATTAAATTAAAGTAATATGGTTAAATTATCTCATTTTGATTGTTCGCATTTTCCATAAATAATTTCTCTTCTATCATTTATTTTTTAATCAATTAATTAAAATTAAAATATTAACTTAAAATAACAGTGAACAAACTAAAATCAGTGAATGTTCATACTTCTAACTATAATGCAATTTAACTTTTAATAAATCAGTACAAAATATTTGATAGTTTATGAATATGATCGTTCACAATATTTCATAATATTTAAGATATTTATTGTATCAATAGCATATTTATATTACTTTATATATGTACAATCGTCATATGAGTGTTGTCAAAAAAAATACCAGTTGAGATACTTCAATATCAATATCATTTTCCATTTTAATGCACGATATTTCATAATATTCAAGATACTTAGTGTATCAATAACATATTTATATTATTTTATAAAAGTACAACTGTCTTAGGAGCATCAACTAAAAATTGAATCAGCTAAGATGCTTCAATAATAATATCATTTTTTATTTACGTGCACAAGTACTTTATGTTCTCCGCTAATAATATAAATAAGTAAACTCCGTCATAATCAATCATGCACATATATTCAGTATATATAGTTTATATCATTCATATGTGTATTTCATTCAATTCAATATACTCTGTATAGATAATGCATAATAGGAGTTGTCATTAAAATGTAAAATCATCATAATAATATGACCAATAAAAGAATAGAATATCTTTCAAAATAAAGCTTGGCAATTGAATTTCCAGGCAGCAGTAACTATCGATATGACCGATTAAAAAAAAATCAAAAGTAAGAGTACTCATCTAACTCAAAAGAACTCCTAAATTAATTGTTTCAATCAACCTTTTTCAATGAAAATCTATAATCGAACGAGTTAGGAATTATTATTAATTAATTATAAATCAAATTTAGTATAAAAAAATAATTTGCCTTTACTTTACTTTACTTCCAATGAATTATATAATTATTTTATTTTTTAGATCAAATAATATATTTCTTCCAATAATTATTATTCCTAATTTATATCAAATTGCTTTAAAGTATATGTTTAAAACTTTAATTAGCTCAAATTCATCATTCAATCTCGATAGTTCCCTAGCTTTAAAAAATAATAAAAGTTGATAAAAATTAATATAATTTATAATAATTAATTAAATAAACATAACTAATAATTAGAAAATATAATATTTATGGATCAACTTCCCTAGTACAAGCATATTCGCCTTTTTCTCTAACAATCACGTCCTTGACTCATTTTCTTCCTTTGCTCGCACATAGTAATACGCGAGTGTTTCTTCCTCCTTACTTCCTACGGTTAACTAGGGCAGGACTCTTCTTTCTTTAAGTTTGGCTAGGGTTTGATGTTCTCTTTCCTTCGACTTCAACACTGCTTGGCTTCGTCCCACAAAAGAATCGCCTCACCTTCTCCAACTTCACACAGAATGCACGCAGTGCTCGAAAGTGATGTTGGCGCTTCACGTCATGGCTTCCAATCCTTCCAATAGGAATCGTTCTCTTCCTGACAAAGACACGTGTGAGTTCCTTCCGCTTCTTCTTTCCTCTTTATTTCACTCTCTCAATTTCTCTCGGTTCTTGCCTCGGTCTATGTCTATTTCCTCCATCTTCCTCCCTTTGCATATATTTAAATCATATGTAGACTCCTTCACTTTGTTTCTGATTCCTGTAAATGAAATGCTCCGTTCCATCTGACGAACCATTGGGACCGGGCATTACAATAAAAGAGAGGGAAGATGGCGACAATGTGGGCAAGGTCACGAGAAAAATTAGGTCGAGGATAATCACCATCTCGGAACAAGAGACAACTAGAGCATCACTCGCCATTGGATACAACACTAGAAGAGAACATAGAAGGCGCCAACAGCAATCCTGGCAAGTAATAGAAACACAAAAAAAAATTGAAAAACCTAGCGACGAAAATCAAATATATAAGCCCTAGAAAACTACGGAGTGGCCTTTATTGAAAAGAGACGCCAAACCCTGTTGGAAGAGTCGGCCAGCTTTCTCGGATCTAGACCGGTTCGGTTCAGGCGACTGGAGACGCAAAAAAGGATCTCGCGCCCCTTACGTTCGCGTCAATTTGTTTGTCACAAAATGTATTTAAGTCAGGTTAAACTCTACACTATGTGAGGTGAGATATTGCAGCATAGGTTGAGAAGCTCAAAGTAGGAGAGCAGAATTTATGGAGGAAACATATTTTCAAGTCCTTAAAACCCAAAAAGGACAAGAAGACCCTTTTGTTCACTACAATTAAACAAGATGTGTGCAAACCTTTTCTTGTTACAATAACTAAAAGGGGCAATTACATATATACCACCTAATTCCTATTTATTTACATATATCTAACACCTAAAGATTATTTTTTATATTTAAACCACCCAAATCTTTCATATCACATCAAAAATACCAGCATAACCTTTAAAAAGTGAAATACATATTTACATTGGTAAGGTGGCTTGTATGTAAAAATTGAAATTTAAGTGTTAGATATATAAATACGTAGGAATTTTGTGGAATGTATATAATTTTTCCTAACTAAAATGGACTGGTAAAACTTGAGTGCCAAATTCACTTACGGAATTACAGTAGATTAGTGGATCATTTGTCCCATCTTTAAATATGAATAAGTTTAAAATGAACAGCATCAGAAAACATCACGGTTGAACCATACAAATCAACTTGACATTTAAATGTTTTTTATATGTTGCATTAATGGCCAACAACAAAACAATTTATTATGAAATCATCAATGAAATAAAGATTTCATTCAAATATGCCACAATCAAACCGCCATAATAAAGGAATTTTTTTTTTATAGCAAATGAATCTAAGATTATTAATTATTCAATGTATGTCATTGTAAGTCATGTTTTATTTTGGCACTCACAGAATTTTTGTCGTTCAAAAACAGGTCAAGAAAGAAAGCGGATCCAGAGTTCAAAACATGAAGGAATCAATGTGGTTAGCTTCTCATGACGCAAATGAATGGTCAAATTTGGCCATTCTTTCCAAAATCAATGCATTTCAACTTGGTCATAGAAAGTTTAAATTGTGTTGAACTTGAAGACTTTTTTCTAAACACATTAGGTGGCACTATGAGATTCGTATTAACCTGGTAAATATACGAAATGGTGTAGTCATTGAATCTAACAGCACAAAGTACAGTGTTAAGAAGTAGAGGGCCCCAGTGATAATTCATTGTATATGGTATTTCTCACTTGTGAATGGTAGTTATGCCTAAAGGTCAAAATGATGCACATGTTAAGGTTTTGTTTGGGACCACCTTTTTTTTTTTCTTCTAGTTTTACTTTAAGAACATGTTTTTTTTTTGATATTTTTTTTTCTAATTTCAAAAACAAATGAAATTATTTTTAAAAACGTTTGAAGCATATAAAAGTTATTTTGAGTATTTTTAAAAACAATTAAACAAGTTATAGCATATCAAACATGTGTCGTTTCAAATCAAAACATATACAAAAGAAAATAAACATAAAAAATAAAAAATAAAAAACAAAAATGATCCCAAACAACCACTAAGCATTTAGAAATATCATGCAAATGTACAAAGAAACCAAATAGAATTCAACATATAAGTTTAAACCTCATTGATATTCTAGCAATTACTAGTTAGAAGAATAGGATAAATGTGTAGATACATGAAAGCATCATTAGGGAACTTACGATCAAATAAGACAATAGAATCAACTCTAGCAGACTGAAGGAGCAAAGCGATGAGCACAATTGCTCCTAGTTTTCCATAAGTAGTTGTGGGCCATAGTGGATTAAGATTTGAGAGCATCTGAAGTACAAGATATGTATCAAAATTATCTAAAACTATTCGATATTTCTCTCTTACTATATTGCATAACCTTTAAGGACACACATAGGTAATACAATTGTCAAAAAATCGCAATCACAAAAAGTTTCCTCCAAACATGATTCCTAGAGATCCAGAAAACTTTTCTAATGGAATATTGAATAAAAAGAATAATCAAGTTATCTTAAAAAAAAAGTTAGGAGACGAAACAAGTAAACCAAGCAAGCCAATCACTATCAAGGGCTAGTCATCAAATTGGAATCAAATCAAATTTCTTATGCATCACTCATGCCTAAAACACTTTTCATGAAGGTGTTTGTTTGCATTAAACTCTAACCACTTGTAACATTCCCTTCCCCTTACCCGTACGAAACTACCAGCAATTTCCACAAATAAAAAAGAAAAAAAGTCAACACCCAACCCATTTTGTAGCCTAATCCAATGAATTACTTCATAAATTATTAGTGGAACATTAAACGAATGCTTCCCCTCTCAAGAATGCACAGACTAATTCAGTGTGACATTGGGTGAGTCTAAATTCGCTTGATGAATCTAAGTTCACTTGATGAATATAAATGTCTACTAACTTAATTTGGTTAAGGCATCAAAAACTATCAACTTCATCAATCTCACAAGTACCAAAAATCAATGAAGTGTCATGCATATGATTCAAGATCGTTTCATCATCATGCAAATACTATAGTAAGTTTTATTATGTTTAATTTGAACTATATTCCGTCGTATCATCGTCAATATCAAAGGAGTTATTAATATTTTCCTAGAAATAATAAGGTTGATGCATATAGTCATACCCAATCATCCCACATTCTAATTGATCATCAAAGTTGGCTTTTTACAAATCGTGGAATTAAAACTTTAGTATGCATGGATGTCATCATAATGATGCAGATTGTTCATAGATTTCATGCTCAATCATATAGTCCATCCCAATACCATATCAATCTAATGAGAAATCATGTTGCGCGCCAATTCTTCGTGCCCCAAAGGTGAAAAAAAAAATGTATTAAACCCAAAGATTTAAACCTATGCATCAGTTCCACTAGCTCAAAATCCCAATCTTATGTGGAGTTGGTACATGGGAATTAAAGTTCATGCTTTGATTATGCTGATGGTTTTCATGATGATGAACAATCATCGGTGATCGAGCATCTTGATGAGCATAACACACGGGTCTATAAGATTAATCCAATGCCTAAATTTGAGATCGTGCCCCGAGCCTATTATTGAGATTAATTTATCTTCCACTATTAATATTGTTGAGATCAAGAAATAAATCGAAATTTTGATTTTTATGTTCTTGAAAGATTCTTCTCTAGATATACATTTTTTTTCAAAATTTATTGAAAGTTTTCTCACCAAAGAGCCACAGCAATAATTGCCACAATCCTCTTTTCGGTATCATTCTTAAAAGGAAGTATAATGCATAATAGTATTTGAATTCAACGACATAAAATTCTATATTACACATACCTATGATACAATATGAGCTAGTTTTGTGGCCCTTCTCTACAACAACAACAACAACAAGCCTACATGAGTCCTTTTTCTCCATTATATCTTAGTGAGTGTCATATTTTATTTTAGTTCTAATAAGTTAAGAAAATTTTTTTATACAATATGCCCAAGTCTTTTTAGGTCTACCTCTGTCCTTCTTAAAATAAGTTGAATCTAAAGCATCTCTTCTCCTAAATGGATCATCAGATGGTCGACGTTTAATGTGACCAAACCGTCTAAGATGACTCTCACTGAACTTGGCTGCCGCCAAAGCTACACCAACCCTTTCACGGAAACATTTTTTTCTCATTTGCATTACACTTTACAAGAAAATTTTGGTAGGCCAAGAGGAGTTGATGCAGTACAAGGCATGAATCAAGTTTACTCAAGATTATTCTATATTTTCTTACAAGTTTAGATTTTATTACAGTTTTAATAAATTAACATTTAAGGATTACCTTCATTTCAAATCAAGAAATAGAAATTTTAGGAAGATTTAAATTTGAATACAAATAATTTTATTTTATTTTGTAACACACTTTCTATAAAGAGAAATTTAAGTGTTTGCATTTTGACAATGAATTATTTGAATTTAAAATCAAGATTCCTCACCTTAATCCTCCCTCCTCCCTTTATATTGTTTCATCATGGTTTATCAAAGAAATCAAATATTCTCCCAACCCTCTCTCTCCTTCTGAAAGTCTTGAAGGGACTCACTCCCCCCATTTTAGATTACAAATCTGCCCACTTAGCAGATTAAAGATGTTTCTACTTATCATATTATCTCTCTCCATATAATACTCTCTGTTTTATTTTATTAAACAACTCAAAGGACCCTAGCCATACGGTTATATGATTTTTGATAAACCAAATTCACCGCAGGCAAGGCATGAATTATACACAATGAAGCTTACCTACTAGTATGTATGTATGTATGTATATATATATATAATGCACAAAATGTAAACACGCATACGAAATACTAGTCAAGCTTGCATGAACAGGGATGAATCCTTGAATTAGAAGCTTAAAGATCATAGAAATATAAGTTTAGGAATTCCATTATATCTAAACATTACCGGTTAGAACAATTGGATAACTGCGTGGGTATGTGGAGGTATCATTAGCATCAACCCCTGAAGGATAGAATTCAACTCCAGCCGGTAGAACACACTGCAATAGCCAAACATATCAGAATGCTTGTGTAAAGATGCAATTTCATAAGGTACATAAGACAAAGAAATGTTGATAATCTGTGTGTTTGTGAGTGTGTGTGTTTTATCAAGGCTTGGTGAAGAATTGAATAAAGCTAATGAAAGTCATTTGAAAAATAAAAAAATGATGTGTGTGTGTCTATGTGCGTGTCTCTTTTTTATCAAGGCTTAGTGAAGCATTGAATAAAGCTAATGAAATTCATTTGAAAAATAAATTATACAAATCTATTTTTTATATGTAAGAATTGAAATGAGCAATTTGACATTCAAAATGTTTATTTCACTTCAATTATTTGATAAAGTTTCCCCATTTTATATTAAATTATTTTAGTACAATCGTATTTATCGTATAACAATAAGGAATGGATTGTGCTACCTTCACTCATCAATTCATTGCTTTGTCTCTATTAGTTCAGCTCCATCATTATTGTTTTGGACCTAGCTCTTGTGGGTCACTCGAGTGGACTAGCATTAAGCATGGACCATTTGCTTGGCTTTGGTTTTCAAAGTAGCAAATGCAAGCTCTCTATGGCTTACATGTAGGATTCTACAATCCTCCCAATCCATCATCCTCATCCATGGGTCATTATTAGTGGCTATTTTTGTCACGCAATAATTTTATTGCTATCGCCTCTCACAAACCATGTGAGTATCCTCAAGCACATTATGTGGATACACTTGAGAAGCAATCCACGGAAGTTAAAGGTTATCGACTACCTTTTAGGAAATGTTATGATCATTATAAATAAATAAAAACCTACTGTAAGTAAAGGCTAGTTTTTAGTATTGAATTCATTTTAATATTCCCCCTCCCCCTTTTGTATTGAGTGTCAGTTAGATGTGAATCTCTCTATTGTGGCGCAAGTGTGGGCCACAATATTCTATGGAACCCATTTCCTTGTGTTAAACTGTGACCAATTTTAAAATATAAGTGATTTGTTTTCATAATCATTTTTTCGAGTCATTGGTCAAAATACGTGACTAGAATAAATCAAAACTATAACAACTTGACTTTCGGATTGTGGTGTGACGCTTTGATGCTGACCAATGGTTGGTTTAATTCATCCTGAATTTCTATGCTAATTTTTTATTTGGGCAAGCATTAACTATTAGGGGTGTTTACATACATAACACGTAAAACATTGTTATTTACGAACTAGCACCCTCTTACATCCATTTTTTCATATTCTCTCTCAAATATCAAATTTCATGATAAAACCCCGACACTTATTTTTCATTTTTATCAAATTTTAAGTGGCTTGATCGTGAGGCGTAAATACGTTGGTTTGGTAGTCTAAAAATAGCACCTGGGTGCTAAATTTTGTAAATAACAATATTTTGGTGTCATGTTTGTAATTATCCCATAATTATATATAAACATATGATGTACTTATATATTATCAGGTTGTGTTAAAATATAGATTTTTCATATATGTATAAACACACGTGACATTATAGAATATAAATATTTACTTAAAGGTACATGAGTTTATGTCACACTTTCATTCATGATAATAATTATTTGATATTTTTTTTTTTCGTGCATTTTTTATTGTTCATATTGCATGTCTCAATTCTTTTTATTATTTGTGTTTTAATAAATAGTAGTTATTTAATGAGTTTGATCAAACTCACTCGTTAATTTTATATAGTTGATTGCACTCAATCACTCGGATGATCATCTACATTGGAGATGACTTTCCAAATTTATATTTACTTTTAGTATTTTCATTCGGTCATTGTATTTACTTATGGTATTTTCATTCAGTTGTTGTATTTCCTTTAGGGTCTAGGAAGTTATTTGTCTATTGTAATTTCAATCCTTTTTCTTTTTTTTTTCCTTTAGTTGTATCAGTTGTGGAACTTTTATTAATGAAATGAAATAAAATTTTCTTTCCTTGCTTATTTCCATTATCACCTGTATAAATATATCTACCTTTCGAGAATACAAAATAGGTTTACATTCTTTCATCATGACCTACATTGTTGGGGTGAACTATCTTCCGAACCTGGGGTGTGACACAAAATTACTCTTAAATACAGTTAGCATTCGGCTACAATCACATTTCACAGTTTTCTTTATTGTTCATGTTAAATTTCTGCTTTGCTGTACTATCTGAATAATAAAAATTCGCTTGAGTGACAAAAATCATGAAATGAGCCAGAAAAAAAAATTGATTCAAGAATCCTGTTTGGAGATATTTCCAGGAATAACTGTGGTATTCATACAGCACGGAAATAAAAGAGGAATCATAAAAAATATAATTACACGCAGCTGTAGAACATTGCAACCAATTACATACTTTGTTATTATAAAGAATATAAGGGATTTCAAAATATTTACACGCACCTGTAGAACATTGCAAAGTCGTGAATAAATGCATTACAACTGATGGACAAAAGACCCAAAAACTCACTCATAACTCCCTTACAAATAATTCCAGCAACTCCTAGATTACTCCTAAGACACCTGAGCAAGAAGGTTGCCTACGGATAGACTACAATTCGAGCTCATTGTATGTCGAGTCTCAGCAAATATTGCAAATTTACAATAAATCAAACTCCCATACGCATGTCGCGGAATGAAAGTAGTTACTCTCGCCGGGAGAACAATATCAAAACAATATGATTCCCAAACTCTGGCAGGAAATTTAGAGCTAACTCGCTGACAACAAAGTGGAGCACACAATATACAACCATAATTAAGTAGAGAAATCGAAGGGAAAACTACAAGAGCAAGGGAGAGCATACCGTTGGAAGCTGGGGAGGCGGGGGAGGGTATAGGGAGTGATTTGACGGCGGAAACTGATCGAGGAGAGAAGGCATGTACATGATCCCCGTTCCTTGAAAACCCTTGATTCCATCGAGGGTTTGGATCTCCGGGCCAATACCGCAAACGACGAAGTACTCGAAAATTCGGGACGCCATTGAACGTACAATTGGAAGAAGATTTCACACCTTCCTCCTCCTCTTTCTCTTGCCTATAAGTTTCTCGATGCTATTTCCAAGTCCCGAACATATTTCATACAGGAAAAAAACCACCGTCTTTGCAGCACCGATCTTCTACTGTGATCGTCCGAGCAGCGGATCTCCGGTTTCAGTTCGGAAATGGGAGAACAGGGGCATGGGCGTAGGAGATTGGAGGAGGACAGATCGCCGGAGTTGGATCTCAATGCCGAGCCCGCCAGCGAAAACTCAATATACCATACTTCGCTTCGCTCATCGGGCGCGACGGCTAGGACCGGTTACAAAGACTGGGTGAATAAACGGAAGTATGTGACACAAAATTACATACATACCTTCAGTATTTAGGGTTTAGAATTTTAGGATTTAGGATTTAGGATTTAGAGTTATATTTATAACATTGTAAAATTTAATATGCATTTCACTTCTAACATATAGTGAAACTGATATTTTTATGAGTTGTTATTGTTTAATCCCTTTAAGATGTATAATGTTGTATATTCTATGAACTCATTCGATTTGAGCGAGATCTTGCGAAAGTGATAGAAGAAAAAATGGGAAATTTTTAGAGAGAGAGAGAGCTAGAGTCAATTCCTCTCTTTCTTTCTCATTTTATTTTATATTTATGCATCCTAGAGTTTATGAACACCTTCACTGGTCTAAGAAATTAAATAAAACGCTAGGTTATATGCTCTATAATTCAATGCTCGAGTAGATTTATTGTTGATAATTTTTTTAGTGTAGTCGTCGCGTGGTCAATAAATGGTTTCATATGCGATGTTGGATTGTAATTCTCTTTCTTTTGCCTCAATGAATTGTTTGTCGAGCTCAATGATATAGTTAAGTAGCTATCAACGAGCTTAGTAGAAGGATTCAACTAGTACATTTGAGTTTAGATAAAGAACTCGGGAAATGGGAGCGAGCTTGGCAGAAAGAACTCGCCTGAAGGCTTAAGCTGAGCGAGGCCCATTGAAGAAACTTGCATGAATGCTGACAAGTTCATGAGGTGCTCGTGACTTGTGAGATCCTTCTTGGCGGCAAGAAACACTATAGTTTGTCAACTCGGCTAATGAGTTTGATTGGCTTAGTCAGAACCAGATCATTTAGTGCATGGCCAATGGGCTCGATTCAATAGGTCCACGAGGCTAATTTGGTATTTGGGCTTTCTTATTGCTTAAACTAACTTGTTTTTTTAGATATATATACATGCATGATTATAGGGATGAGAGGATCGTACCAAGTTTTTTACCTTGTCAAGTTTGTCTCGAGAAAGGCTTACTCATATTTAATTGAAATGATGTTTTCCACCACCAATAAGCTTCATGAATTATGTCTTGAAGAGTAGTCACAATAGTTTACAGGCGAGCTCGTACTTTTCTTTCTCTCGAGACTTGAAAGCTATGCATGCAGGGAGTAATTGTGAAAACTCCTAAATAACTATGAATTGTTTCTCATTCAAGGGTCTTTACTTTTTAGGTAGCATAAGTGACTTTCTTTTATTGTGACCCAAAATGGGATATAAGAGGATTTCTCTTTATCGAGTTACCCTAAACAAAAGTGCATGTTTTTTTATGGATGGTGTGACTAGTTTTAGTCATTAGGAGATATCTACCCTTAAGGGATGGTGGAATGGAACATGAAAAGTTCAAGACTTATCAGTTATGGAAGATGTATTGGTATTGGTTCATTAGGTTATTAGATAATAACTATTAAATCATTTGAAATAGTTACCATTTGAACATATGTTATATTTGTCAATACATCAGTACCTAATCACAAAAAAATATAATGTCAATAACAGCTTAAGAAAATTCAGCTTTCATAAGAATATGTTTGTCGTGTTAACTCCGATGTGATATTTGGTAGTCATGCAAGTCCTTATAGAGATTTGTAAGTCATAAGCTTTGTTTTTTTTTTCCTTCCCTTTATATTTGAGAGTTTATGACTAATTTGATCCTACCTCGGTGGAAAATTTTTCCAAGGAAAAGATAAATGTCTCCGAAGAAAGACTGAAAATAAAGTATGCAGTGGAGGCTAAAAAGAGGAAAGCATTATACAGGTTCCTATAATAAAAAAATAAATAACCGGGGAAATGGGAGTTCAAAACCTGTCAAGCTGAAAGAAATGTCATGTAGTTTTATGGGGAGCACAACAACCCTGATTATGGTTTTAGAAGTTGATCTAAATGAAATGACTCTAAGAGAAGTGTCTGTCTTACCATTCTCATATCCTTCTCCCAAGAAATCTGTCGTTTTTGCTCCTAAAGTCATTGTTGAAGGACATGTTTCTGACTCCTGAACGACTGGAGGGGTTCCAACAATGATTACTCCCTCAGAACTAAGTTATGGTAATTAGGCATCAGTTTTCTATAATTTTATTTCATTTTAATCAATGATTTATCTAATGTTTTAATGCATTATTGAAGAGAACTTTGTTAATCAATGACGTGATTTCAATTTTATGATAGTCGGTACACCTAAAATATATAGTTTTTTTATACCTATTTTTTTGAGATATTGTGTTTTAATAAAAGGTATTTATATGTTTTTCTTTGAAGTATAATCAAACAGATGAAAATTGGTGAAATGAGTAAAGCATGATCAAATTTGTAGTAAAAATGAAGGTGTGTTGAACTGAGGCGCCCAAGCGCCCAGGACTGACACATACGCGCCAGTGAAATAGAGAGAACTGCGCCGAAGCGCCAAGTACCTTACGCTTAGGCGCCAGAAGTAGTAACTTGATGATTCAATGAATTTGGATAAATTTTTTAAAAGGTGTTTGAAACAACTCTTGGTGAAAACTTGTGAAATAGTTAACGGACACAAAAATTATTTCAATTGGCTTTTGAAAGGACGCAACTTCTAGAAGATTCATTAAATGTGGACACATTTTGAAGAGGCACCAAGGCACCTTTTGGAAAATTATAAAAGAAGACTTGGATTGAAGATCAAGAGAGGATCCATCCAGACCCAATCCCA
Organism: Phalaenopsis equestris; assembly: GCF_001263595.1. Classification (NCBI taxonomy): domain Eukaryota; kingdom Viridiplantae; phylum Streptophyta; class Magnoliopsida; order Asparagales; family Orchidaceae; genus Phalaenopsis; species Phalaenopsis equestris. Next base: position 17,067,755 of record NW_018164444.1, read on the forward strand.
CACGTCGCCGCTGCCGCCACTTTTCTTTTTATTTTAAGTTGTAATTTGTATTGTAAGTGAAGGAAGAGATTCAAAAGAACTTCAAGACTTTGGTGGAGAGGATTTAAGATAAGTTTTTATCTTTGTAGCTACATTTGATTTTAATTTAAACTTCTTGTTTGTGTGCATAATTTATACTTTCAAACTTAAGTGTGGTTGTGTTTTCTTCATGAATTCTAAGTAGTTTTCTTTATGTTTTTCCTCAAAATGACAAGTGATTAAGTATTGGATGGAAGTTGTGTGAAGTATTAGTTTTTAATGATGGAAGAAGTAGTGATAATTTTAAACTTCGTACTTCATCCACTTCTTGATTTAGCTAATTAATGTGTTAATATTTGTCGTGAGAACATGTAAAATTCGAGATGGTATTATCTCGGTCTACAAATGGTAAGAATCACATGAGATTGTATGGATGAGAATGTAATTCATGTGATTGAGTGCAAATAAATAAGAAAATAAACTTTGAAGGGTGTAGAATTAGAGGACTTTAGAGTTACTGGCTAGAGCCCCCAATTTGATTTATAGTTTTAGGTTTTGATACGAGATGTTAGCTCCCAGGTGAAGGGAGAAGAAGGAACTATAGAGTGAGGTCTAGTATCTTTCTTAACGAACTTGTCTTCAAGGCTATTCAAACTGTAAATTAGCCAACTTTTTATAGCATCTTTAGTAAGAGTAAATAATATTATTGCTCATATTTGTTACGATACAATTTGAATACTTCCACAATAGAATTCCTATACTAGTTACTGATTCATGATAAGGAAAAATATATTTTATTTATATTATATTTATCTTACAAATATCTAGTTAAGTTAGTTAGTTCTTACTTTATTTTCAATTATCAAAAATTAAAAAAAGAATCAAACTTTTATTCCTATTACATTATCTAGAGTTTAAGTAAGAATATTTTTCAAAGTATAATGTGTTATCTAATTTCTTCAGTTTTGTAGTTGTATATTGTAGTTTTTGCTATGGGTTCGAGATTCGATGCTTAATCAATAAATTTTATATTACTTGATAACGAGACGTATACTTGCGTGGTATCTCATATTTAAATATAATAAATGTATTCTTATTTGCTTCGAAGTCAAGTTTGTGCTTAGTTGTTGTTCATGATCAAGTTTGTGGCGTTAATGCGAAGTAAGAATTATAATTAAGGAAAAATTAATAATATAATCGCATATATCACACTAATATATATAAAGAGCATTGGGATTGTTAGCTTTAAGAGATTCAATTGCAAAAGATGTTGAGAAAATGAAAGATCGAGCTGCATAATTGGTGGAAGGGATTTGGTTGTTTGTTGACTACTGGCGAGCTCAGTCTTGAAGGTAATATCGACTTTCTCTTTCATGTTAATAAAAGAAACTCATACTTCTTGATTGTCATTTTTATGGATGAAAGGGTTGGGCAGTAGCTCGATGTAGGTGAGGGTAGCATCATGGAAGTAAAAGTTGTTGCCTCCAAAATGCTGTATTGGAGGAGGAACCAGCGGCCACTGCTAAAAATAGACTATTAGTGGTGGATATTGTAACCACTTATATAATTTTTCATGGTGTTGAATTATTTAATCATGCAGGCTACTATAGGAAAGAGTTGTTGTCATTTCATAAGGAGCTAGAAAAGACAAATAAGTACCTCACAAAAGCTCTATAAGAACTCACAAAATTTTTGGGGGGGGGGGGGCTACTGATCGCAGAATATAAGATGACACGCCTTGGAGAAAGATTGTTCAATATATATGACTATGTCAAGGATATAGAAAATGACTTAGAGCCAATAAATATGAATTTCCTTTGGAGGATAAGTTGGCAATAAGTTTAATGGAAACTTAGGGTTTATTTGGGGCAACTGCAGCTTATTGAATAATATTATAATAAGCTGATTAAAAATAATATGTTGATAAGCTAGGTGGGTGACTATTACAAATTTTTATTGTTTTTGAAAAGTCAGACTGCTGCCAGAAAGTTGCCACTGCAGCTATCTAGGTGCGGTGTGAAAATGATGCTTTCAACGCTTTCAAAATGCATAAGCTGTCAAAACACAGTTTACCCAAACAGGTCGAATGTTTTTTCAAAACACCGCCACACCAAATAAACTGCCCCAAACAGACCCTTAAAAAAATCACAAAAAGTTAGTCAACATTGGTACTCATTCGTTAGTGAGTTGAATTGCCCCAATCCAGACAGTTTCTTGTAGGAGAGTTGTTAGTGGTGAGGTTCCTTTACAGTAAAAAAAAAATTGATCCAAACAATGAAAGGAATCATGATCTAAGTTTATTTCGTGAAGGATTGTGGCTATATATTTTAATAAATTTTTTATTTTTTTTGTTGTATTGTCTAACATTAAGTATTTTAAGATTATTTATATAAAGAGAATTTTTTTTTACAGTCTTTGATATCGAGATATGGGTGTTGCTGTTCTGTGATATGACTAATTGTTCACGTCAAAAATTTTGAGAAATTTTTTGACTTGTTTGGCGCCTTTATTTTCTATATTATATTTCTATTTTTACCCTTGCGATTGTATGATAATGTATGGGTGGTTCAAATTCTACATACTTTATTGATTTTTTTATATCTTCCTCGGCGCTTAGATGTCGCGCTGTGACTTTTTTGTTTTATTGCATTTATTCTTCTGCAACTAAGTGATTCATGAGGATTCTAGCCCAAAGGTGGAGATGGTCGCCACCACTATGAAGAACAGTAACAATAACTTTCCTGTTTCAAAGATGCTCGTTGGAGTCATTGACCATGGAATCTCTCACCACAATGCATAAAGACATTATCTTTGATAATTCTTATATTATTTTATTACCTCGAGAGAACAAAGCTCCGAATACTATACTTTTCATACGAGGCAAGTTGTTATCAAGACTAGTTTCAACCTGGCCTTCACTTTCCAATATGTAAGGAACTAGCATAAATTCTCATTCTCTTTAGGATAAACCCTGCATAGATTCACCCAAACTCGATAGCCAAAACATTGTAGGTGATATTACTTTTTAAGTTTAGAAAGATATTTTAGTCGGTGAATGTTTTTTGTAACTTGCTTTTGTCGCAATGCATTAAAATTTGGGATGATACTATTTGACTATAGTGGGTGACAAAGTAAAATTTAGAGAATAATATTCCTTATCAGGGAAGAAGTTTTGCTTTGCTCATTGTAAGAGTGCTCGAACAATTCCAAAAGTCACTCAACCATCTTTCGGGGGGTAGGACATCGATAATTTCACATATCTCCCCTGAAGAGTATTAAAACAACAACAATAACGATGAGAAGTTAGATGTTGAAGTCTTTATAATGGCCAGATATGTGAAGACAGTCTTATTCGATACATGTTATTCGTGTTTGCAAGATGATACTTTCTGAATAATTCTCTAAAAATTTTATGAGTGTCATTCCTTTTGTTTCAAGAAAGGCATATAGAGATCTAGTTGAGTGACAAAGAGATTGAGATGTTTTTTTTTCACATGATCATTAAAAATGGAGATGTTAAGGCTCCCAGCCCTTCGAGCTTATTGGAGATAATGATGTCAGGAGCTGATGAGGAACAAGATGATAGTGTATCAATCATTAAAGTCGAGGAAATGAATGAGGAATACGAGATTTATCTTGTAAAACTCTCAATAAGAAAAAGAGAACCCAAAAAGATAGTGGGATAAAGATTAGGGAACCGGCTACGGTTCCCTGAGTCCCTAAGCTAATGCCCACATACAAGGAAAAAGTTGTGTTGGTGGTTTAAGTGTCCACCGTTATTTGCACTAAGAAGAGGAAAGTGGATGATGGCGCTACCTCAGTGGCTCACACTGTAATTTAGCTCCTCTTTCACTCAATCCTTTTTCAGGTTATAGTACAGGTCATCCCCCTCAATATGGTGGTAGGAATATATTTGTAGAGCACGACAAAAGCCTCCTTCTAAATAATTAAAAATTTTGGACCACTCAATTGGACAACCCAAAGAGTTTCTCTCGATTAGACAACATTTTGTGGACATTTGGGTGTTCTAATGATGTCAGAATTGAGCGATATTGTGTTTGTTTAATTAATTTTGTAAGGACACTCAATTCAATTACTAGCTCGTCCAATTTGGAATTCATTTGATCTTCCAACTAGGTACTAAAAACTTCTAAAAGTTGTATGACAACTCAATCTAAGCTTAATTTGACTCTAATTAGAACAACTTTATTATCATTGTATTAGTCTTATTGGCTTTGTTGATTTGATTATAAGTTTCTTGAAACCAGAGTTATAAATGATTTTTAATTAGAGTTTGAATATTTTTACTAAAAAATTGCATCAAAATTAGTGTCACGCCTCGAGATCCATGTTACACCTTGAGGTCTGTATAGGATAATGAAAAATTGTTGATTGCATATCAGTTCCCCCTATTTCTAGGCGAGGACAATATTACTGTCTGAAAAGATCAGAGACCTAAAATATATATTTAATATTGGCCATGAGAACCTTGAGGCCAGTGGTTGGCATTTCTGGATTGGTATGTCATTGTCATGTTGAGTCAATGTGCGGGGTTAGCATGTCTAAACTGGTCATAAAGAATTATTGTGTTGGAGAGGGTCAGTGTCAGAGATGGACATATGACAAAGATGAAAAGTAAGAGAAGAAAAAAGTTGAGAGTTTGCATGTGATAAACCTTGCAATAATACGTTAAGTATGTACGCCCAAACAAGATTAGACGAAAACACCTTTGACCAATATCCGCTGAAGAATATCTACACAGGCTGCCCACAACCATAGATACATGTGTGTTTGACTATTCAAGGATCTAGAGTGCTCCCAATGGGACGTATCTCACTTAGTTAATTACATATTGGTGGTTGCCCAATAATACTTTTAATCTAGGAAGTTTTGCTTATATTAGAAGTGACAACTAACGAGAGCTATTAAAGGGTAGTTATTTCACATGGGAATGCTCTGATGTTTTCAAAGCTTCTGCTAAGTCACGTGGTGAAGAGTGAGTCTCTCACAATCTTCCATGGGTAATGAACTCCTCGACATACAAAGCCTACAAAATAACTAAATCATCCTGACATGGAATCCCAATACGTCAAAGCACATCAGGATCATAAGGGCATAGAACAGATCATTGTATCCCAAACGAGTCGTAATTAATCGGTAATTGGGTTGTCAAAATGATATTAACGATAGAAAGAGGAGCAATAGAGCTCAAAAAAGTGGGGAGTTTAATGAAAGGAAGAGTAACACCTACACGAAGAGGTAGTGGGGTTGATGCACCATGGACCCGTCATCCAAAGCCACTAGAACCCTAAGTCAATCTGGTCGTGAAGATATTCGACCCAACATGTCCAGAGATCACCAGTCAGCAACTGTGAATTTTCTCATTCGCGAAAACCTCGATAGCCCTAAGTTCAAATGAAATAAACTATATTCTATGACTATCAAGTGGAGCTCCAATAGGTGGGGCTTATACCCACCGAAGTGGCAGGGATGCTGCTATAAATGAAGAGAAGGTGAGGTTGAACTATAAAGCTATAAATACTCACAATTCTAATTTTTATTTAATCCTAAAATTTATATTAGGATTTTGTAGCAACTTTTTATAAATTTTAGGTTCTACAGAGCATATGAGGCAACGTAGGATGCGCAAATAAAGACACGATGCAAAAAAGGCGAAGCCAACCCTCTTGCAAGAAAAGTAGGAAAACAAATCAAATATAAAATAATAAAAGGTCGGTGTCGCTGGTCGACAACATATCCTAGGGGTGTAAACGAGCCGAACACGAGCGAGCCATGCTCAGCTCAATGGCTCAGCTTGTGTTTGGCTCGTTTATATTTCGAGCTCAAAAAGTGTGTTCGTGTTCGGCTCGTTTGCTTAACGGTCGAACACTAGCTGTTCACAAACAAAGAGTCCTTTTAACAATCCTAATCATGTAGTCATAAGACATAAGACAATAAATGTTTGAGCAAGATTTAAAAATTATTATTTATATTAAAACATCATTTGAATCTAATTTAATAAATTTTTATTTTATTTTCTTAATCAATATTTTAATTTATTATAAATCTTTGTAGCCTTGTAGTCAATTAGATTTTTTAAAACACTACTTAATATATATATATATATATATATATAAACTTGATGAGTAGTATTTCGAGCCAAAACGAGCTGAACACGAACGAACACATCTTAGTTCGTGTTCTGCTTGTTAACTTATCGAACAAAATTAACGAGCCGAACACAAGCTGTTCGCGAACAACGAGTCGTTTTGACAGCCCTAACATATCCTATAAAAGAAAAAGGAGATCAAACACCCATGAGGACAAACCAGGACCTAATTTTATACACCAATGAGATTTAAAATTAATGTATGTGACACGATCAAGCTGCTCTTAGTCCTCGTCATGTGGTTCCTCTCGTCTGACACTTTGGAACTCATGCCCGTACCTTATTTTTAATACATGACTCTCATAGGGACTCTAAAAGTATAATAGAAAAAGGAAAAAAATAAATTCAACCTGTATGAAAACAATGTTAGTAGTAAAGACAACAAACATGCAATATATAATGAGTCGTGTCTTTTTATTGAGGGAGCGAAGTGTTACGTGCAAGCAAAAGGTTCGTAGAAAACATCACAAGCTCCCCTTTTAATTGCACTTGTGTGTATGCATATATTCAGTACTATCATGTATACTAAGTTATATCAATGAGCTGGCGTATGTTTTGACAAGGTCGCCATCTTCGGCCCCATCCTAAGGATCCAAGAATTCTTAGAGCTGTCATTCTATGCATGTTTTGCGAAAGCTTTTGTAAAATTTGACCTCTTATACAATCTAAAATGGAGACGCAAATAGTTTAAAAATAGATTTTTGAAAACATGATGCATAAAGTAATGAAAATGTACATTTTTTATACATTTAAAATAGTTCATATGAATGAAAAGTCTAAGTGGCGCCTATTAGACTCATTGGAACCTTAACACAACATATGTGTGTTGAGCTCGCTTTTGTTATGACCTCTTTTCTCTTTATAGAAGCCTAGGATCTAGCCTTAGGGTTTTGTAAGGACCTTCTTAGATGCCAAGAGATGAAACTTACCCGCATAGACTTTCAAACAAATTCTACATTCACATAGGGTATCAAAGGTTAAGCCTCAATCCCCAACCTTTTGATGGAATGATTGGGGTTTTGAACCAATATAAGCCCAAGTTGAATTCCTATAGGTGTACATTGACTTAAGCTACCCGTGGAGTCCAGAGTCCTAGGGATCCCCCTAATAACCTTTTGGCTACCTCATAAATTCTCTTTATGTTAAGACAAGGCCATTAAGCATGAAGCTAATCCAAGGCCAATGAACGTTTTTATCTCTAACCACACAGACATAAAAAATCTAAAAATCCCTTTATAATAAAATTCAAACCAAAGGCAGGGGTAGGTCACCAAAATTAAACTTTGGCCCCACCAGATTTTTCCCAACACTAACTAACCCTAAAATTAACATAAGTTTTGAACACATCAACTTTACCCTAAAATTTAAAATCACCTAAATTCACCAAAACTCAAGTGAACCCTTGTTAACTTGACTCAAAAAATTAAATCAATTAATAAAAAACTAAACATATCAAAATAAAATCAAAATCAATTTAAAGTGTTAAGACCAAACTCACTTAAAAATCAAAGTTAAAATAAGGAGGCAAGTTCCATAATTAACCTAATTATTTAGTTAGGTTAATTATGATAGCCCACTATGGCTAATATTTTGGTCTAACCTAATTGCCCAAGGCCATACTTAATCACTAAAGCCCGCGCTTAAACTTAGGCCCATGACTCACCCCTCATGAACCAACCAACCCCATGGATTACTAGCATGACCTATCATTAAAACACATAATTAAAAATTTAAGTGAAAATAATTAAAGTCCAAAACAAACACTGAAAGACAAGAAGACACACTTAGTAAAGCCACTCAACACATGACAACTAAGTCATAACTCCTTAGTCCAGCCCATTGGGAGTCAAACCAGACCAATTCTGGTCTTAGCCACCACGCTAAAAGCTTTCATGATCCTCTCAAGCCTTGATCATGCTTCCTCCATCTCCATTGGAGCTTACCATGGTCAAAACATAAAAAATACCAAAAAGCTCTCATCCCTTTGCCTAAGCTATTGTAATCCTTCTGCTCAATCTCTTAAGATCCACCAAAAATCCCTAAGCACCTCAGAGCTCCACATAGAGCCTCCATGGCTATAAAAGGGGGGTGACCCGAGAGCTTCATAACTCCTAAAAACTCCTCAATACCTCTCTTAAACCCTCTACCTCCAACACCAAATTTGCTCCCAAATATTAGAGTAACTTATTCCCACCATTTCCAAGCCATCTTCAGTACCCCATTACCCTAATTTCATTTCTAAAATTCAGGGGTTATCACGAACTTAAAACAAACTCCCCCGAGATTCTAATTTAACCCTCCCAAAAGCTTTACAGGGCCTTAAAACCACTGTCTCAATCAAAATCCAACTTTCCCGCACCTTCCACCATAGTCTAACTAACTCGTGCTCCCATTTGTTCTTACTCATAACTAGGACCAATTTCACCTCAAATAGAAGCAAGCAGAAGCTTCGTGGCATCAACGATCGTTTCCATCAACCCCAATCGAACTTTACCTACTGAGACATGGTATGGGTTCAAAACTCCTAGTTTAAACATTGTTTTGGTCTTTATGAAGAAGATGAACAATACATCCACACTTAACCATATATATTAGTTTGTCTCACTTTGGTGAAGCTATAGGAACAAACCAAATGCCTTTTGGTTAAGTATTGAGGGAGATCTTAACCCTTGGAGTGCGGACGACTCTCAGTTCACACACCCTTTGAGACCATTTTGGAATTGATTAAGACCAAAATGAGGTGTCGGGGAAGCCATACGTTTCTCAATATTATGGGGTAGGCAACAATGGACAATATTTTTCTCATAAATATAATTGTAGTCATGCTTAAGAATGATGTTCGAGAACTTATTATTTTTTTAACTTGTTGTATCCCAATGGGGTATTATCCACATGAGCCTCTAAAGCAACCCATGTAAATTTTAAATAGATCAACTCCATCATCCAATTGAAGAAGAATTTCAGCACGGTGAGGGGGCACTAACAAAATGCTTTTTATAGATAAGGTCGCCCCACACCTGTAAGCAGTTATTAAAAACTTGATGTTTGAATGAGATGTGGGATGACTACCCTACCATATTGTGCCTGATAAATTAACATGAACTACATTTTATGGATTTTGTGTATGAATAAGATGCAGGAAAATCATCGAACAAGCTACAATCGTGCTCATGACGTTAACGTGAACCACCTTTCGAAATCGTAGTGAAGGCTGCCTCTCACATAAGAATATGAAAAGAAATAATATTCAAGAGGTACAAATATGATTTTTTTTGTCGGTTGGCTGATGTATATCATTAGATAATGAAGCAGAGGCTTTGCATCTTTAACTTGAGAACTATGCTTATTGGAACTTTGCTTATCATAGATGACACCAAACTGATGTGGTTCGAAAGGCTTGTGCTTGTAAAGTAACGAATTATCATCTCAGTGTTGCACGAGAATCTAACACACGCTTAGATTAAATTTATGTAACAAGATGAGACAGATTGATTTTTATGCAGAAAATCATAGAAAGAGGAAAAAATAATGTGGCATTGCCCAGTTGAAATAATCCACAACAAATGGTGAGTATGTGTTCCTAATCTTCTTCTAAGTTAGAGAAGAAGAAATTATGAAGTTGATGTATAAGAATATATCAACAATAATAGTCATAATGGGTCGTAAAAGCAGTTGTCGGATGTTATGGAGACAGCAGTCTGCCATGAGTATTGTAGATGGTAGTTGTAGGTCCAACTTGTGTTTGAGGCCATTGTCGAAAGTCATTGTAATATTTGGCCACATGGGCCATAGAGGGTTGCTTCAGAAGCATTAGTTGCCCATAAAAAGCCGTAATAGGGAGTTGTAGAAGCTGTGGGTACGTTCTTATGTTGTAGAAACTGGGCTTGCATGAGCTAAGATAATGCCCATAAGTTGCAGATGTCAAAGTTAAGAATTGCATGAGTTGTGGATCATGTAGGTCATAGTTGGTCGCATGGATCATATTAGGGAGTTGGAATAATGCATATACACTGCAAATGTTGGAGTTGGGAGTTGCATGAGCTGTGAAGCGCTTAGTCCATAATTAGTCACATAGGCTCATGACAGAGAATCATAATAATGTCCGCAGGGTACAGTGGCTGAATTTGGGAGTAGCATGAGCTATGATAACCTCCTTATGCCAAAAAGACTAGAGTTGAGAGCTGCATGAGTTGTTGACTACATAAGTTGCAGCTGGTCACATGGGTTGCGATAAGGAGTTGTAATTACGTCTGTAGACCGCATAGGCCAACGTTTGAAACAACATGAGTCAAGAAAATATTTGTAGGCCATAAAGGTTGGAGTTGGGAGCTGCACGAGTTATGAATTGTATAGGCCATAGTTGGTCATATAAGTTGTGATCAGGAGCTGTAATAACGACCATTGGCCACAAATGTCGAAGTTATGACCTGCATGAGTTGTGAGCCACATAGGTCATAGTTGCCTGCATAGGCCATGACCATTGTTACACCATATTCGGGGTAACATCGTTGCACTGTAGTCGGGGTGAGTTGCATACAATTTTTAGGGTGTGCTGTAATACTGTATTCTAGGTGTGTTGTTGCTTCACATTTGGGGCGTGTTACTACACCATTTGTGGGGCGACGTCATTACTTCACAATGTATGCTAAGATTCCACGACACACTTCTTAAGTCAAGTCCTTCTTTAGGTCCTTTTTCAAACTTCACTCTAGGTCATTAGTTTTACAAGGGTGTGTGACTCTATTTATAGAGTTTGAGAGAGACTCATTACTAATAAAAAAAAATTCATACAACTTCATCAAATGACAAAAAAATTATCTGGATCATATGATGTTATGTGAACATTTGAGTGTCCTAATGATGTCAAAATCGAATAATAGTAAACTCGTTATATTTATATTGTCAAGACACTTGATTCGACTATATGCTTGTCAAATTTGAAATTCATTTGACTTCTAATTAGACACCGAAAGCTTACAAAAGTGATTTAATGGTTCAATATTGGCTTGATCCAACTCTGATTGGAGAAACTTTTTGTTTGTTTTGTCAAGCCGGTTAGTTTGACTTAGGGTGCGTTTGGGGCGGTGGTGTGGCGCTGCATCATCATTTTTTCTATTTGTCAAAACAACATTTTACTTGTTTCTCAAAAAACTGCAGCTGAAATTGCATTTTTTCACGGGACCTGACTACTTGTAGTGGCTGTTAGAAAGTCTGAGTTAAACTTTTTTTTTTAAAATATATATATATATATATATATATATATATATAATAATCACTATATTTTTTTGAAGAACAGTTTTTTCTCTTCAAACAGCTATAACAACCCAAAATTAATAAAAATTATGAATAAATTTTAAATAAAATTTAAATACAATTTATTTTAAAAGTTATTGAATCTTACGTTGAATTCTATGTGTGATGATGAAAATTCTTTGATATTAGAAATAATATCATAAATATTTATATATTCATATTATTTATATTTTTATGTATTTTTCCATAGCTTTATTTCCTGGGGCAAACTAGTGTTAAATGCTGCCTTGGTGCACAAGCTCGAAGCGTCAAACAATTCAGAAATTGAAAAGACCTTAGAGCTGATAAGATCGAGCGTCCTTCTAATCGGGGGGAGAGAGAGAGAGAGAGACGGCGCGTGAGCTTGAGGCCGGGTAATGGCTTGGAGGCAACTCCTTACGCAGGTACGACTTCTTTGCCTCATCATATGATTTATCCGAGTGATCGATTCGTGGAACCTTCTTTTATTAGAGCAAGAGACGATTGAACTGTTTGTGTGCGAATCTGTATCAGATTCAGTTTCTGTTTCGTTTATCTACTTATGGGATTCAATCTTGTGGGGTTTGATCTAGAAAATTTGTGAGTTCTGTACACATATTTCACAACATGGATGATCTTTTGTCTGTCATTGAAAGAAGAAAAGGGTGTATTTAAGGGCACGAGTCTTCTGATATCGAGGCAAATAAGAATTCATTTTGAGGTGCCTGTGAAGGAAACCTGAGAGGTTAATTATTTCACACAATTTTGAACCTTTTCAGGTTCAAAATTTGAAAAGCAGTGGCATTGTCGTCAAGGCACGATTACCTTTTTCATAATTTGAGGAGGAGTTTGGTTCATTGGGGTGCATTATTTGATTTTTGACCGTCTATCCAATTGAATTCCATGGTAGGTTGTTTAGTTCAATATAAAATAAATGTTGAACTTTAAATGAATTCTAAATGAATTAAAATTTTACATTGCATTTATTTTCTGCTGACCAAACTTCAAGATTTTTAAAACTTCTACATTTCTCTTACAGTGCACTCCTAATTCCACCCACCAAACGACGCCATAACAAGAATCTCTTTCTTCACTCACAGAAATTAAGCATGTTTACACTTTATTACCATCTTTTGATTCTATCTGGTTTTTTGGGTGGTTTTTTTATTTTGTTTTAATTCATTATTAAAAGTCATGTAATCATATTTTCATTCTAACCTGTCCATTTTTAAATGTATTTTGATTTCTAGTATCATATATTGTTATTTAAGTTTGATGTGCAATAGACTACAGTTGAATTTGAAAGTTTAAATGAGATTAAATCATTTTATAGGTTTTGGTCTCTTTTTTCGCCATGTGCAGGCATTTTCAAGCTGTTCATGCTATTTGAAAATCATTTTTTACAAATTGATTTGCTAGCTAAAACTCCTAAACTTATTTCTTCCAGAACTTAATTGCTTTCACATTCAGTTGTGATGGTTGAAATTTCATGTTTTTGTAGTTTGATATGAAAAAATACATTCTGGGGTATGCTTTCCTTGCTGTACAAATAGCTTGTGTTTCATCTTTCTTCGTTCCTTTGCAGTCTCTGTGATTTAGTTTTATTCATCTCATAATCCCTTAACATTAATCACATTCTCTCCCATTCCTACCTACATGTACAATTTTGCATGCCATTGTCAAAGCTCAAGTGTGAAGGCGGCGTAGGTTTACTTTAACATTTTGTTTTCGGAAATTTACAAATGTAGAACACTATTCTTATGTATTTTACACATCTCAAACCAAATATTCATATTTACATGCATAACATTTCGGTGCTTTATACCCAAAAGGTGTTTTCCTCTTTTAAAAAGTGATAATAGTGCTATCTTTTATGTGATATTAAAGATTTGAGTGGTATGTGTGTAAATATGAAAGCTTCGGTGTTAGATATGTAAATACATAATAATTGTGTGCTATGTATGTAAATGCTTTTTTTTTTGCACTAAATCTACTATGTTTATTTCAACAGGTTGGTAAGAGGCACTTAAAGTGCCCTATTTCTCACAAATTAAGTGGTCATCCATCTCCTAACTTGTACAAGGTCGACAATGGTTAGTATTGAGTATTATTGTTTAGATTAGTCTGTCCCATAATGACTATTTTCTTGCCCATCTGATCTGATGCATTTACATATTTATATAGTTAGGAAAATTTAGTTATGCACTTCTTAATTCTTATATTTTTATTTATCTAATACCAAAACATTAATTTTTTCATACATACCGCCTTATCTATTCATGAAAAGGTAATTTTCACTTTTTAAAAGTAGTATTTTTGATGTGATATGAATAAATGTAAAAATTAGAGTTTTGGTGTTAGATATGTAAGTTTATAGGAATTGGGTATTATGCATATGAATGCGTCATATATTTATTTGTTAAATCATGATTTGTCTGTGAATCACACCCAAAGAATAGAATGTAAATAGGAAGAGATAGATAGAAAGAGAGAGGAATGAACGGTAGTCCGTCGCGTCTTATTCATAAAATGCTTCCCTTATTTATAAAGAGTGTACAATGGTGATATTATATTCTTGCCCATGTTTGAAAGAGGTCCGTATTAGGGTATTTTTAGTATTTTACATGTATGAGCTTATCATCCGACTATTTTCTGGCTCGACCGACTAAACATAACTAGCTTCTGGTCGATGTGATTAGCTTGGTCGGCCAAGCTTAGTTTGTATGAATCGGTCTGCTGATCTAATCTAACTGTCAATCTTTAATCCTTGGTGAGGAGTCTCTGGATGTCCATGAGATGGTTAGAGATATTGTGGAACTGGATATTCCCTTGGATCGACCTTTCTGGAGGATAGGCTATCATGTCGGGCTGAAACTCTTTGTAGCGGTTGGCTCGACTGTTCTTTTGTCTTGTTTCTGGGCAAATGACTTCTGCTTGAATCATCCGGTCTTTTTTTTTTGTTCGCCTCATGGTTTGGTCGGTTTTTGCCTTTTTGGCTTGACTCGCATAACTTCGCTCGATTTTCTAGCATCGGGCCTTCACTGTACCCTTCCCTCTGGATTGTTGTATCTCTTTAAGATCAATGCCGACAAATTTTTGATGCACAATATTGTATTATATATGGTTTTATAAAACACAAACAAAATATTATGCTTTTATCATAAACAAATTTGTCAAATAATAATAATAATAAAAACTTTCCAAACAAATTAAACAAATAAGCAAACTTTATAATAAAAAAACTCTCTGAGGGAATTTCAAACCTAACAATGAATGAATATCATTTTGTCTAGCTCTTAAGTTGGATATGTATTTGTGATTTTCTATTAAGATCAAATTATGATGTGCAGCTCTTTAGCTTGATGTGACTCCCCATGCTTTCTTCTATAAATGTGTTATTGGTGAATTAATCTGAATCCCTCCCGTCCTTGAAGCTGAAGTTTTCAGCTCACTTTTAAGCTTTTTAAATACTCCATTATGTTTGTTGCCAAGGATGTTGTAAATCTGGGTTTAATTTTGAACATCTATCATTCAGAGCCTTTCGGTCTTCATGTGTTAAAAGCTCAATTGCTCTTGCATTATTAACTCTTTGTGTGTTAAAATCTCAAATTTATAATTTTAAAATTCAACGATTAATTTAAATATTCATTGAAATGCTTTTATTTGTAATCACTAGTGGGCTATTGAGCCTTTTATAAATCAAACCATATGTTCAATTGTTATAATTAAAAATGATGATAATTTTTAATTACTTAAAATTTTCTTTCATTTATCACATTATTAAATCCAATCGTCGACCAACTGATAATTTTATTAGGAGAATAGATGTTTTGAATTTAACTTTTGGTAAGAAAGATAGAGGTAAACTTAAAAAGACGCTGGGCATGTTGCATAAATAATAATCTTAATGTATGAGAATTAAATGAAAATATGACACTCAATATGACACATTGGAGAAAAAAGATTCATGTTGCCGCACCAATGTCTTTCCTTGTTGTGGCCGCCTAGGACAGTCAACATTGTTGTTCTTTCCTGCTGTCTTCTTTTGGAATCTGCTGCCAACCCTCCCTTTTACTGTTTTTGACTCCTCACAGCGTTTTAGCCTCCCCATGACTGCTGCTAGTGCTGTTCCGGTGCTCCATCCTCGCTACCCTCGCTGTCCCAACCCTGTACCGTTGCTATCACACACACAACACCTTCCTTTTGCTGTTTTCCTGCTATCCAGCCGTCACAAACAGCAAATTGCTGCTGTTTGGACTGCTGTCTCTTGCTGCCCTACTGTTCCGGCCGCCTAAAATCGCAGTCACTCCTTTTTCACAGCTCGAAAACTCCTTTCCTACATTGCTGCATCTCTCCAGGGCACCTAACCGTCACCGCTATCAGTTGGGATTCACCGTAACACAAGTTTGTGTCACGTGTGTTGTATTTTTATTTTCAAGTATGCTTGATTATAATTGCCTATTTGCTTCCATTAATAATATGTAGCAGACCACATGTAGTGAGATAAAGGCTTTATTATTGTTGTTGTCACATTATTAAATCAATTTAGTTAATATTGTGTTATGGTGAATTGATTTAATAATGTTTGTTCCATTATGTCTGTTGCCAAGGATGTTGTAAATCTGGGTTTAATTTTGAACATCTATCATTCAGAGCCTTTCGGTCTTCATGTGTTAAAAGCTCAATTGCTCTTGCATTATTAACTCTTTGTGTGTTAAAATCTCAAATTTATAATTTTAAAATTCAACGATTAATTTAAATATTCATTGAAATGCTTTTATTTGTAATCACTAGTGGGCTATTGAGCCTTTTATAAATCAAACCATATGTTCAATTGTTATAATTAAAAATGATGATAATTTTTAATTACTTAAAATTTTCTTTCATTTATCACATTATTAAATCCAATCGTCGACCAACTGATAATTTTATTAGGAGAATAGATGTTTTGAATTTAACTTTTGGTAAGAATGATAGAGGTAAACTTAAAAAGACGCTGGGCATGTTGCATAAATAATAATCTTAATGTATGAGAATTAAATGAAAATATGACACTCAATAGGAGACATTGGAGAAAAAAGATTCATGTTGCCGCCCCCACTTAGTGAGATAAAGGCTTTGTTGTTGTTGTTGTCATCACATTATTAAATCGAGTTAGTCAACATTTTAAAGCTATTTGTACGTTCAAATTCACATTTTGAATTATTTTGCAAGTTCAAAATTCCATATTTTAATTTATTTGCAAATTCAAAGAATTCAAAAATTGATGCTTGAGTGCCAATTTCCACCGCATAACCATGCCACTGACATTGGAAGTTGGGGGTGGGGGCAGGACCAGGGCCGGGGACACGGCAAATGCCGCAGGCCGACTAGCTTGGTCAAAGTGATAGAGGATAGAGCTGTCATTCCTTGCTCATGCTTCCCTCCTACTTGGAGCGGGGTCCTATCCTCTTTATCCTGAGACTACATATATGTTATTTGTTCTGCTCTAGGTTAGATTTGGCTCATATTTTTTTCATGATAGCCGCCAGCTTCCAGTGATCCTTTTTGAGGGTTGTATCTAAAGATGAAAATGTGCTTCAATTGTAACTCATCTGAGGTAGTAACGTTATCCCCCTACACCGCTTGCTTCGCTACCAATGTCTTTCCTTGTTGTGGCCGCCTAGGACAGTCAACATTGTTGTTCTTTCCTGCTGTCTTCTTTTGGAATCTGCTGCCAACCCTCCCTTTTACTGTTTTTGACTCCTCACAGCGTTTTAGCCTCCCCATGACTGCTGCTAGTGCTGTTCCGGTGCTCCATCCTCGCTACCCTCGCTGTCCCAACCCTGTACCGTTGCTATCACACACACAACACCTTCCTTTTGCTGTTTTCCTGCTATCCAGCCGTCACAAACAGCAAATTGCTGCTGTTTGGACTGCTGTCTCTTGCTGCCCTACTGTTCCGGCCGCCTAAAATCGCAGTCACTCCTTTTTCACAGCTCGAAAACTCCTTTCCTACATTGCTGCATCTCTCCAGGGCACCTAACCGTCACCGCTATCAGTTGGGATTCACCGTAACACAAGTTTGTGTCACGTGTGTTGTATTTTTATTTTCAAGTATGCTTGATTATAATTGCCTATTTGCTTCCATTAATAATATGTAGCAGACCACATGTAGTGAGATAAAGGCTTTATTATTGTTGTTGTCACATTATTAAATCAATTTAGTTAATATTTTAAAGTTATTTTTAAGTTTAAATTCACATTTTGAATTATTTTGCAAGTTTACAAAATTACATTTTAAATATGTGCAGTTTTATAGAGTTCAAAAGTTTGAGTCATATGTAAGTCCAAAAAAAAAAACGACTGTCGTCTGGCATCGTCCCCATTTAATGGACTGCATCGGGGTGTCTAACATGCCCAACTATCTATAAGATACGCTAATCAGTGTCGTGAGACATTGCAGCCATAAAGGAGCATTCTAATTCATCCGTTTATAAGACATGTATTCGTTCTCAATTAATCTCAACACTCCTATGAATATTGTCTCTGAAAATGGTCGACCAGCGTTTCCTTGGTCAATGCTCCATTACCGCTATATTGCCATTCATGGAAGAGCCTCCCAGTTATATCTTACAGAAGCTTCTTATCAATTTTTTTTTCAGTTAAATAGAATGGGAGGGAAAGAAATAGGGCTGATGTGTTGGCTCGGGTTGAGGAGTGAATATGGGTGCATCTTGCGGCTGGGGTCATGGTCGAATATGTAAGAGGCTAATGACTGGCTTCTATTCTGCTTCTTGTAGAGGAAGACAAAGTGGAAATAAAGAAAAATGAGAATTTCATAAGTTTTTGTGTGTCACGATCTTGTTGTCGCTTTCTCTGTTTGTTATAATCGCAACAATATCGCTCAAATAAGTAAGATGAGGGCTTTTAGAATAGAGAGGAGTTTTGGGTTTTGGCGGCTTATTGGAGCGACTAGGACAACGAGACTAAAGATGTGGCTTCGTTCCCCTCTACAAACATAAGTTTCAAATGTCTCTGTTTGTTGCGATCCCGTCGTTTCCCGTAATTGTTTTCCCTTATTTCCTTAGCCATGATTGTATCACGAGTGAGACAGGCGAACAGGGAGAGCAGGCTACTTCTGTGTGCGAACTAGAGGGGAAAAGGGCTTCAACTGGGTTTCTGCGTGCAATCTCGAGTGGGTCTTGTTAGAAACAATAGGCAGACGAGAGTTTCAAAGGTCTTTGTACGCCGCGATCCCATAGTTGCTTACCATATCGCAAAGCTTGCAGGCACAAATAGGAAGGAAGGTTTGAGCGGGCTGTTTGCGAATATTGGAGGAGGAGGCAAAATTTGCAACTGGAGGGTGGAAGAAGTGTTTGACCTCTGGTTCATGTGGCTAGGGCTAACAAATTGTGCGGGATAGGGAGAAAATACTGGAGATGGGAGGTCCCGTACACTGCAATACCCGCATTTCTTTTCCCGAGTCCAAAAGAAGAGAAAGACGACCCCCTATTTGAGATTTATATTTTGTGCCTATATCAATACAAGAGAGTAAGAATGTGGGAGCAATTATTGAGGTAGGGCTAGGGGTGTAAAGGAGCCGAGCTTGAGCGAGCCTAGGCACTATCTGTGTTCGGCTTGTTAAACATATCATTGTTTGTGCTCAACTCATTTATATATCGAGCTTAAAAAATTTATTCGTGTTCAACTCGTTTGCTTAATGAGGCGAATACGAGTAATTCAGGAACAACGAACCATTTGTACAGCCTAGTCACACGACCGTAAGATGCTAAGGTTAGGGGCAAGGTTTAAATCTTATTATTTATATTAAAATATTCATTTCAATAGAATTATATATATATTTATTCTGTTTTTTAAATTAATAAATTTAATTAATTTTAAATATCTGTAGCCTTGTAGTCAATTAAATTATTTAAAAATAATACTCATCAAAATTTATTTATGTCTAGTCAAATCAAGCTAAACACAAAATGAATAAAACTTTCTTTGAGTTCATATTATGGAGAGCGCAAAAAAATTTTATGTGTTTGGCTTTTTTGCTTGAACAAATTGAACATGAGTTACTTAACAAGCCGAACAACGAACCGTTTTACACAAACAACGAGCCGTTTTGACAGCCCTAACTAGGGCGAGAGCAGGGATGGCATTAATTCATTTAAAATTCCTTTTTTTAAAATTCTATTTTTACCTTCAACAGTGAATTGACAATTTATGAGCCAAACTGTCGGAATAAGGTTGTTTTGGCTCATTTTTTCTGTTTTTTTTCCTCCAATTAATGCACAACCTAATTGGAAGAGCAGTGCTGAATTTTTTTTTTTGTTTTGGTTGAACTCTTTTTGTTAAATTATAATATATATTATTTTGCTCTAAAAAAACACAAGTTTTGGTTGTACATAGTTGTAATCGTTTTATTTGGCTATTTATTTCCTAAGAATATTTATTCGCAGCATTTTTTCTTTGTCAACTATTTCAGGAAGTCATCTTGGAAATTATCATGAAAGATGGCAATCAAGTTATGCTGGTGCTTTTTCTCGTAGGCTACATGATGCAGATTCACCTAGCGATATGACTCTACTTAAAGAACTTTATAGAAGAGATCCAGAAGGGGTTATTCGGCTATTTGAAAGTCGGCCTTCATTACATTCTAACCCTGCTGCCCTTGCTGAGTATGTTAAAGCGTTAGTTAAGGTTGACAGGCTCGATGAAAGCTCATTGCTAAAAACACTACAAAGAGGTATGGGCATTTACATACATACCCCCAATTCATATGTATTTACATATCTATCACCTATATTTTAATTTTTACATTTTTACCATCACAAATCTTTCAAATTACTTAAAAAATTCCACTATTTTATCTTTTACAAAGTGAAATACACAGTTTCATACACAGGTAAGGTGATAGGTGTGTAAAAATTGAAGTTTCGGTGTTATATATGTAAATACATAGGTATTGAGTGGTATGTATGCAAATCTTCCGTTCTTTTGTTGGTTAAGTAGAATTTTTATGCATGCATTCGTGTTCCATTAATGCCCTTCTCAATAAGGATATTTTTTCATGAATATTATCTTGTTGCTTATGCTTCTAATTTGTTGGCTGTGCAATTGATGTTGGACTATTTGCATCAGAAACTACCGATTTACTGATTTATCCAGAGTTTTTCTTTAAGTTTCTTAGTACCTGGGACTCTCAAGTTAATTTTAGGAGTTTCTTTGAGTATGCTATCTGCTTTCCAAGTTTATTTTTTACATTCAACATTGCATAACTTTTATAGTTTACTTGTGACAGACATTGATATTGTGTAGGTGCTTTTGCACTTTTTAAGAGTTATTTTTTATAATATTTCTGGTCCTGATTTCTATGTAGGCGTTGCTTCAATGCAAGATTACTTAATCATATTTTTTTGTCTTTTTATGCCTTGTGATGGGTACATTAGGATTGTTGTTAATGTGAATTTAAATATCCTTTCTTGGCACTTCTATTACCTTTAGAGCTAAGAATACAAAAAAAATTGTGTTTATATTTCAGTTTCTTTTGTTTCATTTGGATATTTGGACCAAATTTTGGTAGTTATATTTTGACTTTCCCTTCCGCCCTATCGTTCCCTCTGCCGCCGCCGCCTTCTTCCCTACTGCAGCCACCCCGAAGGATAGCATCTTTACTGTTCCCTGCAACCATCACACCTCCCGGCCCTTCAAGACACCAAGTCTCCCTGCTCTGCTCAGCCACACATCCCTCCTTTCCTCCTGCTGCCCAGCCATCCCTCTGACCTTCTCTTGCTGCTCTGCAGTCACGCCTCCCATTCCTCTGCAGTCCAACCACATCTTCTCTCCTGCAGCTCCACTGCAGCGCACTCTCCAGCCTCCCTGCCGCAGTTTTCCACCAGCCCACCACAGCCACCCGGCGTCTTTCCATCCTTTTTAATCGACCACCACCCCTTTGAGATACAACATTAGTTGCGTTTGAGTCTAGTATGTTGCTATATCTATTTCCATTTGTGTGATTGTATTTCTCTTTTTTGAATTCAACGATAATATTTGATTTTCTATCTTTATTAGGGTGTAACTCCGGTATCAATATATAAATGTTAATTTGATTCGCTCCCCTCACGTGTCTCGAGGTGTATAAGCTTGAGACCTGTCTTGAATGCAAAGGGTTTAGACCTCATTTAGACTCGAAATTGGAAGCCTTAAGGTGCTTACTGCATGTCTCATGGAGAGGCGGGCATCTTGAATGCCTTTTTAAATCTTGGCCGCTAGAGATGGCAGATGCAACTGGGGCTTAGTTATCCATAGTTTGCTTCTTGGACAATATGTAGTGGTTTTCTGGATTGTTCTTCTGTTAATCTACATCTTTATTTCACTAGTTGAAGTACGACAATCCAGATTTATTTCGCTAGTTGAAGTACAGCAATCCGGTGAATATATGTATCTTAATATAGGTATGGCTGATTCGTTGAGGAACGAGGAGAGCATCAGCAATATTCCAGGCTTGAAGAAACGGGGTTTAGCAACTAAAGAGGGGGTTCTTGGGACTGCAAATTCTCCGATTCACATGGTGACAGCAGAAACCAGTAATTTTAAAGAGCAATTATGGCGCACATTTCGCACTATTGCACTTACCTTTCTTGTGATTTCTGGGGTTGGTGCGCTTATTGAGGATAGAGGAATTAGCAAAGGTATGTTTTTGCCTGGAATTATCTTAAATTTCTCGTAATTATCGTTTGACCCAAATTGTATCCTAATATTGCTGCACAGGGCTTGGACTGCATGAGGAGGTGCAGCCAATCATGGATTCTAGCACAAAATTTCTTGATGTAAAGGGAGTTGATGAGGCTAAAGCTGAATTAGAGGAAATTGTCCATTACCTTCGGGATCCTATGGTAAAAGAAAATAGCGGCATTTAAATACATACCACCTAATTCTTATGTATTTACATATCTAACACCTAAACTTTTTTGTACTTTTATACCACTCAATATTTCATGTTACATAAAAAATACCACTATTTTAATTTTTAAAAGGTGAAATTTTCCTTTTACACGCATAGGTAAGGCGGCATATATATATCAATTGAAGTTTAGGTGTCAGATAGGTGAACACATTGGAATTGAGTGGTATGCAAGTAAATCTTCCTAGAAAAAAATATTTATGCAATTATTTTAATTGGTTGTTATACATAACATTGTTCTGCAATATCTTATTCTTATTTAGCTTTTGCTTTAGTTGCTAATTCCATTTCTTTTTTTTTTCTCCTCTGAAGATTTATACCTTCAACAATCTGCATAAACATAAAGCTTCATTGCACATCTGCATAAATTTGAAGTATGAAAAGTCATTAAATTCATTAAAAATCATATATGTGAAATTATATATGATTAATATTGACAATGGTATCTCAGATCCCCAAAGCCAAATATAACTATATTGTACTCCGGCACATTAATAACCAAGATAGACATGATATATCTATTATAACCATTTGTCTCATAAGCTTTATATCACAAGGATTCACATTGTATGTTAGTAAGGAACTAAGGATTACCTATGCCATGGCTAAATATTAGGGACATTTAACTACATACCATCTGGTTCTCATGTATTTACGTATCTAACACCTAAAATTTACTTTTTAGATTTATATCACCCAAATATTTCTTATCACTTAAAAAATACTTCTATTTTAACTTTTTAGTGAAATATATTTTCATGAATAGGGAAGGTGGCTGTATGTAAAAATTGAAGTTTAGGTGTTAGATTTGTAAATACATAACGTTTGAGTGGTATTTTCAACCACCCGAGCATAAGGACAAATCAAACAAATAAAATACCTCTTATCAAAAATCTATTTCACCTTAAATTTAAGGATTATGTCCTCTAACAAAGTAGGCACGTGGATATTTAATGAGTAACATTGCTTATTGAATGTCATTATGGCAATACCATTACATGGAGTTATTGTAAGGTTAAAGCATCACTAAACTTATATTGTATGCTTTTGTTAAGAACATGCTTTATAATTTTAATTAGGTTTTATTTGCTTTTGAAAGGTTATATGATACAAACCATCAAATTGACACCAGGTGTTAAACAAGTAAATGTCTTAGTTCCTACTGTTCTAATTTACATATATATCACCCAATTCTTATGTATTTATGCATGTAACACCCAAATTTTATTTTTTACATTTATAACACTTGAATCTTTTTTATCACATAAAAAATACCACTATTTAATATTTAAAAAGTGAAATACACCTTTTCATGTATAGATAAGGTGGCATTTATGTAAAAATTGAAGTGTAGGTGTTAGATATGTAACAAGATAAGAATTGATTGGTATTTATGTAAATTTTCCTTCTATTTTTCAGCGTTTCACTTGCTTAGGTGGGAAGCTTCCAAAAGGCGTCCTCCTTGTTGGTCCCCCTGGCACTGGAAAGACCATGTTAGCTCGGGCTATTGCAGGAGAAGCTGGAGTTCCCTTTTTCTCTTGTAGTGGAAGCGAGTTTGAAGAGATGTTTGTT
Organism: Phalaenopsis equestris; assembly: GCF_001263595.1. Taxonomy (NCBI): domain Eukaryota; kingdom Viridiplantae; phylum Streptophyta; class Magnoliopsida; order Asparagales; family Orchidaceae; genus Phalaenopsis; species Phalaenopsis equestris. Next base: position 17,091,739 of record NW_018164444.1, read on the forward strand.
GGCGTAGGAGCAAGGAGGGTTAGGGACCTTTTCGCCGCAGCTAAAAAGCGGTCTCCCTGTATAATTTTTATTGATGAGATCGATGCAATTGGTGGAAGTCGTAATCCAAAGGATCAGCAGTACATGAAGATGACACTTAATCAATTGCTTGTTGAACTTGATGGTTTTAAGCAAAACGAGGGGATTATTGTCATCGCCGCAACAAACTTTCCAGAGTCATTGGACAAGGCACTGGTGAGGCCTGGGCGTTTCGATCGTCATATTGTTGTCCCGAATCCAGATGTCGAGGGTCGAAGACAGATTATGGAATCCCATATGTCTAAGGTGAGTCAAAACCTTTCGTAACACATAAAAAATACCGCCATTTTAAATTTTAAAAAGTGAAGGACTCTTTTTTCATGCATAGCTGAGGTGGTATGCATGTAAGTAATTGGAGTTTATGTGTTAGATATGTAAATAGATAGATATTGAGTGGTATGCATGTAAATCTTCTTAAATAATATTGTTTTTAAATTGCAGCTAAAATTATATACCGTCACTTGATGTTCTCTTCTGTTTTGTTTGCTACATTGCATCTGCTGGTATTTAAACCAGCTGCTTGAATACTCTATCTGACCTGGTAGTACTGCAGGACCTTAAAACTCTCTGAAATTCAGTAGACAGATCAATTAATGGAATTGTATATGAAACTCTATTAGTTAGTCCATTCTAGTTGAGAATTTATAATAGGGGCATTTACATAAATATCACAGCACACAATTCTTATGTATTTACATCTCACACCTGAACTTTCATATTTACACGGCACTCAAATCGTTAATATCACATAAAAAATAGCACGATTATCACTTCTTTTCATGCTTAGTTTTAAAGCACCAAAGTTCTATGTATGTAAATATGAAAGTTTAGGTGTGAGATATGCAGATACATAAAGTATTGTGTGCTATGTCTGTGAATTTCCGTTTATAATAATATTTTCAAATTTCTAGCAAATCCATTCTACGGGAAGCATGGTGTTTCTTTCCACACAGTTATATGCAAATGGTACAGTTAGCCAGGTTACAGCTCCTATGTTGTTCCATTAAGTATCTCAGGTACATTAAAAATGGAAAAGATGGCTAATTTGTGGATTCTGTGGAACCAAAGTCTAAAAATTAGCATAAAATGATAAAAAATGTTTTGAAACCTGTAAAATTATTGTAATTTGTAAGCCTGCAAAATATTGTGCTCTGTTAAATAAACTTGGATACCAATACCATAATTGTTGCATAAGACGTTCATGCATGTTGAATTACAAAGCAACGTTATTCTTGTCCATCTACTTCTGCTACTAACAAGATTACAAGGCATTACACTAATTTTGTTTGCACTTTGGTATGCAATTTTTAATTGTTTTACCTGCTTTCTTGTATTTTTATTTGGCGCAGATCTTGAAGGCAGATGACGTCGACTTGTCAATCATAGCAAGAGGCACGCCCGGTTTCTCGGGCGCCGACCTTGCAAACCTGGTTAACATGGCTGCTCTCAAGGCTGCCATGGATGGGGCCAAAGCTGTCACCATGGCTGATCTTGAATACGCAAAAGACAAGATAATGATGGGTAGCGAGCGCAAATCTGCCGTGATTTCCGACGAGTCGAAGAAGCTAACTGCATACCACGAAGGCGGTCATGCTCTTGTCGCCATTCATACCGATGGCGCTCTCCCCGTCCACAAGGCTACGATCGTGCCCCGTGGAATGGCTCTTGGTATGGTCGCCCAGTTGCCCGACAAGGATGAGACGAGCCTCTCTCTAAAGCAAATGCTCGCACGGCTTGATGTCTGCATGGGTGGACGCGTTGCGGAAGAGCTTATATTTGGGGAGAACGAAATCACTTCTGGAGCTTCGTCGGATCTTCAACAAGCGACCTCCATTGCTAGAGCCATGGTGACAAAGTATGGGATGAGCAAGGAGGTGGGAGTTGTTGCGCATAACTATGATGATAATGGGAAGAGCATGAGCACAGAGACGAGGCTTTTGATTGAGAAAGAGGTGAAGCAGTTCCTGGAGCGGGCGTATCACAATGCAAAAACTATTCTGTCTAATCATAACAAAGAGTTGCATGCTTTAGCCAATGCTCTATTGGAGAAGGAAACTTTAACTGGAGCTCAGATCAAGCATTTGCTTGCTCAGGTTAACTCGCAGCAGCAAGCGGCGGTAATTCCGTTGCAGCAGAATTCAACGATGCCGGCAGCATCTTCGCAACCTTCAGCTGCGGCGGCGGCGGTGGCAGCTGCTTCTGCAGCGGTGAAAGCGAAGGGGGTTGCACAACCAGTAGTGGGATCTTAGAGCACAAATTTTACAGGCTGTTGTGTGTATATTTGATTAAATTTGGTGGTTCTCTTGCATCATGGAGGCTACAGGCTTGAAAGCATCACGAGAGAGGTGATTCTAATATCCATTTTCATTTTTTCAGGCATGTGTATTTAACCAAGTTTACACTTCACACTTATTTAAACATAGAATCAAAGGGATTTTGCATTGTATTATGACTGGAAATTTGGTGGATGTTTAGTTGTTTTAAACATCTTATTGAGCTAATTGTCACAGTAATGAATAGTTGAGGCCATTTGCTTTTACTAATTATGGGAAATCCACCTCTCTATACTGTATTTTTTTTTTTTTTTTTTGAAAAATTTACATGCATACCTCACAATTCTTATGTATCTACATATCTAACACCTAAAGTTTAATATCTACATACATATCACTCAAATTGTTAACATCACATACAAAATACCACTTTGGTGTGAAAAACCTATGCATAAAAAGTGATGTTTCACTTTTAAAATGTTAGTAATAGTGGTATTTTATTAGTGATGTTCTTTGGAGAGTTCTAGAGAGAAAAGTTTTGATATGACTTATATTCAAGTTATTAACGGTATGTATGCTAGAGTTGTTACTTTTGTTCGAACAGTAGGAGGACTGACAAAGTTTTTTTCTATTTTGATTTGATTACATTAGGGATCGACTATAAACCCATGTCGCTTTGTTTTAGTTATGGATGATCTTATTGGGCATTTACAGAAGGATGTACCTTGTGTATGCTTTTCATTGATGATATCCTTCTTGTGGATAAGACTAGAAAAAAAGTTCGGGAAAAACTTGAATTATGGAGATCTCTACGTTGGAGTCTAAAGGCCTTGGAGTCTAAAGGCCTTCGACTAAAGGCCTTCGATTAAGTAGAACTAAAATTGAATACATAGAATGTAATTTTAGTAGTAGTAACTCTAGTGCCAAAATTGTAACTATGAGTGATCAAATCCTTAAAATGTGTGAACGCTTTAGATATCTCGGGTCTATTGTTTGATGGTGATATAGATGGGGATGTTATTAGTAGAATTCGAGTTGCTTGATTGGATGAATGTTTCGAGTCTATTGTGTGATAGAAAATTATCGCTTAGACTGAAAGGAAATTTTATAAGCTGGTGGTGAGACCTATAATGCTTTGCGTCGCAAAATGTTGGCATTTAAAAGAGAAGCATAAGACAAAGTTGTGTGTTGTTGACATGAGAATGCAAAGGTGCGTGAGTGGATTAATGCTTAGAGACAAAATGCGAAACAAATCTATCCGTGAAAGGGAAATAAGCTTAGAGAGTCTTTTTATATGCTATGGTCACATTAAATGTCGATCATGATCCGGTTAGGAGAGTAGATGTTTGAGTTTTGATTTATGTTAAGAAAGGCAGAGGTAGACTTAAAGAAGACTTAGTCACATTGTATAAAAATATTCTTAGTTTATTAGAATTAAATAAAAATACGACTCTTAATAGAACACAATGGAGAAAAAGTATTTATGTAGCCGTCTCCACTTAGTGGGATGAAGGCTTGTTATCTTTGTTTTAGTTCTCTTTTTTGCTTATTTTGGAGGTTTATTGCTCATCTTACTTAAAAAGAGAAAAATTTACATACATACCGCACAATTCTTATGTATTTACATATCTAACACCTAAAGTATGATGTTCACATTTAATATTAAAGTTTTGGCATTAGATATGTAAAAATATAAGAAATTTATGCAAATTCCCCCCAAAGAAAAATGTTAAACTTCTGTTCTTTTTTTGCATGATTAACAAATTTTATCAATTGGTCTTTTGGAGCTCTCACTGTTAACATTAGTTCTTGATTATTTTGTAGTATGTATGAAGTGGCAGGTTAGACTTGAAAAATCAAAGCTAGTGGAAACTATTCAAGCTCTGATACATTTTTAACAACAAAACTTCAATGTTTACTCTCAGAACCCTTTAATTTTTAAATATTAAACATTCACACTCCCATCTTTTTCGCCTTTTGCTTGTTCGCATGTTGATGTTCTCCTCGAGCACCTCTTAGCTTGAGTTTGATTAATTAATCGAGTTTGAACTCAAGCTCGAGCTTAATTCTGTAAATTTGAGACGACTTGTTTAGAACTAAAGAAATTAAAAAAAAAATAAATCTAAGTTAGTGTTGTACTTAAAAATGATAAATAGATCGAGCATTTTAGAAATAATTAATAAGAAATCGTTTGTTATGAAATGTAAAATATTATTTTTAAAATTTTAAAGTAATTTAAAGAAAAATTCATGAAATTTAATGTATTTTAAGTATACTTTTAATTTAAATTTTTTTAAGCTAGCTCGACCTTAGAATAGGAAAAATTATTATGTCTGGATTCTGGACATAGAGGTATGTCTGGACTCCAGAGTCCAATAAAATCACACCACGTGGAGGTGACAGAAAAATTTAAAAAAAATTCGTTTTGGCACAAGGGAATATTCTCTCGTGTTATTGTGCTTTATTCAGGTAATATTGTGATGATATTCATGTATTATTGTGTTATGAGAATATTTTCGGTGTTATAATAACATAATAACACATAAATACCACCACAATACCACCTTAATAATGCGAAATAACACTGGAGAATATTCTCTTGTGTTAAAATGATTTTTTTTAAATTTTTCTGTCACCTCTATGTGACGTGATTTTATTGGACTCTGAACTTACTTTTACATCTGGAGTCCGGACGTAATAATTTTTCTTAGAATAAGCAAGAGATGAGGAGGAGAGGCAAGCAAGTGGAGGAAGTAGAAAAGTACATGGGGAAAAAGGTAAGAATTCAATAAATATTATCATGAAAAAAAATGAGGTATTCACGTATATACCGCCAAAGTTTTTATTTATTTACATATGTAATATCTAAGCTTACTTTTTTTATATTGATTAAAGTTGCCAGTGGGAATTATTACAACCCCAGTTTAACAAAAATTTTTCTGTGAGGACTCCTGAGGTAGTTTTACGTGCGGCGCATGGTGTTCTTGAGTTATTTTCAGGTTATTTCAGAGTTATTTTTTAAAAATCCCGAAATAACCTAAAAATAACCCGCGATCTTTATTTTTAGGTTATTTCTAAGTTATTTTGGGATTATTGAAAATAACCCAGAAATAACCTGAAAATATCTCAGGAATAAACTGCACCGCACGTAAATATACGTCAGGCGTCTGGATAGAAAATGCGCCCCCAGTTTAAAGGGTATGAGAACTATTTTGACATTCTATAAATTTTGGGACTAAAACGACCTCATGTAAATAGTTAGGGAGTTATTTTTGAACTTTGCTCTTTTTATCTTTATACCCCTTAAATTTTTCCATAAAAATATCACTATTTAAAAATTTAAAAAATAAAATATATATTTTAATGCATAGATAATGCGGCTTATATGGCTTAAAGTTGATTTCTAATAAAAATATTCTCACTTTTAACTACACAATATTAAATTAGAGTTTGTCTTAATCAGCAATACTTAGAGTATATTTGCAATATTTAAGAAAAACCATGGTTTTAATCAAATAATAATAAGTATTCGAAGCAAATTTCAAACAATGTTAGAATAAGTTTCAAGTATGGGCATAGTTCAGATAGTACTATGTGCTCGGAGCATTGTTAATGTAGTTTTAATGAAATTCAAATTAAATTTTAATTAGAATATCTGAATCCAACCAAAGATCACTCAATTACGACATTGTTAAGGCACCCAAGGGTTCACAAAATGTTATTCGATCAAAAGAATCACCTAGAGCTGTCCAATGGAGTGGTTCATATTCATTATTTATAAAAATAAGGAAATTATTTAATGTAATGATTTAGTCAATTCGTTGTTTGAGGATTAAGTTTAAATAATATTTTTATAAATATGAACATTGATGGTGATGTCGATTATGCAAGTGATAAGAGATTATGAAACCCTTTAAGTAGAATGAAACTAAATTCTCAAATAACGAGGCACGTTTTAATGTAAGGATTAGAGTTTATGAGGAAATCCAAAGTTAAGTGTGATCTAATGGAAGCACGTTGTGATGAGAGACCTCTTGGGAAGTTACATCAGTGAGGCCATAAGTCAAAGCGAACAATATCTTAATGGTGAGAGTTTGATATGTTACATTAACTTTGTTTGAATGATTGTGGTTAAGCGATGGAGATAAGACATCTATAATCAGGCAACTATAGTAATGGAAATAGAGGTTAGATGGTTGTAGCTAGAAAACCAACAAATAATGATGATCAGCGAGAGATAATGATTTTATGATGGTGTTCAGGCACTACCACCTTGAATGTCACGGTCAAATTGTGGTGGCTTATTAATGACAGGTGATTGACAAAGATTCAACAATTGTGGTCAAATGTAGTAGCTCGATAGTAATGGACCTGCATTACTATTTTGACAGTAGTGATCATGATTGTTAGAGGGCAAGGGTTTGACAATGGCAGACGTACAACAATAACCAATGATGATGGTTAGATGGAGGCAGTCCAATAACGATCTAAGGGTGATAACAATCCAATACCAATGGTTCTATAAAGATGGCAAAAAATTGAGGGTTCTATGATAGTGTTCAAGCGGCACTGGCTAGACGGTGATGATCAAATGACAATGGCCTAATAATTACAAACAAATGATATGGTTCAATAACTGTGGTGGGATTATGGTAGCTCGATAAATAGTGGACATGTGACAAAATTTCAACAATGGTGGTCAGACAATTCACCAATGAAGATCAAAATGCAAGGGTTTGCCAATGATAGAGAGGCGGCAATGACTTGATGACGATAGTTAATTGAAGACACTCTAATAACTAGACACTGGCAATAAAAATCTAACGACACCAGTAACCCTGCAACGACAATCCAAAACTTAGGGTCTGTTTGGCGCAGCTGCAGATTGTCAGCTTTTTCGC
>NW_018164444.1:17103425-17144513 GCF_001263595.1 Phalaenopsis equestris
GATTCGTACTTCAGCAAACCCAAGCATAGAAATATTATAAATAAACAGTAAAGGGCAGCTGCTGAATCTCTGAAGTTTCGGCTTCCGTAAAGCCAAGCAAAGCAACCATCACACTTCCAAAAATCAGTATCCATGAAAGCAAATTATAAAAATATCCAATCTATCAATTTGAAAGTTCTGCTTCAACAAACCAAACCAAAAGGATACCCATCTACTTTGAAGGTTCAACATTTTCAAAATGCAGCTCCACCAAACAATACCAAAATGTTTAAATCCTCATAAATATTATCCATACACAGCACAGGAAGGCTGCTGAACATGTGAAGGTTCGACTTCAGCAAACCAAATCATAATAACTATCATAGTTGCAAAAAACCCGGCTCCATTATACCCTCATTTTGAAGGTTCAGCTTTAAGTAACGACTTCAGCAAACTAAAGTAACTAAACTAAAGTAACGACTGCAGCAAACTAATGGTTCAGCTATGATAGTTTTGGTATAAGTAACGACTGCAACAATGTGGTGCATACACGTTGATGGACAAAATCCATTTAAGCCAAATCACGTTGATGTGTTCAAGAAACTAGCCAAACCACGTCAATGCTTCAGCTAATGTATCTCAATGGTTCGTTTAGCCAAACCACGTAAAGCATCAATGGATCGACTTCAGCAAACCAAAACACAAAATCTAAATCCAGAAAATCCATTTAAGACAAACCACATCAATGCGTTCAAACAAATATATTCAAATCCGAAACGAGAAGAGCTCCAACAGCAGGTGCATACCCAAGCAAAACAGGAAATCAAGCAAAAAAGGAAATGAAGTTCAAATTGACCATCAACATGGATTCCTGTTGGTTCAGCTTCAGCAAACCCAAAAAGAGAATACCTGAATTTATATGTTTCAGCTAATGTAAAACTACATCCACAAAAGAAAAGAAGGGATTTGATCTATTAACAAGAAAGTCATATTCATGGTGTAAAATACATGAATGCTTATTAGATTTTCCCAAAACTCGAGTACCACCTATGCTCAAAAAAGAAATATAGAAACCTATACCTCTTAAGTCAAATAAGAGAAAGTAACTTAAGAGAAGTAATAAAAAAACGGAGTAAAAAAATTCTAGAAAATTGCACATAGTTCAATTGTGTTATGTAGAGCAAATAATCACAAGATGAACTTCCAAAAATTTAAAGACGACACCATATGTTCTATAGAATGAAATTCAGATATGCTGCATAACAAATTGGCAAATATCATGTCTAGAATCTTCCATAACACAATTCCCCACTCAAATACTTCCATAACAAAATTTTCATGTCTAGAATGTTCAGCAAAATTTTCATGGATATCTGCATAACAAATTCAGATATGTTGCATAACAAACAGCAAACCCAACCATCACACTTCCATAACAAAATTTAAAGATGAACTTAAGAGAAATAATATTTCTTTTCAAATATGCTGTCTAAAAACTTGGAGCTAAATTCAATTCCCCACTCAAATACAAAGAATACTTTTGTACCCCAAACAAAAATCATCAAATTAAATTATGTTATGCAAAATAATGATTTTTTCATGTTCCACTGTATCTAAATTCAAAAAGTTTGCTATATACATTGTGAAAACAATTGCAAATCACCCAATATGAGCACCTCTGACACGAATAATCCAATTTAATAGAAATTTTGATGCAGTCAAATAAATTTCTGCAAGGGCGTCATATTTCAGGAACTAACTACTTATATTTGCAGTGTACACCCAACTACAGAACCCAACTACTTCACATTGTGTTTTCTACAGGCAAATAATAATATAAACTTCAGTACTACATCACTAATTCTGCATGATCATCCATTTTTTTTGAGATTTATCGACATAATCTTTTTAAATTAGCATTCCAGAATATAAGTTCATGTACCGTAATTTCATAAACTTTTTTTCAAGATGAAATGCTTGTTTGATATACCCCTTCATGCTCTTTCGAGTACACATCATTTCAATCTATAATCAGGTAAAGAAATAATTTTTAAGAAAGAAATGCTTAGGTTCATGCTATAGATGTCAATGAAGAGGGCTAAGAAAATATTTGTTTGTAAGGAAACAGAAAAACATCAGTTAAATGCAGCCTTTTAATTTGTCATGCCATCAAGATTCTTCGGTACATGAACTTATATTCGGCAAATAGAAGAAGAAAGAGGAAGTAAAGAAGAATGGCATTTAGCTACAGATCTTCGTATGCCATAAGATCGTAGTAATAAGAAGAAGCCATTTAGCTACAGATCCACCACACGAAAGAGGAAGTAAAGAAGAATGGCAGAAACAGGAAAGAGGTGAGAAGGAGAAGACAGTAGGAGCCGCAAAACGCACATGCTTCCTCAGATCGGCAAATAGAAGAAGAAAATGGCTCTTCTTACCTTAGGTCTGTCGGTCGAGGGACGACGAAAGAGAAGAAGGAGAAGGGGACGCGAGGGAAGCAGCGAGGAATGACCTTAGGGTAGACGCGGGGAAGCAACGGGAAATCACCAAGGGTAGACGCGGGGTAAAGGGTAAAAGTTATGGAGGAAAGCGGGAGACGCGATGGTAATGCCGCTGCCCGCTTTCACTCCGCTTCCGCCGCCAGAATGCCCGAAGTCGCGAACCAAACAGGTGACTTTCACGAAAAGCTGCGTGTAATAACCGCGCCGCGCCTAAAAAGCGCTCCCAAACAGACCCTTAATATCATTATCAACCACAAGAGCTTTGATGTTTGCCACAAATAACAAAAATGCTGAGAAAGACATTTAAATAGTCCACTCTATCTTTCATCGAAGTTCATGATTCAAAAGACAGTTAACTTCCTAATGTTTTCAATCAAAATAGTGGCAATAACTGACTAATTACAACCCAAATTCCCATAAAAATATCATAGGTTCTTGTCCAATAAATCACTATAAATATATGATAAGATAAAAATGATTATTGTTAATTACATATAAAATAACACAGAGATTTAATTGATTCATTTAAAACTTTCATTTTTACCACCCAATCCTATGCTTAGAACATAGGATATAACATAAGAATTATATGGTATATATTTGTAAATATAAATGAAATATATGGTATATATGTAAATACCCTGAAATAATTATATTTTTACAATGATCTTCTCAACAACTACAGGCTTAGGAAGTCCTCATAAGCCCTCCCATTTCCTTCAGAAACCAGTTCTTACTCGGAGAAAAAGGATTCTCTAGCTCAGATTAGCTCGACATGGGGGCTCTCGGCGGGATCGCCGGCTTCCTTCTCGCCTGTCTTCTTCTTCTTCCGTCGGCCCGATCTTTCTATCTTCCCGGCGTCGCTCCTCGGGATTTCCAGAGGGTAATTCGACTCAACTGATCTGGATCTAGTCAGCGATTTGTACTCTACTCTTTTTTTTATCACAGAGATCTAGCATTATTTCTTAGTGTTGAATAGGATCTAGGGTTTGGATTTATGGATCTCTGATAGGGATGCAGCTGCTGCTTGGTACTGTCGTTTTTTATTTTTTCTTGAGGTTTTGCTCTTTTGCTGGTTAGGTTGGTGCAGCTTTCGTTGTGTTTTCTCTTTTACTGCTGGTATTGGCTGGAAGATTTGGGTCTTTGGTTTTTGGCGTAGGAGTTGTGAATTTTGGGACCTCGTAGAATTGTATGGTGGAAAGCGTTTTGATTGAGGCTGTTTATCGCTTTTGTTGTTTTCTGAAAACTGGAAAAATGAAGTATTTTTACACGTTCAGGAAAAAAAAGGGTTTTTCTTGGTTAAGTATTTTGGCTTTTCAAATCATTGCTTTTTGCGTTACATTGATAGATCTGCTGGAATAGCGTTACAAACCTTGTTTATTTTTCGCTGTTTTTGATTTCCGAAGTGTTTTGCCTTGCTTATTCCGGCATTTTTTTTTTCATTTTGATTTTCGCCCTACATAAAATGGTCATCTTTGTCTTCAAATTGAGTTTTGGATTTTCAGTTTTAGTCCAGGGTTTCTTTTGCGTTATTACTGTCTACATTTGTGCAAGTAAAACCCTTTCCTAGATCCAGTGTTATTATTGGTGAATCTAACCTGAACTTTTAGTTTGCATTTTTCATAAATTTCCCTCTTCTTCAGATGCAGCATCTCTCCATTCCCGTGTTATTCATTTTGTTTATTTAGAATATTGCTCATCCTATAGCTTTATTTTTTATAAAAGGCATCTAAAATTATAATTTGACTGTTAGGTTGCCATGCAATGTAACATATATCATGAATTTGCCAAATAAAATCTATGAATTGCCTCGCATTCAATTTATCCTCTTGGTTTTGATACTCAGGCGGTGATTCGGCATCTTACGATGAATCTATGCCATTAATCTACAATTGTTCTCTTATCTCTACCAACCTAGCTAATCCTTTAATAGACCTTATTTCACGCGTAAATCCTATTTTATTTGATTTTCATTCATTGTTTTCTCTCTTTGTTCTAATATATTTTTTATACTATGAGATTTTACAAGATTTAATCTCCTAAGCATACATCCACAACATTGCTAACTAATGTTCTATATTGGTCTTAGAATTTATTGTTTTTTTTCCCCTACTTAAATTCTTATCCTCCATAATCCAAGTTTATACATTCACTATTATTTAAATTCAATCAAATTGTTCTCCCCGAGGACCATTTGCTTTCCAATTTCTAAGGGGTTGTTTGGCTACAAGTAAGATTTAACATTAGTAGGATTTAGTAAATGAGTTTAATCCACCTTATCCCTGAATTTAATAAATCTAGATTCAAGTTGAACCGAAGGAAAAATAATTGGGATCATATATCTGAAAATGCATAAATCCATGGAACTGCATTTTAGCGTTTGGTTGGATTTGATAAATCCGACAATAGATCTTGTTAAAATGTTCACCAAACATCCCCTAAACTTGTGACCTCTTCTTTTGTGATTTAATCATTGTAGGACTGCCGTAAAGCACATGGGTTACTACAATTGGACATGGAACGGTGTCATCAATTTTTAATTAATCTCCATTACCAAGCTCCCATGCCTCCTTTGCTTCAAATATAAGACACATTTCACCTACATCTTCCCCCTCAAACGTAACTCAAGTCCCTATGACTCTATTTCTTCTTTTTAGATTACTCCTCGGTTAAAGAATTGGTTTGATAGTACAAAAGTATGAGCTATGGTGAGTTTGTGGTACATTTCTTTGTCATCTCAATGAAGTTGGTATCCCTTGGATTTAGACTTGAAGGTCAAATAAATAGGGGAAGAATGGGCGTTCTCCTCCTTTGGGAATATGTGCTTTTTATGTAAAGAAAAAAGAGGCCAATACCAAATGAATACTACCTTTTCCCTAGGGGCTGTACGCTTTATAATTTAATGCTATATCCTGTTGTTTATATCTGGTTTATTGCAATTACAAAATATTCATTGTCTATTGCGATGAAAAAAAGCAATGATATTCTAGCGCCAATCGCGGTTCAAAATTGCGTAATATGAAGCTCTACTCAACAATTTTTTTTTGAAAAATTCTCAACAAGATTTATGCCTTTTTGGGTACTACATGAGGTTTACATTGCAAATAATGTGAGGCCAACCCACACCTCAGTTCTGGTCAGACGTGCACAGTTAGTTATAGGGTTTTTTTAATAAATATAAATAAAATAACTTTGATAAATATTATTTATTTACTCATATATAATACAACTAATGATACCATTAAAGTTGTTATTATCAATTTTGTCATTATTTTAAAGTTAATAAATATTTTTATTATAACCTTGAGATTAAGAATGAGGACGAGGATTGTGAGAACATGAATTTAATTGAGGATATTATGAGGGAGAAATCAAATCATCATGCTAATGATTTCAATGAAGGCACATTAAGTAATGAGAGTTATTTAGATTTTTGAATTTATAAATTCTAAGCCTAGTGCCTTATTATGTTTTTATCTTTTATTGAGGATAGTAGGAGTGTGAGAGAGACTAATTGTACCAAGCTTTTTTAAATTGTTATGTTATTATGTCTTACTTTAATGCTTATATTACCATTCTTATTTTATGATTTAATGTTTTGATATTTATATGATACTTATTATTTAAATAATTATTACTTTACTATATTTGGATATTAATATGTTAGGATGTTAATATATTGTTTTTTATCACACACTTTGAACTAAGTACAATACTTCTCATATTGCACAATTTATTGATTTTTTGATTTTGAGGCTTACCTTTTATAAAGCCTCTACACTTACCCATCATCACAAGAATAAACAAGGTCTCAATATCCAACGGCACAATTTTAAAGTTTGATGTCAACCAAACATTTTGAAAATTTATGCCCACCAAAGTAAACGAGTAATCTAGAAAAATACATTGAGTAAGATATATGTAAAACAGTTGAATGTCATTACTACCAGTGTTGTGGCATATTAGGATATTAATATGTTACACTTCAATATATTAATATGCTAGGATGCTAATATATTATTTTTATCAAACATTTTGAACTTAGTACAATACTTCTCAGTTGTCACATTGCACAATTTGTTGATTCAGAGGCGTACGTCTTAAAATGCCTCCATGCTTGCATATAGTCAGAAGGATAAAAAAACATCCCAATACCGAGTTGCGCAATTTTTAAACTTTGACGTCAACCAAAACGTTTTGAAAAATTATGCCCACCAAAGTAAACGAGTAATCTAGAAAAATACATTGACAAATATATATGCAAAACAATTGAATGCCATTGTTACACACTACTTGGCACATTCACCTTACACACACCAGTGATGTGGCATATTCATTATATTTAAAAATCATAAAGATAGAGGTTTGATTCTTCAAAAGAAAGTATGAAGTGTGAGCCACAAAGTGTGTAAAAGAAGTATACGAAAAGAAAAGCTTCAAGCTGATTTTGTATACGAAAAGAGAAGCTTCAAACTGATTTTGTATAAATAATGCGTGTAAGTTGCCTTCATTAGTTAAGCACACTTGAACTTTTTCTGAATAACTTGATTTCTGGATGCATTCAGAAATATATACTCCTAACGTGGCTTTAAATTCTGTAAACTGCACCCTGAACAAGTTATATAGGTTTTTGAATTGTTTTAGGGAAATTTCCATATGTAGCACGAGTCTTATGTATCACATATCTCATGCCTAAAACTTCATATTTACATACTTAGCATTTTGGTGCTTTAAACCTTTGCATGAAAATGTGTATTCCACTTTTAAAAAGTGGTAATAATGTTGATGTGATATCGAAGATTTGAGTGCTTTGTGGGTAACTATGGAAGATTAGATGTGAGATACGTAAATGCATAAGAATTGCGTGGTATGTATGTAAATTTCCCTTTTTTTATTAGGTATATTGCTTATTATTTGTTTTTTTTAAACTTTTGCTAGGGAGATGAACTTCAAGTGAAAGTTAATAAGCTTTCATCTACAAAGACGCAACTGCCTTATGAGTATTACTATTTGGAATATTGCAAGCCTGAGAAAATTGTAAATAGCGCTGAAAATCTTGGAGAGGTTTTGCGTGGAGATCGCATTGAGAACTCTTTCTACACAGTAAGCGGTCTAAGATTTTTTACCGTTTCCAAATATAACCGAATGTTGTATTCTTAGCTAGAAGACGAAATTCCGAATTTGATTATATTTCAAATTAACCATGTGCAATTCAGTTTAAAATGAGGATTGATGAAACATGCAAAATTGTCTGTCGGCAAAGGCTTAGTACTGAAGGAGTGAAGAACTTCAAGGAGAAGATTGATGATGAGTATCGAGTAAACATGTAAGTTTTTTTCCTTTGTTTCTTCATTTTATTGAATTAAACATTTTTTTTGATAAGTTTGAAATTTCATGTGAATTTCTTATTCAATTTGGCCGTTTTTTAAATCTTTCAAAGGAGAGCTAGATACACAGGGTTCGGCATGTAATAGCACGTTAATTTGGATGGCAAATGTTAATGACTACCAGTGTTATCCTCGTTGTTATGCATGATGTCCATATTCCTGTATTTTGTTATGGGATATACCTAGCACACAATTCCTATGTATTTGCATATCTCATACCTAAACTTTCATATTTACGTACACAAAATTTTGATGTTCTAAACCTATGCATGAAAAGGTGTATTTTGCTTTTAAAAAGTTGTAATAGTGCACACACAATTCCTATGTATTTGCATATCTCATACCTAAACTTTCATAGTTACGAACACAAAATTTTGATGTTTTAAACCTATGCATGAAAAAGTGTATTTTGCTTTTAAAAAGTTGTAATAGTGCATTTTTTGATGTGATATTGAAGATTTGAGTTCTATGTGTGTAAATATGAAAGTTCAGATGTGAGATACATAAATACATTAGAATTGTGTTCTATGTATGTAAATGCTCCTTTTGCTATTTTTATATCCAAGATGGGCTATTTGATGTATGGTGACTTGTAGGATATTGGATAATCTCCCAGTTGCAGTTCCAAGGCAAAGAAGAGATGGAATCCAAGCACCTAGTTATGAGCATGGTTTCCGTGTCGGTTATAAAGATATCCTAGTTGCCGGTGTAAGTTGCGTGTTTTGCTTTTTTTTTTGGATGATTTACATATATACCTCTCAATTCCTATGTATTTACATATTTAACACCTAAAGTTTAATTTTTACATGTTCATGCAAAGGTGTATTTTACTTTTTAAAATTAAAATGGTGGTATTTTGATGTGATATGAAAGGTTTGGATGGTATAATGTAAAAAAGCAAAATTTAAGTGTTAGATTTGGAAATTCATAGGAATTGAGAGTTAATGGGCTGTTCCTCACTGCTCCCTTTTCAAGTTAATGGGCTGTTCCTCACTGCAAATAACATGCATAATTTTATTTACAGACTAAAGACGAAAAGTATTACATCAACAATCACTTGAGCTTCACGGTTAAGTACCATAAAGATGCTGAATCAGAAGATGCTCGAATTGTTGGTTTTGAGGTTATCCCAAGCAGGTAAAATATTAGAGGCACGTATTTGAATTTGGCTGATGTTACCTTTTGACTGTAAGTATTTATTACTTCTTAACAGGAAACAAACGCACATAATCTTTAGGAAGATTTAATTACATACCTCTTAATTGTTATGTATTTACGTATCTAACACCTAAACTAAGTACAATTTTTACATATATGCCACTTTACCTATGCATGAAAACTGTTAGTACTTCTTAATGTTTTACATAGTGCTGTGTCCATGAATGTATCTACATATCTTACACCTAAAGTTTGATTTTTACATATATGCTTCTTAAGATTTTCCTTTTTGAATAATGTTTTAGGGGCATTTATATAAATAACACATATTTCTTATGTATTTACATATCTCACACCTGAACTTTCATATTTACACACGTAGCCCTGAAATGTTTAATATCACATTAAAGAATAACGCCTTTTCACCTTTTAAAAGTGAAAATATACCTTTTCATGCATAAGTTCAAAGCGCTAAAATGCTATCTATGTAAATATGAAAGTTTTGGTGCGAGATATGTAAATTCATAAGAATTGTATGCTCCGCATGTAAATTTCCCATAATCGTAAGAGCTTATTTGGTCTCTTTTGCAGCGTCCATCATGAGTTCAGTGAAGGTGATGATAAAAATCTGAAATTATTAACCTGCAATCCTAACACCAAAATAGCTCCTGGTACTCATGCTCCTCAGGAAGTCACCGCTGATGCAGATATTGTCTTCACATATGATGTCACCTTCCAGGTATCTATTTGCTCATCTCTTCTGATTTTAAAGCAGGTTTTTTATTTTTCAGGGTTGATTCTTAGTTTTTCACTAGAAATGTGTCAAAATGGTCGCCTTACTCTTTGCAGGATGTTTTTTTTAGGCACAGAGTTCGTAAAAATGTCAATTTAGTCCCCAAATTTTTTTAATGGCTGCTAAAACAGTCCGCTTTTTGGACTATTTCTGCCCGGATGAAAAGGTTATTGGGATTATTTTGGTACTGTTATATATTCTGGGACTAAAACGAAGCTATGGAATTAGTTATAGGACAATTTTAGTCCGTATTAAAAAATTTAAAGATTTACATACATACCATACCACTCAATCTTATGTATTTACCAATTTAACATATAAACTTCAATTTGTACATGTATGCCACATCACCTATGCATCAAAATGTGTATTTCACTTTTTAAAAGTTAAAATTAAAAGTTAAAATAAATAGTGGTATTTTTATGTGATATGGAAGATTTGGGTGGTATAAATATAAAAAGGAAAGTTTAGGAGGTGTTAGATATATAAATGCGTAAGTGTTGGATGGTGTGCATGTAAATGCCCCTAAAAAATTATGGGGACTAATTTTTTACTTTTGTAGATTCTGTGATTAAAATAATCCAATATAAATAGTCGGGATTATATTAACTCATAACCTCTTACACTTCTAGAGATTAGGGGACTACAATAACCCCGGTAAATAATGAGGGGATTATGTTGACACTTTGCTTGGTTGGTGTGGACTCTCGCAGAGTAGCGAACTCAAATGGGCGTCTCGTTGGGACACTTATCTTCTCATGAACGACGACCAAATCCATTGGTTCTCCATCATCAATTCTTTGATGATCGTCCTCTTCCTCTCCGGTATGGTCGCCATGATCATGATGAGGACTCTTTACAGAGATATAGCGAACTACAATCAGTTGGAGACCCAAGACGAAGCCCAGGAAGAAACCGGCTGGAAATTAGTCCATGGCGATGTTTTCCGTCCGCCGATAAAGTCCGGTTTGCTTTGTGTTTATGTTGGTACCGGAGTTCAGTTCCTCGGAATGACCTTCGTTACCGTAATCTTCGCGTTGCTCGGCTTCCTCTCTCCCTCCAACCGTGGCGGCCTGATGACCGCCATGGTCCTCCTCTGGGTTTTCATGGGCCTCTTTGCTGGCTACGCCTCCGCCAGACTCCATAAAATGTTCAAAGGCACGGAATGGAAGAAAATCACCTTGAAAACTGCATTCATGTTCCCTGGCATCGTCTTTGCCATCTTCTTCGTCCTGAACGCTTTGATCTGGGGCGAGAAGTCCTCCGGCGCGGTCCCATTCGGGACCATGTTCGCACTGGTCTTCCTCTGGTTTGGCATATCGGTTCCCCTCGTGTTCGTCGGGAGCTACCTGGGGTTCAAGAAGCCGGCCATCGAAGACCCGGTGAAGACAAACAAGATTCCAAGGCAGATTCCGGAGCAGGCATGGTACATGCGGCCGGCATTCTCGATACTCATCGGCGGCATTCTCCCGTTCGGCGCCGTCTTCATTGAGCTCTTCTTCATCCTGACCTCAATTTGGCTGAACCAGTTCTACTACATCTTCGGCTTCCTCTTTCTGGTGTTCCTCATCCTCATCATCACCTGTGGGGAGATCACCATTGTTCTGTGCTACTTTCAGCTGTGCAGTGAGGACTACCATTGGTGGTGGAGGGCTTATTTGACTTCAGGTTCTTCTGCGCTTTATCTCTTTCTATATGCTGCATTTTACTACTTCACAAAGCTGGAAATTACAAAATTGGTCTCTGGAATATTGTATTTTGGGTACATGTTGATTGCTTCCTATGCTTTCTTTGTGTTGACGGGGACTATAGGGTTCTATGCCTGCTATTGGTTTGTGAGGAAGATTTATTCTTCAGTTAAGATTGATTGAGTGAGAGAAAAAAAAACTGGAAGGTGATAATTTTTTTTTGTTTGGGGGGTTTTTTGGAAGTAGTTTATGTTATGTAATATTTTGTTTGAATGTTACATGGATTTGACATTAAGGCCGTTTTCTAGGGTTTATTTAAGCTGCTCTCTGTGTTTTTTTTTTTTTTTGGCATTTACAGATATACCAAACTATTCCTATATGTATTGACATATTTAACATCTAAAGCTTGCTTTTTTACATTTCTATCACCTAAATCTTTCACATCACATAGAAAAAAAAATCACTTTTTATTTATTTTTAAAAGTTGAAATAGGAAAAAATATTACTTCAGGAGTACTGATGGATCAGTACTCCAATGGTGAGGTGCAACATATGCAATGGTCCCACCGTGGCGCCACGTGGCACCCCACTATTGGAGTACTGATGCATAAGTATTAATGAGGTAATATTTTTCATGCGTAGATGAGGTGATATTCGTGTAAAAATTGAAGTTTAGGTGTTAGATATGTAGATACATATGACTTGAGTGGTATGCATGTAATTTCTTCGTTTTTTTAAAAGAAATTTACATACATACCACACAATTCCTATGTATTTTTTGGGGGCATTTACAGATATCAAACAATTCTCATGTTTTTTTTGATATTCTAAACTATTTTTTTAATATCATTTCTATCACCTAAATTTCTCACATCAAATTAACAATTCTCAGTTTAGGTGTTAGATATGTAAATACATAAGAATTGTGTGGTATGTTTGTGGATTTACAAATATACTACACAATTCTTATGTATTTACATATATAACACCTAAGCTTTGATGTTTATATTCATAATATTTCGTATTAACAACCAATGATTGTTTGAATTACTATCTATTTTGCCAATTGAGGAAATTTTTGAGATGGTTGTATTTTGAAAATTTTGTTTATAATTAGTATTTTTGTTTGGTATGTTTAGATGTTAAATTGATTAAATTTATGGACTTGTTTGCAAATATTTTCAAGATTAGCGTTTATGTCAGATTGGTAAATTATATAAATTTTTATTTGATAAAGCTTTTTGGTGGATTAAGGGTATTTTTGTGGGTAATTATAGCTTATTAATAAGTTGCTAAAAAATAATATGTTAGAACGATATTAAAATGCTGATTTCAAATGTTTGAGAACTAAGTTTATTCAAATGGATTTGGGTGCGTTTTGAAAACGCGCAATACCAAATAAGCTGTGTCGAATAGGAAAAAATATTACATTAGGACTCTGCACGTGCACGTAGAGTTACGTGCGGAGTTCAATGAAATTACGCCGTGGAGGTGATCGACCCGGTCACACAAGAGAATATTCCCCTCGTGTTATTCAGGAGTTATTGTGTGTTATTTAGATGTTATTGTATGCTATTCATGTGTTATTCTGTTCTGAGAATATTTTCGGTGTTATAATAACACAATAACGCATCAATAATATTTGAATAACACACAATAATACTTGAATAACATGAGGGGAATATTCCTTGTGTTGTCGGGCCGATCACCTCGCGGCCTAATTTCATTGGACTCCGCACGTAACTCTACTTGCGGAGTCCTGATGTAATATTTTTTCCTCAAATCGACCCTTTAGTATGAAATTTATTTGATGTGATTATCGTTAAATCTTGTAAAAATTAATTTGTATTGTGGAGGGAGGAATTCTCATATAAATGTTGTTTGGTCAAAAGAATTATTTGATCGATATAATTTAATCCTTGCTATTTCTTGGTTAAAATTCAGTGGAACATTCTTTGCTTAATAAAACATATATAAATAAATAGATTTTTATATCAAGAAAAAAAAAAACAATTTAATGACAGCACATTAAATTTTTATTTACAAATTTAGCACATTTTTTCATACGTTTTTTTAATATTAAAACTTAAATTTTAATATATATATATATATGCCATATTCTTTATGCATGAAAAGTTTTTTAATATGATGGGAAGGATTAGATAATATGAATGTAAAAAAATGAAACTTTAGGTGTTAGATATGTAAATACGTAGGAATAGAGTGGTATGAATGTTAATGCCCAAAAAAATTATTTTAATAACACTCAAAACATTACTATTTACAAATCTAACAACCCATTTCATCTATTTTTGAAACTCCCACCCCAAACATCAAAATTCACAATAAAACCAAGGCTATTTTTAAAACAACGACCGTTACCTCAGGATTTAATGTCATATATGTATTATAATTTGAATTGTAATTGATAATTGACTGGCCGAATTTTAGCTGATGGAGGCGATCGGCTGAGTGTTGGTCAGTCGAGGAGCTCGATCAAGTGACAATTATCGCCAGTCATGGTAAAAGTGGGTCAGCTTGCCTTTCTGCCGACACTGTTTATTCACCCCCGACTTGCCTTTCTATAGGTGTTGCTTATTCAACCTGAGAGCGACAAAATTTTTGCTCAGTCCACAAGATTGGGTGACAGATCAACTACCTTCTCCATAAAAATGTACAGAAGCTGAGCAGACGCAAGGAGAAACAAACGTAAGATGTCGAGAATTATCCACTGCACCTTATTTATAGTGTTTACGGGCACAAAAATCTAGGGAGTCTAATCATTGTTTAAATTTTAACTATTAAGACTCATTATTGCTTTAAAAATTATTGTGTTCTTATGACAACTATCACTATTAAGAAGCAAGAAAATTAGATAATTTAATATGTACACCAAAAATGTATATACACGAATCTCGAGACAATCAAATAGTCCAGATTAAAAACGGTGATGAGAATCTTCCGCGATGAAAAACAACAATGTTTAAACGAATTCGGCTGACCGAAGGCCACCAAACCGACTGATATGCAGCACAACCGACTGAAGGTCGTCAGCCATCCTAAGGGCTATCGATTGACTGAAGGGTTTCTAGCTGACCTAGGGTCAGTCAGTTGATCGAAATATCCATCAATGCTAACCAAGAACATGCATCCAAGCTGATCACTTTGAGGATAACAACCAAATAAAGGCCTGACATCTCTAATATTCTTACAAGCATCAACACAAAGCTCTCGCAACAGTTCCCTTAAAAATCACCACAGGCTACCAAGGAACAATAATCAGACAATGCAACCGACCACTCAAAAGCCGACTGACCACTCAAATAAAAGCGAACAAAAAATAACTAAATCGGCCGACATAAGAACGTGCTGACCGAAAGGTCTAGATATACAAAAAGATCATAATACCTTATACAGCCCTTATAAAACAAGAATAAAATATGT
Source organism: Phalaenopsis equestris (assembly GCF_001263595.1). Classification (NCBI taxonomy): domain Eukaryota; kingdom Viridiplantae; phylum Streptophyta; class Magnoliopsida; order Asparagales; family Orchidaceae; genus Phalaenopsis; species Phalaenopsis equestris. Next base: position 17,118,376 of record NW_018164444.1, read on the forward strand.
AATTTTTCATTTTTTTCACTCTATCTTCTATTATCATGTGTTGAGAGCTTTTGAGCTTTTCTCTATATATTCTTTTTCTACGAAGAGCCTCTCTGCCCTTCTTTCAATAAATAAGATGGGTCTCAGAGCACGAGAATACCCCAATTTGCCCCCCAAAGGGTCCTCACGATTGCTAACAATTGATTTTCAAGTCCGTGGTCTACCGCGACCACTCACCCATGCAACAATCCGTATGTGCCGCCGTACTATACACATAGATGTGATCACATCTGGACCATCATCAAGACGTGTTTAAGTCTACATAATATTTTTCCTATCACGGTTAATTGGAGTGCACTTCTAGAAAACCGTAACCCTACTCCCCAAACCAACATAACTGCGTCCAAGAAGAAAGGAAATGTTTTCAATCACACGAAAGCTCTCACCCCTAACCCAACTGCGTCGTCCCCTTCCTCTCCCCTTTCCCCTCTCATCCCCGACTTACAGCCTCACTCTCCCTCCTCCGCCGCCTTGCCCTCCGCCAAACTCCATCTTATCGCTCCTCCGACGTTTCTCATCCCAACCCCCTTCCTCCCCTTCTCCAATCTCTCTCGCTTTCATCCGCGGCGGATGCCATGACGCCGTCCACCCCCATTTCCCCCCTTTCTCTCTCCCCCTCCCCCTCTGCCCCGGCTGCGGTGTCCACATGCAGGACTCCGACTCCTCTCTTCCCGGCTTCTTCTCCCGCCCCTCTACCAAATCCCCCGATTACCACGCCCCCATCTTCCCCCTTCCACTCTCCTCCACCTCCGATCCCGAAACATCCCTCTCCCTCAAATCCGGCCACCTCCAAGAGCTATCGGAAGGAAATCGCGACCATCTTCCTGAAAATTCCAGCTCCGAAGACTCCAAGCCGTTGGTTTGCGCTCGCTGCCACTCTCTTCGCCATTACGGCCGGGTAAGGGAACCTTCCGCCGAGAACCTCCTCCCCGACTTCGACTTCGACCTCATGGTCGCCCCCAAGATGGCTTCCCCATCCGGCCCGCGCTCCGTTGTCCTCTTCGTCGTCGATGCGGCAGACTTTGACGGCTCCTTTCCCCGCAAAGTCGCTCGGCTTCTTTCACCCTCCATTGACCGCAACGCCCTCGCCTGGAAGGAGAATAAACCTGCCAACCTCCCCAGGATCATCCTGGTCGTTACAAAACTTGACTTATTGCCTCCTTCCTTATCCCCGGAGATGCTCGACAACTGGGTGCGGCGGCGGGCGAATACCTTGGGGGCGGCGAAGCTCGCTGGATTGCATCTCGTGAGCGCGGTAAGGGATTGGGGAGTAAGGAATCTGGTGGAGCAGGTGGCGGAGTTTGCTGGGCCGAGGGGAAATGTGTGGGCTGTTGGAGCTCAGAATGCTGGCAAATCGACTCTGATCAACGCCATGGCGAGGTGTGTTGGGAGGAAGATGACCCAGTTGACTGAGGCTCCTGTGCCGGGAACGACGTTGGGGATTGTGAGGGTCGAGGGGGTGCTTTCCGGGCAGGCGAAGCTGTTTGATACTCCCGGGATACTTCATCCCTACCAGATCACAACGAGGTTGACCAGAGAGGAACAGAAGTTAGTTCATATATGCAAGGAGCTTAAGCCAAGAACCTATAGAATTATGGTGAGTTTTATATACTCCTGTTTTTCCTTCTGTGGATTTTTCTTTTGATATTATAATACTTTTGGGATTTCTTTCACACATTGTTGAGGAATGAGGGTGTCATTTGTATTACATAATTTCTATGTATTTATATATCTAACACCTAAACTTTAATATTTAATGGGAAGATTTACATATATACCACATAATTCCAATGTATTTACTTGTATAAAATCTAAATATTGATTTTTTTTGTTTCATTCAGACCACTTTATTATGCATGAAAACATGTATTTCACTATTTAAAAATTAGTAATAGTGATATTTTTGATGTGGTGCAAAAAGTTTGAATGTTGTCAGTAAAGATTCAATGTATGGATGTTAGATTGTAAATACTTAGGAATTGTGTGTTATGTATATAAATGTACTTATTTACTTGTATAATTTACTATAATCCTCAACTTTGCAGCAAATTCAGCACCAATATTATTATTTTTAGGTGAAATACACCTTTTTTATGCATATATTTTGATATGTTTATGCAAGTAATGTGTTTTACACATAAATATCAAACTTTATGTGTTAGATATGTAAATTTATCTTGAAAGTAATAATAGCTTGTTATGGTTTCTACTAAGCTGTAGTGTTTCTCACACCTACAAAGTAAACATAAATCAATATATGACATGTTTTTATTTAAGTGGAATTCAATATACTAAAATTCTGTTGACTTGAGTCACTTCTTTGTTTAATATGTAATTTAAATATGCAATTTAAATATATATTGAAATTGTGTTGACTTGAGTCAGTGAAGAGAATAATTTCTTCTTATCATTCAATTTATATAATTTTCCAAAAGATTCACTATCTATTACGACTGTATGCTAGTTGAAGGTAGCACTATATATATTTTTGAATCTTTCTGAGACGTGAGATCCCGCTAAATTTGTGAACTCATACAATCTAAGAGAGATCTTAAGTAAGGAATGAGAATAATTCGAGGGATTTTCCGGTGTTCCTTGAGGGTGCAGGTCAAAGAGGATAAAACGACAGAGCTTGAGATAGATCACCCCTCCCTCCCTCCTTATTTATATACTTAAGCCTATGTATCCGCACATGGTTCTGAAAAATAATCAGAAAAGTAGGTTATAGTCTATGTAGTACGGAGCCTGATCAGAGTTGTTAACAAGACTGCTGATGTTGATAGTCATGTGCTAATAAATGACGGTATGTATTATGATAGATAAAAATTCTCTTTCTTTTACCTCGAAGAGCTGCTCCCCGAGCTCAGTGATGTAGTCGGCTAGTTATTGAGTTCGGTGAGAAGATCCCACCAGTCTATACTAGTATGGAATAGAAACTCGGGCAATGTAGACAAGTTTGGTTGGAAGAACTCGTTTGAAGATTGAAGTGGGGTTGACCCATTCTGAGAAGCTCGCTTGAATGCTGACGTACTTTGGAGGGACTCGCAGAATCCTTCTGGGCAAAATAAGGAGCTTTACAACTTCTCACTTCCAAAGTTATGACTAATGAATACTATTAATTTGGCCAGCGTCATACCACTAAATGCACAATTGTTGGGCATGATTAATCATGCCTGTGAGGCCCATTTAACATTTGGGCTTTTATGTTGCTTAGCAACTTAGTTAGGGTATGCATTTAGTTTTCCGATTCTCTTAGCTATTCGATAGAATATTGTGAGTAGAATGAGAGAATGAGAAAATAAAATGATAAGTGACCTCTATGTACAGCTAGAAGGATGAGAAAATTGCATTAAGCGTTCTGCCCTATCAAGTTTGTTTGGAGACATGTTTTTATATTTGATCGAAACGATGCTTTCCACCACTAGTAAGCTTAATTGGCCATGCCTTGAAAAATAGTTGCATGAATTTATCATTGAGCTTGGACTTTCCTTATTTTGGGGGTTAGAAGCTACGTCTAGAGGGAGTAGTTGCATGTACTCTCAAGTAATCGTAGAATGTTTCTCAATCAAAAGCCTTCGTTTTCTTGGTGATAGAAGCAACTCATTCCGTGATTATGGCTCATAGATTTTTCAAGAGGATTACTTCTTGCCAAATTACTAAAGGCAGCAATACTTACAAGTACGAGATATGTGACTTATTTGAGTCACTCAGGAAGTTTGCACTCCTGAGAGTGGTGGAGTAATATGCAAAAAGTTTGAAACTTCTCTATTTTATGGGACATCTTGATGTTGAGTTTTTGGGATTGTCATATAATAACTATCAAACAATTTACTATGGGGACACTTGTTGCCCTTGTCGATACATCGTTACGTTGTTATAAGGGAAATATAATGTTAGTAATGGCAATATTAATTTTGATGGTTATAAGAAGAGTTTTTTTTTTTGTTTAACTCTCCGTGTGATATTTAAGGGTTGCATCACATTTATGCTTGTGGAATGTTGTGAGTTGAAGACTTTGTTCTCGTGGTTTTCCCCTTTCCTCTCAAGAATTCACCGCCCTTCGACTTTGCTCCGATGGGAAAGATTTCCAAGGAGAAGATGGATGACTAAGAGGAGCAGTTGCATGGGATTATTCAACGGCACGCATTTTCTGTCCGGACACCTGACGTAATTTTACGTGCGGTGCAGGTTATTCCTGAGTTATTTTCATGTTATTTCTGGGTTATTTTCAATAATTCTAAAATAACCCAAAAATATAAACCGTGTGTTATTTCTGGGTTATTTCGAGATTATTGAAAATAACCCAGAAATAACCTGAAACTAACTTAGGAATACCTTGCGCCGCACGTAAAGCTACGTCAGGAGTCCGCACAGAAAAATTTTTATATTCAACAGAGGCAGAAGAAGAGGAGGCGTTCTTGTACATCATATTCCACTGAAAGTAAGGCTTCAACTCCATGTGATAGAATGAAAGGAGTTTGTCTTGTGGAAGTATAAGGTGTAGTTTTGTAATGCTCACATTACATATGATAATACTTCAATCCATTTATTTTTGTACTTTCTATTTTTTTCTTGAGCAAAATTAGGACGAGTTTATTTGCCGCTTCCACTTGACCATTAATTTTGGGATGATGTACTAAAGTAAATTTGAGCCGTATTATCGTAACCAGATATTGTGTCGACTTAAATCTGAATTTTCGAGAGTCCTTAATCCCTTTTGGGATGGTTTCTGCAATCTGATATTCTTTTACAGGTCAACCCGACTTGGATCTTGCTCTTGCTCAATGCTTAAAACCTTGGGTTCTTCTATGGTTGGTTGGTCCAACGTCATGTGCCTTTTGTGTTCTAGATTTTTTCCCCTGGAATCGAAATCGAAGAAACTTCTCAATTTATGTCTTTGTTTTTGCAATATACTTATGAGGATATCGTCCTGTACTTCACATAGTTTGTTAACTTGGTTAAGCACCAGCTGTGAATCCGACTTTACAAGGAGTTGTCTTCTTCAATTGTTGATGAAAATCTCAATACAACGATTAATGCCTCGTGTTCTGTTTGATTGTTTGTGGCGTTGTAATTGATATGTATAGATTGATAAAAATATGCTCTTGAGGGCTCTGCAGGACCATACCCTCTCATTTCTTTTGGGTTCTAAAAACTTCATCCACAAATAATATCCAAAGCTTATCCTAGATATTGGTCTCGTCGTGGGTTAAGCCTTCTTAGAAATCTGCTAAGAAGTCAGTGACGACGTGGGTTTTAATAGCCATTTTGGGTACATATGAGATATTGAACTCCCTCAATTCGATTGATCACCTCAATATTTTTCCAGAATGATCAGGCCTTGATAATATCAATTTGAGTGGTTGGTCAGTTATCACGTGAACAACATGGGCTTGAAAATAAGGGTGCAATTTTCTTGCGGAGATAATTTGTGCTAATGCAAGTTTCTCTATGATTGTATACCTCAGTTCGATCCACATAAAACTTTACTCTCGTGATAGACAATAAAATTGCTTCTTATTCTCCCCACGGACCAAGATCGAGTTTATTGCTTCTTTGCTAGCTCCAAGTAAATGAATAGTTCCTCTCCTAGCTTGAGGTAAAGGAGGCAATGATAATAAGTCTTTAGCTGCTAAAATGCCAAGTCTCATTCTCCCATCCAAACAAAATGATTGGATTTCTTTATTATATTGAAGAACAAATGAACATGATCACCAGATTTTGAAAGGAATTTGTTCAGGGTTGCAATACCGTCAGTTATCATAGTTATCACGTGAACAACATGGGCTTGAAAATAAGGGTGCAATTTTCTTGCGGAGATAATTTGTGCTAATGCAAGTTTCTCTATGATTGTATACCTCAGTTCGATCCACATAAAACTTTACTCTCGTGATAGACAATAAAATTGCTTCTTATTCTCCCCACGGACCAAGATCGAGTTTATTGCTTCTTTGCTAGCTCCAAGTAAATGAATAGTTCCTCTCCTAGCTTGAGGTAAAGGAGGCAATGATAATAAGTCTTTAGCTGCTAAAATGCCAAGTCTCATTCTCCCATCCAAACAAAATGATTGGATTTCTTTATTATATTGAAGAACAAATGAACATGATCACCAGATTTTGAAAGGAATTTGTTCAGGGTTGCAATACCGTCAGTTATCATGTGAACAACATGGGCTTGAAAATAAGGGTGCAATTGTCTGGCGGAGATAATTTGTGCTAATGCAAGTTTCTCTATGATTGTATACCTCAATTTGATCCACATAAAACATTACTCTCATAATAGACAATAAAATTGCTTCTTATTCTCCCCACGGACCAAGATCGAGTTGATTGCTTCTTTGCCAACTCAAAGTAAATGAATAGTTCCTCTCTTAGCTTGAGGTAACGGAGGCAGTGATAATAAGTCTTTTAGCTGCTAAAATGCCAAGTCTCATTCTCCCATCCAACAAAATGATTGGATTTATTTATTATATTGAAGAACAATGAACATGATCACCAAATTTTGAAAGGAATTTGTTCAGAGTTGCAATACGACCAGTAAAAGCTGGTAACTCTTTAAGATTCTTTGATGGTGGTATATTCAGAATGACTTGTACTTTTTAAAGATTTGCCTTTATTCTTTCAGATGTAAGCAAACACCCAAGAAATTTTCCTGAGCTCACCCCAAAAGTGTATTTTTGTGGGTTGAGTTTAAATTGTTTCAGAATATTAAAAGTTTCTTTCGAATTCTCTTTATGTTATTCGAGCGACTTGCTTTTAATTAGGAGATCATAGGTGTACATATCAATATTCCTTTTTTTAAAAAAAAATTTGAATACAATATCCATCAGTCTCTGATAAATAATCTTGACATTTTTAAGCTAAAAGACATTACATTGTAATAAAAACATCCCTCTAGTAATAAAAGTAGTTCTTTTTTTCAGCATCAGTGGACTGCATCTTAATTTGATGGTATCCTGAGAATGTGTACAAAAAACTCATAATCGAATGTTCTAAGATTGAATCAACTCGGGCAAGATAAAAGATGGTTGTCTTTCGCTGCATTTAAGTTGGTGAAGTCTATGCACATCTTTCTTTTGCTGTTTGTCTTCTCACCATCATCATGTTCACTAACCAGTCAGGATATTGTACTTCATGGTTGAAGTTAATGTCTAGTTGTTTTTGAATTTTCGCTGGATAGGTTCAAGCAATGTAGTAGCCACAACTCTCATCTTCTGCCTGATTTTTCTGGCGCCAGGATTGATATTAAGCTGGTTCCAAGCAAGGTTGATGTTGACTCCAGGCATCCCATCAGCGGTCCAAGCAAATGCGTCGTGGTGATCTTGTATAGTTGAGAATCTGAGATTAATCATTCCCTATATTCCTCACTTAAACTTGACTTGAACTGATTTGGAAAGGTTTTTTTTTTTTTTTCCGACTCTTCTTCTAAAACATGTATCTGCTTCGTTGTCTCAGTAGCATCCAGGCTGATCTCCCTATTCGCGATGAGTTGGAGCAGATCTTTTCATACATCCCTTACAGCTCACAAGTCGCATGTTCAAGATCAAACTAAGTCTCCTCGAATGATGATGATTTCTCATCTCCTAGCAAATTTGACAGCTATGTCGTAAATGAAAGTCATTGCCTTGAATGCGTTGAGTATAAGCCTGTCGAAGATGGTGTTATAAGCTGTTGGGGCATCCACCAGTATGAAGTCTGCCGTAGCTCGTCTCTTTATTCCCAAGTTACTAGTAGGGAGACGACTCCACGGGTTTCTTTTCTCTCTCATATAAACCCATATAGAGGACCAGTATTATGTGTTAATTAAGCATTTTTCATGTTCATCTTGTCAAAAATCTTTTAAAGAGGATGTTGATAAAGCTCATTTCGCCTATCAACATCCTCTCTTCATCAACATCCTCTCAATTTAGTTGTTGTCTATCAATACGGTGACCTCGATCGCGACATTAAAGGATTCCTGCATTAGGCAGGTCAACTTCTGTGAAGGTAATGGGCGGGTGAATTGGAGCAGCTGATTTGGTCACACTGGCAGAGTTAAAATATCCTTCCCTTAATCGCCTCAAGCTTGATCATCGCGGGCTTTAGGTTCGTCTCTAGGATGATCCCCGGATTGGATCCTTGAGGCCTCTTACCTCTCTTCTATCATCGACTTCATATATTATGCAAATTCATTCATTTGTTGTGACACGTACTCTTTGGTGTAGTCTATCATCTCTCTTCCTTCTCCTTCGCGTCCAATATCTCCTTGCTGGATTAGAATATAAATTCCACGTTTATCGAATCTTTTAGGATGTTGAACCCTTTTAAGACTCGGGGTCTTGTATGTTTCGTGAATTCATACAATATGGAGAGTGACCTTGTGAGATAAGTAGAGGGGTGAAGAGAGAGCTTTAGTTTCTCCCCCTTTTTCTCTTTATATGCTCCCTCGGTTGTTCTTACCCTCGTAGAGCTTCAGAATGAGTAAGATAATAAAGAAATGCTACATTATAGGCCATACTACACAGGGCCTATCCGAGATTTCTGTTGAAAAATACTGCCTTCATTGTCATGTGATTCATAAGTGGGCATTGAAAGTGATGTGCTAGAGTCATCTTCCTTTTGTTGCTCGGGTAATTTTGAAGGATTGGTAGATGAACTCGACGGTCTAAGCAAGACAAATGTAGGCGAGTTCAGAAGACTAGCTCAATGAATGTGGGCGAGCTCCGCAAAGGAGCTTGATGATTACAGGGAAGCTCAGCGAAGGAGCTTGCATAGTTCTCTTGAAAGATAACACTTATGGTTATCACTTCAATGGATGTGGTTGACAAGTACAATCTATTAGATGTAAGCTTTAAGCGCATGACAACACTTTGTATTATGGAGTAAAGGCTTGATCAAACAGGGCCATAAGGCCCATTTACATGTGAACTTTCTAGGTAAGCTTAGGAGAGCTACTTTAGGATGTACAATTTATTTGTCATTTCCTTTTATAGTTGTTTTTTCTTTCTTTTTCATGAGATTTTTTTATTGAAATTTGAAAACAAGCAATTCTTTTATTTAATTTCCATAACCTTTGATATTCTTAGATACTGCAGTAACATTCTAAAATGGAAGATTTACATGCGGCCACTCAATTCATATGTATTTGCATATCGAACATCTAAACTTTAATTTTTACATACATACCACTTTACTTATGCATGAAAAAACTATTTCACTTTTTAAGAGTTAAAATTGCTGCATTTTTTATGTGATATGAATGATTTTGAGTGGTATAAATGTAAAAAAAAAGTGAAGTTTATCTGTTAGATATGTGGATACATAAAAATTTGGTGGAATATATGTAAATGACCCTTCTAAATGTTTTCCATATTGATTTTGTGGACAGGTAGGCCATTCAGTTCATATTGGTGGGCTAATGAGGCTTGATGTGGAGGAATCTTCTGCTGATTCAATTTATCTTACAGTATGGGCTTCACCCCTTCTTCCACTTCACATGGGGAAGCAACAAAATTCACATATAATGATGGAAGATCACTTCGGTCGCCAGTTGCAGGTGAGCTTGTTGTGCGTTCGTGTTCGACGAGTTAAGATTTTTCGTGTGTTTGGCGAGTTAAAATTTTTGTGTGCTCATATTTCGCTCGTGCTTGAAATTGTTCATGAACGTTATGCTCGTGTTCGGCATATTCAAATTCGAGCTGAACGTGCACCAATTTTGAATATGCTAGAACCATCTGACTTGCTCACTGACCATTTAATAAACCTGAAAAAAAAAGAATTAATAATATATAATTGGAAATTTACATGCATACCACATGATTCTTATGTATTTGCAAATATAACACTTAAAACTTTCATATATACATTATGCCGCTTTGGTGTCAAATCTATGCATGAGAAATGCGTATTTTGCTTTTAAAAAAGTACGTGATAGTAGCATTTTTTATATTAAAGATGTAAGTGCTATGCATGTAAATATGAGAGTTTAGGGGATTACATTCGTAAATACATAAGAATTGTTTACATTTGTAGCACACAATTCTTATCTATTTACATATCTCACATCTAAAATGTCATATTTGCTTGCATAGCATTTTGTTGCTTTAAATCTTTGCATGGAGAGGTGTATTTAACTTCAAAAAAGTGGTAATAGTACTATTTTCTTAGGTGATATTAAAGATTTGAGTGTTGTATGTATAAATATGAAAGTTTAGGTGTGAGTTATGTAAATACATAAGAATTGTGTGCTATGTTTGCATTAGCTTGTTAAGAAAAAACAAATTCAAGATGACTGTTCATTTTTGACGAACGAATCAAACATCCGCTTCTTCGTAAATTAAGTAATCTCTTCGCAAACAACGAGTTTTTTTTTTTTGACAGTCGTCATTACACATTTGCATCAGCATGAACGATCTTTGTTTCATTTACTTTATAAACACTATTAACATATCATTGTAATCTAATCTTTCTTTTCTCTCTCGATACGAACACAACTTCAGCCGCCCATCGGCGCTAATCGAGTCACCGAACTCGGTAAATTGGCGAGAACTGAGTTCAGAGTGAGTGGGGATAGCTGGGATGAGAGCAAGACCGACATTGCAGCTGCTGGACTCGGTTGGGTTGCTGTCTGTCTCAAGGGCGAAGCTTTGCTGTCTGTGTGGACGTATGATGGAATCGATGTCGTCTCACGGAGTTCGTTGATCACGAAAAAAGCCAAAATATTCGAGGAAGCTGGGTTCACTGCTTCGAAGATAGTCTCTAAGGCTGATAGTATTTTCAGCAAGGAAAGACAGAATAGACCTGCTAAAAAGAAGAATTTGCAGAATATGAAATTGGGCTAATGTGTCATTATTGATGTTTGATGCAGAGTTTGAAAGCTTAGTTGTTATTCAGTTTGGAATGCTGTGGAGCGAGAAAAAATATTACATTAGTACTACGCACGTAGAGTAATGTGCGTGGCCAATGAAATCACGCCACGACATCCCGCGCGACAGAGAAAAAAAACGGCGCAGTAACATGGGGAATATTTCCCCCCGTGTTATTCATGTGTTATTGTGTGTTATTCATGTGTTATTGTGTCCTGAGAATATTCCTGGTGTTATAATAACGCAACAACACATCAATAACACATGAATAACACAAAATAACACATGAATAACACGGAGGAGAATATTTCCCCGTGTTACTGCGCCCTTTTTTTCTCTGTCAGGAATATTTTCTGTGTTATTCATGTGTTATTGTGTGTTATTCATGTGTTATTGTGTCCTGAGAATATTCTTGGTGTTATAATAACACATCAATAACACATGAATAAGACGCAATAACACATGAATAACACAGGGGGGAATATTCTCTGTGTTACTGCGTCGTTTTTTTTTTCCTTTCGCGTGGGGTGTCGTGGCGTGATTTCATTGGCTACGCACGTTATTTCTATGTGCGTAGTACTGATGTAATATTTTTTCGTGGAGCGAGGCTCAAGAATGGAAAACTGCAATTTTGTTAGGATGATTTATTTACATAGATAGGGCTCAATTCCTATGTATTTACACAATCAAACATCTGAACTTCAATCTTTACATGCATATGTATGAAAATTTGCAATTTACTTTTTGAAAGTTAAAATGGTAGTGTTTTATGTGATAGGAAAGACTTGATTGATATAGATGTGAAGCAAAATTTAGTTGGTATATATGTAAAAATTGAAGTGTAGGTTGTAAATACATAAGAATTGAGTGGTTTGTGTAAATCTCCTTAATTTTTATTTATTTGCTGTAAAAAAAAAACAATTCTGTAAGAAAAATACTGATTTTTTATGGTTTTATTTTACAAACTGCTGCTATATTTCTGTTTTGTTATAGTTTATTTTGCTGTTTTTCAGAGATTATGTGATGAAAAAAGAGTTTTTTTATAAATTAACTTTGTTAAGAAGTGAGATTTACATATATGTCATGTTATTATTATGTATTTAAATATTAAACACAAAGTTTAATGTTCATGTGTATGATACTAAACTCTTAGGCATCATATCAAATAAATTATTATTATTAATTTATTTGAAAATAAAATGTAGACTTTGAGGCATATAGTTTGATGATTGATATTAAAATATTGTGTAAATAAGCACTAAAATTTAAGAGTTATACATGTAAATATATAAAAATTATCGGTCAGGTTGAATGTAGTTGTAACTTATTAAAAAGTAATTGTGAAGCTGTTAAAAAATAATATGATGTTTAAAAGGTTGTAATGTCTATTACAACTTTTTTATTCTTAAAATTAGAACTAAGCTAAAAATTTACCACCGCACCAAATGGACCCTACGTTGGCATGTATGTAAATCTCTATTAAAATTCAAATTCATGACGAAAGCTTCCAACTTTTTATTCAAAGTCATGACGAAAGCTCAACATCACTGTCGACCTCCTTCGTCGACCATCGCCGACCACCGCTAACCGCCGACTACCATTGCCGACCATCGTCGACTTCTGCTAACCGTCATCGACCACCACTGACCACCATCGATCACCACCAACTAGACGCCGTCAGTGGCGTTGTAATCTGAAAAATATAGTTACCATTTTCCCGTCTGTGGGATAAGAAATTTCTGTAATCATCAATTCAGTAGTGGATTTCCGCAATTGGGCTAGGCCCAGTGGTTTTTCCCTTTACAGGTTTTCAACGTAAAAATTTCCGGAGTCATCACCTCTTGTTTCTTTTTCATTTATGCGTGTGTTGAACTTTCGTACAACGCTAAGACGATAGTCCGTTCCTCAACCGTTGCGAATTTTTTAGCACGCATCAGTTTGACATCGTTTGTGTGAAGCGAAGTCCAGTTCGACATTGTCTTCAACTCTAAGACACCGAGCCTCTATTTCCTTTCCCAATGATGTACTTCATCCAACTGGCGAAGAACCTTTTTCATGTCTTGAAGATCATCTCCGAAGCATTCTTCAATGTGGGGACCACCCTTCACTGCAGTCTCGAAAGGTCATTCACGTCAATGTCCCGGACACGATTGTAGTCGGGTTGTCTTCTCACATCTTATTCAAACATAAAATATTTCACAAGTTCTTCCAAGCTAGGGGCAACCTTCAATGCAGTCTCAAAAGGTTGTTTCAGGTAACATCCCAGACACGACTGTGGTGGGGATGCCATCGAACATTTCATTCAGATTACACGTTTACGATAATCTCTCATGTATTGGGGGCAATCTTCACCACAAATAACACTTCCTCAACGCTCCCTCATCATACTGAAGTTCTTTTTCAACTAGATCAATAAGTTGAACTCTTCAAGCCCGATGCATGGGTTGTTTTACAAGCTCACATGGAAGCGCCCACGCTGGGGAGCAAAAAGAATCAAAAGTAATAACTAATAAGTTGTCAAACATTTTTCTTGAGTATGACTGTAAACATATTTCCAAAAAAAACATATAGTCTATGCGATATACCCCTAGCTCGTGAAACGCAAAGCATTTCTGACAACTCATTATATGCTTAATTGATCCCATGGGGACTTGATTCGACATCTTCCATTACAAGCTACAATCGTCAAGCAAAAGCTTCAACATCAGCCTCAGATAGGTTAAAAATCCTTGGTGAATTTCCTTCGACATTTTTCATAACAGGTTACGGTCCTCAAACAAAAACTTGGACTAACAACCAAGAATAGGTTAACCATACTCAATGGATTTCATAAGATTTTGTTACGAGTTAATACCGTTGAGCATCTCCAGTTATACAACTCAGAACTGGTCTTCCATCTTCAATGAATTCTCTTTTTCAACCATGCCCCTAGAAGTCAAGCCCAAAAGACAATATTCAATAAGAAGCTACCATGTTGTTGGAAGACGAACCCATGAGGGTCTTCACTGAAAATTCTCAGAAAGCTACAAGTTTCATAAGATCCCATTGTTTGCCTACTACGCATGTCAGGGGTGACTTTTCTCTTAACTGCAACAAGAAAAAAGTTCTTGTTGCTTGTCTTCTACACAGGGCTGTGACGATTTTCTTCTTCACTGCAAGTCTACATCGTAACTCGGCACCGCAACTTTTCGCCGCAACTTTATGCCGCAACTCTTTCCGACAACTCGGCACCGTAACTTCGCGCAACACTCTTCACCGCAACTCTTCGCCGCATCTCTTCAGCGTAACTCTGCACTGCAACTCTGCACTACAACTCTTCACTGCTACGCATTACAACTTTTTTCTTCTTAGGAAATCATGGTCTCGAATGATAGTCTTGAATTCAACGTGTCGCTAAGATGAACCGCTGCAACGCGACGCCGCGACGCACAGCCGCAACGCCTTGCTGCGTCACGTCGCTTCGCCCCACTGCAACACACCGTTGCATTGCCGCGAGGCACTGTCGCAACGCATTGCCTTGACGAACCCCCGCAAACGCACCTGTCATGTAGCCCTAATGCTCCGCCCGTCGCAGCACGTCGCAGCACGTCGCCAAGACTCTACCCCGCATCCCCACTTCTATCCTCCTTAAAAAAAGAACTAACACATTAAAAACTTCATTAATTAAAAAAAAAATAAATAAACGCTTCGTTCTCCAAATTACTGCCGTTCAGTTACCGCAATTGAGTCTCGCCGCTTCGCAGTCCTGGGCCAGCTATTCCGCCATGTGCCCTCTAAATTCCGGTGAAGGAATTACAAAAATTTAAAAAATTTATGATTTTTATGAAAATGGGATTTATGAGCCAAACAAGCTCCCAAGAGCAAGAAGGAAATATGATAATATAGTTCAGGGACGAGAGAAACTTCCATCGAGCAACACTCAGTCATCTAATTATACCTATAGCTATATTACCCTTATAATAGTCCTTATATATATGATAATACAATAATATAAAGATGAAAAAAATGTACTCCGTATCTTGATATTTTCAGATGATAAAATGATCTCGCCCGAAAATACGAGGGCAACGGATACGTCACCAATAAATTTTCATCATCTGACATAAATCTCGAAGCATAACATGAATCTCGAGATAATATTTTGAGCAAGAAATGTTCAAACCTTGATAAAAACTCATCCAAAGCTCTTATTTCAGCAAACTTACAGTCAAGCCGATTGACTTCATGAGACGGATCTAATGATATCAATGTTAGTCCAATCCGAGTTAAATTAAGCCCATATTAAGCTATTAAATCATTTTGGAAGATTTCTAAACACATTTGGAAGGTCAAACGGTTGTTGAGTCTTGCAAGTTTATAGTCGAAGCGAACGTCTTGACAATACAAATCCAACGAGCCAACGAGCCTAAGATCACTCAATTCCAACATCATTAAGACACTTAAATGTCCATTAAAAGTCGTGTGATCGAGGGAAACTTTATGAACTGTCTGATCAAAATGGTTCATATTTCTGCATTAATTGCACTCGAAATATTATAAATAGTCCCTAACCCTTCACATGAGAAGAAGTTGAAGTATTGAGAAAAAACTTGAGGCATTAAGGAGAAGCTGCAATTTAACATCACCGTCGATCTCCGTCGTCGACCACCGCCGACTATTGCCGATCGTCGTTGACCTCCGCTAATCTTCATCGACCACCACTGACCACCATCGATTACTATCAACTAGACGCCATCAGTGACGGTGTAATTAGTATTATATATAACTTGAGCTGATCTCAGACCAATTCGAACCCTAGATGAACCATGCTTAGCAGAACGGTCCGGTCCGGTACGGTCCACAATCTGGACTGCATCCCTTGAACGGCTCCGCCGACCCCTTTCACTCTGCTATCTCTCTTCAATTCACGTTGCTCTTCATTTTCTTCTTCTTCTTCTTCATTTTCTTGAGTTCTTTCTCCTTTCCCCCTTTCCTGCTAACTCCTTCCTTCTTCTGTTTAAGATTTCAGGTCCAAGTTCTTCTCATTCTTCTTCTGGATTTCCACTACCAATAATAAAAATCATATTTTTCTTCATTTTCCCTTCGAATAGAGGTTTGAAGGGAACACAGGAGCTTTTCTTATGGCAGTTCGGTTCTCCAACATCAGGAGAAAGGTTTCAGCTCTTAAATCTAATCCAAGGGTGCGGTATCTTTCACTCCATGCGAGTTCCAAATCATCAGAAGAATCGATTCCAGATTCCCACTTCCTTCAATATAGCAGTCCAGAGCCCCGCCTAATCGACCACACCCCCTTCCTCCTCTTTCCTAAGGTCCGCTTATCAACCCTAGCTAATGGTATTCGTGTTGTTACTCAATCAGCCCCCGTGTTTTCGTCCCACATGGCCTCCATTGGTGTCTGGATTGACGCCGGGAGCCGGTTTGAAGCTCCGGGGACCAATGGAACCGCACATTTCCTTGAGCACATGATCTTCAAGGGAACCAGGCGACGGACTTCTCAGTCATTAGAGGAAGAGATTGAGAATTTGGGTGCTCGGCTTAATGCTTATACTTCACGCGAGCAGACAACCTTCTTCGCTGATGTTCAGGCCAAGGATGTTGCTGTTGCAGTCGATGTTCTTGCTGATATATTACAGAATTCGAGGTTTCCGGAGCACGCCATTAAGAGGGAGCGTGGAGTCATACTCCGGGAGATGGAAGAGGTAGGATGTTGCTTTTGTGTTGATATAGAAGAAAAAGGTGTGGTTTTTATTTTCTTTATGTGATATAAAAGATTTGGGTGATGTGAATGTAAAGAAGCGAAGTTTAGGTGTTAGATATGTAAATACATAGGAGTTGGGCGGTATGTATGTAAATGCCCCTTTGCATTGAAAGATTTACATGCATACATACATACCACTTTAATCTCTATGTATTTACTAATCTAACACCTAAACTTCAGTTTTTAACATATACATGGATGAAGTGCAACAAGCATTCATCAATAACAAAGAGCTGTATACATATCTGTATATGTATGAGGCAAATAGTATAAGGGAATGGGGAAAATGCAGTAAGCATTTCCTCACCATGCAGCCGCAGGTGTCAGAGATAGTGGAGAGCCACACTGTGTGAAATAGAGAATCAGATATGCTCAGGACGCGGTTATTACTCCCCTGCAAGCTGATATTCACTCGGGTGAACCATAGCTTGGTTCAAAGTGATATAAATCTTTGTTTTGGGAGTGGTTTGGTGAGGATATCTGTTTGTTGGTCCATCTAGCTGATGTAGTGGAGTTAAATTTGTTGTTTGTAAGTGTGTTGCCGGATGAAGTGTTACTCAATTTCTATATGTTTTGTCCACGCATGAAACATAGGACATAGGATTGTTAGCAATCGAAATAGACGATAAATTATCACAATATATTGGAGTAGGTTTGTTGATATTCACACCAAATTCAGTTACGAGACGAATTAACCACATGAAATCTATAAATGCCGCAACAAGAGCACAACATTTTGTTTCTGTAGAGGATCGAGCTACCGTATTTTGCTTCTTGACAGTCCAAGAAATGGGAGCATTACCTAAATAGGTGCAAAAACCCGTTATAGACTTTTGGGTTTGGGGATCGCTCGCCCAATCAGCTTCGACTTATGTATGAAGTTATAGGTCACCCATGGAATGTTGCAAGCTGAAATGTTCCGCACCTTTAAGGTACCACAATAGATGAGTTAGAAGCTGAACTTAGTGATCCGAGGACAAGTTCATATGTTGACATAATTGATTTTACCATAGATAAGATGTCTGGTCTAGTGATTGTAAGGTATTAGAGAGATCCCTTTAACTGTCGATAGAGCGTAGGATTGTGAAATGGCTTCCTGCTTTCGACATAAGCTGATTTCTTCAGAGGGAGAGGTTGCTTACTGGTGAGCAATCATTCATTCTGGCACTATGTAGAACTTGAGAAAGATATGTGGTTTGGGTGAGAAACCAAGAGTTAGGTGACCGATGAGCATGAATTTCCAAAAATAGGAGATGGGACCCATATGCTTGAGCTGAAACTTGGAGTTGAGTGTGTTAACTAGTAGAGATATGGTGGTAGGACTATTCCCAATAATCAACATGTCATCTACATAGATGAGAACAAAGAGATTTGTATTGTCGTGATTGTATAGAAGCAAGGTGGGATCGACTTTGCTTGTAGTGAAGCCATAATCCTTGAAGAACTTGGATAGCATAACGAACTACTGTTTCGGTGCTTGTTTCAGACCGTAGAGAACTTTTTGCAGCAAACACACATGCCCTGGTGGTTGTGGATCAATGAATCCCATAGGTTGACGCATATATAACATCGGAAAGTGTGCCATGTAGGAACAAATTAGAGACATTAAATTGGAGTACTTCCTATTATGATGTAGGACAAGCGTTAGAGAGATGCGGATAGTTGGTATCTTCACGATCGAACTGAATCTTTCACTATAGTTGATATCAAGCTCTTGGTTATAGCCTTGGGGAACAAATATTGCCTTATAGCGGGCTGCTGCACCATTCAAATTAAGTGTCGTGGTGCATGTTCTGCGACATCCAAGGATCTGAATGTTGGATGGAGGAACGAGTTTCGAGGTGCCTTATTTTTGAAGCTCATGAAACTCCTCATTCATTGTATGGCACCAATGGGCAAGTTTGGCTGCTTGAGTTTAGCAAGTGGGATCCGGTTTGGTTTGAAGTTTGTGTGAAAGGTTTAGTTTTTGGATGGGTTTGAGGTGGCTCATTTGCAAATGGGTGAGCATATGGTGAGGTATCCATAGATGTGATATGGTGGGAGAGGTGGAGGTAGAATTTGGAGATGGGATTTTGGCAGAGGTGACCTAATAGCATTTGGAGGTGGGAATACATTACGGGTAGTTTTGGAAGGTGGCGGGTATGTGATGGGAGCGAGCATAAGTGGAGGAAATGATGGGGAGGTTTGGTTAGTTTGCATTGAGGGTGAGTGGGGTACTTAGGTATAGAAATCTATGGATAGGTGAGTCATCAAATGTGACATGACGAGAAATGATAATTTTCTTGGTAGAGAGATTGTAGCATCTGTAGCTTTTATGGATGGGTGAATATCCTATAAAGACACAAGCATTTGATCCTGGTGCTAGTTTGTGAGCGGATTGTGGGCGAGTCCACAGTTAGCACATACAACTAAAAACCTTGAGGTGAGAATATGATGGAGGTGTCCTATACAAGTGTTGATATGGTGAAAGTAATTTGTGACTTTGGTGGGCATTTAGTTGATGAGATAGGTAGCAGTAAGAAGAGCATCCACCCAAACTGTGTAAGGTCGGTTGGCTTCATGTAGTAGTGCTTATGTAATTTCAATGAGATGGCGATGTTTGAGTTTAACGACTCTATTTTGTTCTCAAGTGAGACGCCAAGAGTATTTATGGATTGTTCCATTATTGCACAATAAATTATTTAGATCGGCGCTATTATACTCTCCACCACCATCTGTTCCCAGGATATTTCTTTTGGCATTGAATTGGGTTTGAAGCATAGTCATGAGATTTTTTATTTTAAGTGGTGTTTCAGATTTTGTAGACATAGGTTAAACCCAACAAAAGCGAGAAGCATCATCAACAAAGGAAATATAATATTTATAACCTTAGGTAGAGGTAATTGGAGATGACCCCCATACATCAGAATGAAGTTCTAAATTCTTATAGCTATATTTCATACTAGGACCAAAGAGTTGTCTATGCGACTTAGTAACATGACACGTCATACATATATGTAAGGTACGATAGATATTGAGATGTTGTGTTTTGGAGATAGTTCAGAGGATGTTTTGTTGTGGATGCCCCAACCTCTTATGCCAGAGATTGGAGGTGGCAGATTTGTGAAGAGTGGCAGAGAATGCGGGAATGGAGTAAAAAGGGAAGAATCGAGTGATAACTGCATCCTCAACATATTCGATTCTCCATTTTTTTTTGAAAGGGGGAAGAATCGAGTAGCTACTGCTCAATGGAGAACAGAAAGTAAAACCTATAGGTGTGTCCGCTGCTACCACTCGCGGGAAGAAGCACGGTAAAGCCCCTAGGAGGTAAACAACATTGTCGTGATCAAGAGGATTTGCCAAGAGGATGAAATATCGGAGCCCTTGCAAGAATTTCTGGTCCAATACCAGGAAGACAGGAAGAACCGAAGGTGATGAAGTGCAGCAAAAATTGATCAAAAGCAAAGAACTTTATACATATCTGTATATATATGAGGAAAATAGTACAAGGAAAAGGGGAAAATGCTGTAGGAATTTCCGCACTATGTAGTCGCAAGTGTTAGATGGTGGAGAGCCAAACCGTGTGAAAGGGAGAATCAGATATGCTCAGGATGCGGTTATTAATACATAACACCTTTTCTGTGAATGACAATGTGTATTTCCCTTTTTAGAAGTTTAAAAAGTGATATGTTTTATTTGATATGAAAGATTTGGGTTGTATAAAACAAAGTTTAGGTGTTAGGTATGTTAATAGATGTGAAAGGGGCAGTATTTATGTAAATGCCCCTTTGTATTGGAAGATTTACATACGTACCACTTAATTTCTATGTATTTACATATCTAATACCTAATCTTCAATTTTTATATATGTACCACCTTTTCTATGCATGTAAAGGTTCATTTTTTAAGAGTAAAAAAAAAAAAAAGTGACATTTCTGATGTGATGTGAACAATTTGGGTGGTACAATACAAGTGTAAAAAGAAAAGTTTAGGTGTTATATTTGTAAATGCATAGAAATTGGGTGGTATTTATGTAAATGCCCCATTTGTATTTAACTGAGTGGGATATCGTCAATGTTGTAAATTCAAATTTAATGAACCTTGAGAGGATTAGAGTGTTGAGATCATTTGACGTGATGACCGTTAAATCTTGATAAATTGTTTAACTCTTTTTTTCGAGTTTTCGGATTTGTGATAGAGGATAGATTCTCTAAAACGTGCGAATGGTGAGATATAAGAAATCTTCAATATTGCTAAAATTGAATTTTTCAGAAATAGTAGTATTTAGGCTTTGTTTGAGATAACTTTTTGAGTGCTTTTGTTGTAGCACAAATAGTTAATTAAAACATGATGTTTGTTTGAATGATTATTTTCTCATAACCTTTTTGTTTGGGTTAGATTATCTTCAAATGGTTGTTTTTGAGAAAGCATATCTAAAACTGTTGTACACAGAAGTGATTTTTAAAGTCAAAGCAGAAAAGCTAAACTTGTCTCAGTTGAAGTTTTAGGGGCTTTTAGGTGAAGCCTTTCTAATATGATCTATGTTAGATTTACGGATTTAACTTAAATCCAACCAAATAATTAAATGTACTAATGCTAAATCTGGCGATGGTTAAATACATATTTCTTTCCTGTTTCGCCGGTAAATCTTTGGCGGTGCTTGGTGGCATAGAGTCAATAGTATTTATAGACTATTTTAAGGTAAATCTACCTATACATGAAAAAATATGAAATAAATCTGACAGTTTGTCAAAGCCAAATTTCACTCCCTCCGTTAATTTTTGAAGTAAATCTGGATTTACTAAATCTGATATTTAGGTGAATTTAATGGATTTAGTATAAAAGAAAATTAAATCATGATAAAATGCCACACATAAGAGATGGATTTAAGAGGATTTAAGTTAAATCATAGCAAACATCTTCTTGGATTTAAGAACACCTGATTTCATAAATATGGATTTACCGGATTTACTAAATCCTACTTAACCTAAATTCTACGTGCAGCCAAACATCCCCTTGATTTACTAAACTCGGTAATACGATGGATTTGATAAATTTGGATTTGTAGGATTTACTAAATCCTACTCAAGTTAAATCTTGCTTGCTGCCAAACAACCTCTTAAGCTACTTCTTGGTAGGATTGAAGCTAAATCTTACTCAAATCTGGCCCAAAATAGGATGCTAAACAGTCCCGTATTCTCATTTTTTTCTTACTTTTATATCATTCTAATTAGTTGATCTACATTTATATATATTCTATCCATTTTTATTAATTTGTGCATTCTTGGTTAGATAGGTGCAAGGGCAGTCGGAAGAAGTTATTTTTGATCATCTTCATGCAGCTGCATTTTACAATCAACCTTTAGGAGATACCATATTAGGCCCTGAGGAGAATATTCAGGCAATTTCAAGGGTTGATTTGCAAAAATATATTTCAAGTCATTATACAGGTCCAAGAATGGTGTGTAAATATTATAAAGGTTTATTTCAAGTTTCTTCTTTTTCCCTATATTAAAACCTTAGTTATAGTGTCATTATTAACTTATGCTCTAGGTTGTCTCTGCCGCTGGTGCTGTCAAGCATGACGAGGTTGTTAACTTAGTTCGTAAATTATTCACAAAGTTTTCGAGGGATCCAACAACGGCTGATCAGCTTGTTATGGCGAAGCCGGCTACTTTTACTGCTTGTGAGGTTTGCTTCATACTTATAAAAGTTTTTCTTTTGGGTGAAATTTATGTTTATTTACATATCTAACATGTAAATGATATAAGAAGATACACCTTGCTTTAGATATAGTGAAATTTGCGTACATACCACACAAATCCTATGTATTTACATGCCTTACGCCTAAACTTTCATATTTATATTTATAACATTTTGTTGTGATAAACCTGTGCATGACAAGGTGTACTTTGCTTTTAAAAGTAAATGATAGTGATATTTTTTTTTTGAGATATTAAAGATTTGAGTGCTATGCATTTAAATATTGAAGCTTGGGTATTAGATATGTAAATACATAAGAATTGTGTGGTATGTATGTCAATATTAGTGTTTTCTTATGCTATTTAAGGATTAGGATCTTACACGAGCAAATATAAAAACTAAAGTTTTTGATATGTAAATACATTGAAATTCTGCGGTATATTTGTAAATCCCGCCTCCTTTTACATAATTTACCCACTTTTTGATGAGGTGTATAGGTGCGAGTGAATAACGATACGATGCCATTAGCACACGTAGCTGTTGCTTTCAAAGGGGCAGCTTGGACTGATGCTAATTCCATTCCTCTTATGGTGATTCAGACCCTAATTGGCTCGTGGAACAAAAATGCTGGTGTAGGTAATTGTTCAGGGTAAGATGTACCTGAAGTTGCTCATATAGTTTAATCAATATAGTATTCTTTTTACTATTTTTTACCATATAAATTTTATATTCGAAATCTTAGGTCGGAATTAGCTCGCCGAATCAGCACAGAGGGCTTAGCGGAGAGTATGATGGCTTTCAATACCAACTACCGTGATACGGGAGTGTTTGGCGTCTACTGCTCTGCCACAGTAAATTTCAAAACTTACAATTGTTCTGAACTTTGTTCAATTACCTTTTCACTATTTGTATTCTTCTAATGATTTCCCTTTAGATTAATAATTTAGATCCTGGGATTTACATACATACCTTATGCTTATGCATTTACGTAGTAACATCTAAACTTAAATATTTACTTATATAGCACTTTCAGTATCATATTCACATCAAAAAATTACATGAGCAGGTGTATTTCACTTGAGAAAATTTAATCCTAGTGATATTTTCTATATGATGTTAAATATTTGGATGTTATGTAAGTAAATATCAAAGTTTAGGTGGTAGATTTGTAAATACATGAGAATTGTATGTTATGTATGTGAATTCACCTTATATTTATTGCTTTGGTTGAGATTTATGGAATGATGCTTACTTTTATCTTTGCTCTAAATACACTAGAGTTCTCTCTTTTTTCTTCCCTGCCTCACTCTCTTTAAAAAGAAGAGCTTTAAAATCTCATGCAAAGGATTTGACAATGAAAAACCTATAAATTTTATATTTGCATGCTAATAGGCCTATAAATTCATTATTTGCAGTTCACATTCAAATAATATGTCTAGTAGGCTACGTTCAAAAATATTGAAGAGAGTGCACCTGCTTGAGTGTGGTTATAGAAATATATGGACTGATGGTTAGATTATCTGATGGCTTCCATCATTTTGTGAAGAACCTATGAATTTACATGCCATGGCTTAATACTAATAAAATTAACTTGATAGCGCCATAATTTTAGTATGTTTGTTTTAATATTTTCTCAAACAAATGTTGAAAAGTATTTATGAAAGGTCTAAATGAAGAGGGGGCGGCATTTACATTCTTACCCAACATTTTCTATATATTCACATATCTAATACCTCAACTTTGATATTTACATGCATACAGACACAAATTTTTAACATTACTTCACAAATACTGCTATTACTAACTGTTAAATGTAGTCACATCTTCATCCATAGATTCATAACATCAAGTGTTATAAATGTAAATCTTAAACTTTGTGTTAGATAAGTACATACATAAAAGTTGAGTGGTTTGTATGCAAGTTTCCCTTTTTTTTTCTCTTTTTCCTGGAAGTAATGACTGATACCAACTAAAACCATAAATTCTAATAATTTATCTTCTCAATTCGTTCTTAAGTATAAATTTTCTTTTATTGCAAGATCTAATGTGGTATTATGGTTTTTTTTTGGGTTTCTTTTGCAGCCTGATTGCCTAAATGGCTTGTCACGCGTAGTAATGCAGGAGATTAGGAGATTGGCTTATCGAGTTTCCGAAGCTGAAGTAATACGCGCTAGAAACCAGGTGATTGTCTAAACGTATTAAAAATAAAGATCTTGCATACATACCGCTCAATTCCTATGTATTTACATATTTAACGCCGAACTTTCCCCTTTTTGTATACATGCCACCTTATTTATGCATGAAAAGGTGCATTTCACTTTCGAAGGGTTAAAGTAGTGGTATTTTTGGTGTGATTTGAAAGTTTTGGGTGGTATAAATTTAAGAGGTGAAGCTTAGGTGTTAGATATGTAAACACATATGAATTAGGTGGTATGTATTTAAATGCCTCTATTAAAAATTGTCTCTTTTTTTATTAATTTATCAACTTTTATTTTAGCTGAATATGGATGTTTTTGTTACACTGGTCACATTTCTAGTTGGTAACTTCTTTGCTTCTTTTAAAAAATTTATGTGATGGAGAGCTTATCACAAGCAGAGATCTACTGGAGCATGATAAACTATAAGATAGTTTTGTTCCACAGTTTTAGATAGAAAAAACTTGGGACTATTACATAAGGAACATTGATGTTTACAAATTAAGCACTCATATGATTTTTTTGAACTACTGAACAGATTTATTTCTGCATGCCACGATCAAACTATCGAAATTTGATGAAAATGAAAAATATGGTTCGGGGGTTTGCCATGAATTTTGATGTTTGAGCGAGAATTTGCAAAATGAATGAAAGAGAGTGGTTGATTTGTAAATAGCAAGTTTTGGATGGTTTGTATGTAATTTACCCAAAACATTTATAACACTGACAACAGCTTCCAAATTTTCTCATACCCAAACTCTGCTTTTCATGCATAGGTCCAAATGAACTTTAGTTTTCATATGATTGCAATTTATACAGATTATTTGTGTGTTTTGGATTTTCAAATTTCACTTCATTGAGTGTTGCCGGACTTAAATTTGATCATGTGTTTTTTTTTTACGTTTTCAAGAATTTATGTGACAATGAGCTTATCACGTGTCGTTCTACCAGAATATGATTGGTGTAAGAAACTGACGCGGAAGCTAGAGTTTTATTTCAGTTTATATGTCTTGATTTACGTGTTTTAGTTTGTTATTTGCGCATTTATGTTTTCGGATGATATACTTGTAATCAGGAGGAAAAATTATTCCATGCGGATCGGCGTCCGCACGCAGCTTGCGTGCGGACGCATCACATGATTTACGGTCCTGATGTATTTCGGTGGGCCCCACCTAAAATTTTTTATTTTTTTTTTAAAAAACGGAAATAATCCTGACCGTAGATCACCGTGATCTACGGCCAGGATCGAACACCGCATGCAGAGATGCATGCGGTGTCCGCACGCAATAATCGCCCAATCAGGAGAGCCTAGTCTTTATAAATAAGGGTTGTTTTGTGTGGACTGGGAAAAGGGTTTTTAGACTTAGTGTCCATCCAGACCTTGCCCCTGGATTGGCTCTCGGGTGATGTTTTTCCATTATCTCGTTCTTCATTTTATTCACTATTCTTCTCAGCTCTTTCCTATGTTCTTACTGAATTCAATAACCCCCCTTTGCCAGTATCAGAAAGTTTACATCCAACTATTTTTAAGGACATATATATATATATATATGCCGCCTATTGTGAATCTTTGGTTGACAGAGTTTGTAAGAACTATGGAGTCACGGTTTATATATATATT
>NW_018164444.1:17144533-17171723 GCF_001263595.1 Phalaenopsis equestris
AAAGAAATAATTTCCCATATATATATATATGTGTGTGTGTGTCGCCTGGTGTGACTCTTTGGTTGACAGAGTTTGTTAGACCCCTGGGGTCATTGTTTCGATCACGTCTATGTACGTAATAGAATTTTTAGGCATATGAGGTTGGTCGAGAGGCTCGTCTAATAGCCTCTGGCCAACCTTATATATAATACACTACTGGCAATAGCTCCCAAAAACTTTCATTTTTTCATAATAATTGCACAGTTATATTTGCAGATAGATGTACCCTCCTCAAACAAATCTTAGAAGGAGCATTTACATACATACCAAATAACTCTTATCTATTCACATATATAATGCCTATTCACATTTACATATATAAAACCCAAATCTTTAACATCACATCAAACACACCGTCATTTATAACTTTTTAAAAGTGAAATACATATTTTCATGGTTTATGACAACAAAGTGGTTATGAGTGTAAACATTAAATTTTGACACTGTTAATATGTGACATGCAGCTCAAATCTTGCCTTCTGCTTCACATTGATGGATCCACATCAGTTGCAGAGAATAATGGCCGCCAGGTAATGTTAAAATAAAATAAAAATTAAAAATTAAAAAGAAATAGAAGAAAGTGATCCCGAATAGACCCTATGTTTCTGAACATTTCAACGAAGAAGTCTTTTACCTTTGACTGCAGATGCTCACTTACGGGCGCGTGGTGCCATTTTTAGAGCTCTTTGCGCGCATTGATGCTGTTGATGCTGGCACTGTAAAGAATATTGCAAGAAAATTCATAATAAATCAGGTAATATTATCTCGCTCTATTTTAGTTTTATTTTATCTTCGGCACCATCAATTTTATTGTAATTATTTAGGGTCGATTTTATAAATTTGGATTCTTTATTCATATTTTCGTGCAAAGGCTTTAGACATATAATGAGCGCTTGGTAGTTGGGTGTATTGTATTATTATAAGATTATTGGAGGGTTGTTAGGCTTCTTTATATGCTTAAACTAATGCCTTTTGTGTGAAAGAATATCACGTGCGGAGTTCACATGCAGTATTACATTCGGACTCTACACAAAATACGTGCACAACATTTATAACGATTATAACGTTCTACTCGAATTTTTTGCATTGTTTGAATGTAATTCTACGCCCGGACTCCACACGTAATATTTTCTCATTCATGAAAACATAAATGTCAAAGGCAATGGTGAAAAAGTAATAAAGGGTTGTTCATGTAATACCACGGAATTCTCATATATTTACTGTCTAATACCTAAAGCAAACTTTCATATCACTTAAAGTTTAGAGGTTAGATATGTAAATAAATAAAAATTAAGGGGCTTGTATGTACATCTTTATTTTTTTATCTTCAGGATGTGGCTGTTGCTGCCATGGGACCAGTTGAAGGATTGCCAGAACATGGCTGGTTTCAGTCACAAGTTCATGATGAGGAACACTGACTTTAAAAAAAATATATTACAGTATTCTGTAAAATTCAGTATTGTTCTGTATTGATTGTTGTAATCTTAGATTATGATACTGTAATTAAAAATTTTTTTCGGAGTTTAATGTAACTGTTTGTGATTTATTGATTCAATTATGTTTGTAATGAAGTTTGATTGAATGTTCTATTAGCGGCATTTACATACGAAAAAATATTACATTAGGACTCCGTACGTAGAGTAACGTGCGAAGTCCAATGACAGAGAAATATTAATCCCGTATTATTCAGATGTTATTGTGTGTTATTCAAGCGTTATAGATGTGTTATTGTGTTATTATAACACCATAAATATTTTCAGAACACAATAACACATGAATAACACGGGGGATATTCCACTGTATTACCAGGAATATTCCCCTGTGGCGGCTGAATTTCTTGGACTCCACACGTTACTCTACGTGCGGATTCCCGATGTAATATTTTTTCTTTACATACAAAGTGCATTTTTTTTTATGTATTTATATATCTAACCTCCAAATTTACATGCATGTGACACAACTTTTATTTATTTACATATGTACATCTAAACTCTCATAATTACATGTATGATAAAATTTTTAACTTCAATATAAAAGTGTTAGCGTCAGTATCTCTTTAAAAGGGCATAGGTTCGAGGCACTATTATGTTATTAGTGTAAATATCAAAAAGTGTGCTATGTGCATGTGAATACATAACAAGAACTTAAATATTGCAAGACATACCAAGTGGTTAAGGTGATAAATTTTTTTTAAACTGTGTAAATTTATGAATGATAGCAATAAAATTGGTAGTAGTGTGGTGTTATATTCTTTTTTGAAATGTTTTGGATTTGTTTTGTTCGGTATAAAATAAATGATTTTTTTTTTAAAGTAAATTGAAAATAATGTATTTCAGAAGTAATACGTTTGTTGGCGGCAACGTAAGACCGTGATCTGTGGGGATGATGGCGGTCTGTGGGGGGCGGGCGGTGAGGACTGGCAGGGTCTGGTGACAACGGGGATTGGAGGGTATTGGTGGTGGCTGGCAGTGGAGTTGTTGGTGAAGGGGGTCGGTAGGGCGATTGATGTCATTTTACATTAAGTCGTGCTTTTGGAATTTGCCCAAATCGAGTGAACTTTAAATTCAAAGAAAATGAGCTGACGATTGAATTTTAAGTACAAAACTAAAACTCTGTACAATAAAACTCTCAAATTAATAGAAAATGTTGAGAGCGGAGAAAGCCACCAACTTTATATGAAGAACATATACGACGACACGGACAATTCACAACTCGCCGAATGAGACATTTTTAAACTCTTTCCTGAAAAGATTATGAAGTAGTATTTTGTTTATTATGAATGTTAGTTTTTGGAAATTAGCGGGTTATGCACATTAACATGCTAACATACAACCCACAAAATTATTCGAGTTCCTTTTTTTGTGCCATCGTTGATCATGTGAAAACTAACAGTCTAGAGGAGAATGGTTTGACGAGGGAAGGCTCATGGATAAAAGAACGTGAGCCTCACCTATCAGACTGAGTTCATCCGTCTAAGCTTTTAGGCAACACGAGACTATTAGGGAATATTAGGATATTTTTTAGTCAACCTACATTTTTTCCTTGTTTGAGCATGCTTTTTTCTCATGGACGTGACTTATCTAACATGGAGACAATTTATAAATGCTATATAAGGGTAGTTTCACTTTCAAGTAACTCTGAGTATAATTGTTTAAACAAGAAAAAATTACAAACAAGTCCAATTTGCTGTCAAGCACGATCGGATTTCCATTTTATGAATGTCTTCGCATTGTGCACATTGCATGAATTTTAAATTGGAATTGTCGAGAGGACATCCACACTATCGGCTCAATCAACTATCTTCGTTGATCCAATTGATCAGTCGTCATTGGTCCAATTAGTCAAACTATCTTCGTTGATCAGATCGATCAACCGCCACCGATCAGATTAACTCAGACAACCATTTTTGTCGGTTTGACTGATCAACCACTATTTTCGTCATATTATTTTCTTATAATATTTTATTTCATAAGAATATATTTTAATTTTCTTAAAAAATAGTACTACTATTTTTTATGCGATCTTCAAAAGTTTTTGGAGTTTTTGGTGTTATGCATGTAAATATGAAAAATTTTAGTGTTACATTTGTAAAATTATAAAATTATGTGACATGGATTTAAATTCCCTTTCTTTCCTTTTCCGCGCTCCTGCAAAACCTAAAACCCTAAACCCCCTGCCGCCCTCAAATTCGGAAAAATAAACCCGATTTATTTTCTTCAAATTCGCTTCACCATGTATCGCGTTGCTGCTGCGCTGGCTTCTTCCGTAGCGAGGTCCGCATTCGATCTCCCATCCTTTTTCTTGTTATCTTAACCAATTCATGGCAGCTTCTAATCCTAACTGTCTTCCTCTTTCTCATAACAGAGCCTCTGTTTCCAAGAATCAGGTAAGATAGAGCAGCTTTTCTGATCGAGCTTATCTTTCAACTCTTTCTTCTTCTAAGCATATGCAGTGGCGCAGGTGTGGGGTGGCAGAATACTTTTACGCAGGGACTATTCAGCAAAGGATGTCAATTTTGGGGTTGGTGTTAGAGCCGCGATGCTGCAGGGGGTTAATGAACTCGCCGAGGCCGTGAAGGTCACCATGGGGCCAAAGGTGAGATGTTTTTAGTAACATCCTGAGACCATTCGGCGAGAATTGTGTATAGTCTTTGTGTTATTTTTTTTTATTATCATTCTTTGATATCAATTTAGAAAAAAAAAATCAGTAATTTGTTATGAAAGCCACTGGAATCTTTATTTGATTAAGGCGGAGAACTTTGTCGAGATGATCAAGAGCTCAGTACAAGATGATGAGGGTATTGTATGCCAATTCATGTTTTATATTTTAAGTGGAAATGTTTTATTTTAATGGTGGATGACATACCATTTTTACCCTGCGGTTTGATCAATTAATGAATCAATTGTGACTTCAAATTTTCTCTGGTGGTTGCTTTATTGCCTAATATTTTCTATAGACATATATTGATGTCCTTGAATTTCTTCAAGCGTTGACTCCTCCTCCATAGCAAATATTGCAATACTTTCATGACGACATAATAATATATTAAAAAAATTCTTATTTATTTACATATCTAACTCCTAAACTTTACTTTTTACATTTATACTAGCCAAATCTTTCATATCATATAAAAATACCATTTTTTTAACTTAAAAAAAGTGAAATAAACCTTTTCATGCCTTAGGTAAGATGGTATGCATGTAAAAATTGAAGTTTAGGTGTTAGATTGTAGATACATAGGAATTGAGTGGTGGGTATGTTAAGCCCCCTAAAAAAAAGGAACTTATGTCATGATCTAGTTTTGTTCACATATTCAAGCTTAAATTGTCTTCAATTTATAGTAACAACCTTGATGTTTAACATGCATTTTTATTTAAGCTATTCCTCTTATTTTTCTTAAAATAAATATCGAGTATAGTGGTAGAACCACTAATCATGCGGCTAAGAATTTCTTTGTTTTCAAATGCCATTCATTTAGTCTTTTATGTGGTGGTTGGTTCCTTGAATTTTCCTTTATAGAATGCAATGTTATTCAAAATGATGTTATTTTGTTGGGGTATTTACATACATAGCACACAACATTGTCCATACAACTAATTAATAAGCCTATTATAATATCGATAAAATTTGAATTTATTTAATAAATTTTGGCATATTTTATGATTGGTTTTTAACCCAATCAACACACATTTATTATTTTTTTCTTGAGATTGCAATGATAATTTTTGAAAGAAATAATTTCCCAAGGTTGCAATGGTTGAATTTTAAAATTGTGAAGTTATGAAATGGTTGACTATAGGCTGTCAGCTTCATTATAAAAATAGGATTAATTTGTTGATTTCTAAACTTATTGAAAAGATGAAACATAAGAAATGTGAATGTTATATTTTATAAGATAGGAGGCAAACTAAAATGCTATAGTTGAGTTGAGTCCAACCTTTTATTCTTTGGGCTTAAGTATTCAAACGTGCGATCTTTCGACGTAGGAGAAAATGTTCAACCATAGGGCCACCGTCTTAATCGCATATTTGGGTCAAGATGTAATTCTATTATGAAGACTTTTGTAGAAGTTTTAGTAGAGCCGAAAAAATAGATAATATATAAGGATGTCTCAAGAGAGAGCGAGGAGTTACAGACGTTTATCAAAAAAGAAAAAAAAGTGCTTTTAAACAGTGACAAATAAATATATTTTTGAGGTTCATAATAATTTTATTAAAACTAACAAATTTTCAAAGAGAATTTTAAGCAAAATAAAAGATACAACTCTTAATGATTCTTATTGGTCTAGAGAACTTGGAAAAATTATATAATATGTAAGACAATAGATAAGAGATTTAGATACTTTGGTCAGCTAAAAATCGTAACACTAAAATCTTAGAGATCAATGATAAAACAATAAAAATATATATAATTTTTAAGTCTTCTTGTCATGTAATTAAACTTACAAGTTACATTGTTGATTTTTTCAAAACACAAGATATATGATGAAATTGATTGACATGGGACGTCCTTTTTCCTGGACGGGTTTTGTCCTAGGCTTTTGAGTGCCGACAAACTCTCGTCTTGCGAGTACTGCCTCCTTTTAAGAGGTGGCCCACTTTTAGTTATCTAGGAATATATATTTGCTTTTTTTAGCATTTAGGATTTAGTTTTTCCTGTGATTTGCTTTGGGACAGCCGTCGGCGTCTCCTTTTTCTTTTCTATGGTTGTATCCTAGGGTTCTAAGTGGTGCTCTAGCTGTATTTTGGTCTTCAGGTGATGTGTATCCCATTCTATCTCTCCCCTACTATCTCCTACATCGATTCCCTTTACCCTCGCTGCTTTACTCTTGCTGCCACCTTGCCTAACCCCTTCCTCCTTTCTGCCTTCTCCTAGAAAAACCTCTTCTATGGCTGTTTCCAGCTTGCTAGATGCTCCTTCCGACCACCCGGGAGGTCCAAACCTTGACCGACACCACCGACACCCTAGATCCTACGCTGGTTTTTTGTTGTCGTTTTGCTGCAATTTTATATTTACGTGCTATTTGTTCTAATTTTAGACTTTGAATTCAATAATAATATTTATTTTCCCTTGTGTATTTGTTAAATTTTAGTATCATTGATGGTTGTTGTTTGATGTTCTAGAGAGATGACTTTTTTCTATGAGGATATTCACACTATAGGGGAGTTTTGGTTGGCTTTAACTTGGTACTTAATTGTGGAGGCATCCACAGATTAGGTTGTTTAAGGTGGAGGGCTTTTGCAGGGATGAGGAGATTACCGGAAAGAAGGGTTCTTAAACCATACAATGGAGGTACTATATGTGAAGATATCACGGCTCTTCACTCTGGCTTAAAAGAAAGCCACCTTATGCATATAACTAATGACACACAATCATAATGCAGTTTTGTCTTTTAAAAGATTGGCTAAAATTGTTATATATCCCTATCCAGGCCTATGAGGGTGCAGTTTGAGCTGCCAATTTTTAGAAAGCTACATTCACAGAGTTTTTTGGTGCATTTAAGTACTAGGAAGCATGAGCACTTTAAAATGTTTGAGTTCATGTGAGCATGCCGTCAACATGCCTTAAACATATGTTCAACACACTTAAATTGTGTCCTAGGTATCTCTTGCCAAAATTAGAGTCGAGCATAGGGCAGTCATAAAAGCTACTGGCGCGAGATGCACAAGGGACATGCTCCATGTCTTTTTCGTTGCAATATTTTTGAGTTAAGTTCAATAATATGCTATTCTGAATTTTGATTTGGTATTACTTAAAGCCCCTTTTAAATCTTCATGAAATTTTTGTTGTGCTTGGGTTCCTTCTCTCTCAACACAAGTCCAATTTCATTAGCTTTCTCTATTATCCGCGTTCTCATTCCATCTCAATGAGCCGTCACATGTTCTTCTTTTGCCAACAATTCTTCTCTCTTATACTTATTGCTCTGCCATTTCTCATGCTAGTGATGATCTCAATCTCTTTGTGTTGCCTTCAAAAACCAATCTATCACCTTTTTTGGCAATGCTATTTTTGTAGATATTGCTAAATGATTCACATTCATAATGCAACAATTATTGTCTTTTAAAGGGCTCAAGAACATCACTTCATAACTCTGTTGATGCTTGTGAGGGTATGCCTTGAGCCACCACTTTTCTTAATGGTTACATTTGCTTGGTGGGTTTTGGGTGCATTCAACTATGGAGCGCAGACACTTAAGAATACTTATGATGTTGGTGTTGAACACACCTTTGGCCCACTTTGATTTATGTTGACACACTTGATGTAGTGTTCAAGATATTTCTTGTGAAAATCTAAGTCAGGTACATAACAAATAAGGACATTGACTTGTGCGGGATGTAAAAGGGTCACTTTAAGCATTTTATATTCAATATTACTTAAAAAGACTTTTTTTTTAATCTCCCTTTGGTTTCCAGGTTCCTTCTTGCTCACTTCAGTTTGTGTAATTCCTAATTAACCCGTTGTCTCTTATATCAGCGATCTCATTCCATCTCAACAAGCTTTCATGCTCTGCTCTCCCACTATTCCTTTTGTCGAGTCAGTTGCTCTTATACCATTTCTTATGCCATTTTGATGCTGTTAATCTCCACTGTGATGTGTACCTAGAATTTTTTTCTTTGACTTGGTGGCACTTTCTCTCTCCTCTACTCATGTATGGCTTTAACTCCCCTCCCTTAACTCTAATTTTAGATTATGGATTTGACTTAGCGTTCTTGATCTATAGATATTACCTGATTTGTTTTTTTTCTTTTAATGTGTTCATACTTTGTGGCTATTTTGAGCAGAGCATTATTCTTTTTCTATGATTTTTTGACATGTTGTGGGCAATATTGTTTATTCAATCATTTATAATGATTTAATGGATGCTATTGTTGGTGATTTGCTAACAATTGACACACTTCAACAACAACAGTAACAACAAGCCTTTATCTCATTGAGTGGCGTTGGCCAAACAATTATTACACTAGATGAAATTTAATTATCATTTAAACATTATGCATTTTTTGATTATGTACAACCTCATAGCATAAATGTCCATGTGTCTCTCCCTAGTTGTGGAAGACCATACCTTCGGACTAAAGTCTTTATAGTTTAACTTGAGAGAATTTAACTTGAGATTTATGGCCTTCTGATGAGTTATAATTATTCCAGGAAGATTCATAGTCTTCTATCGAGTTATAATTATTATAGTTTTTGATTTCTAGCTTCATTCTGATGATAGTGCTATAAGTAAACTTGTAAATGGAATATTCAAGCTTTAAATAGTGTCTTCAAACTCTTTTCTTAGCCCAAGCATATTATTACAAGTGAAGGTGATAAAGAATAAACTTTTGGGCAGTGTTAAAAAATAATTTTGTTTCTATATTGGTATTAAATCTGTTCTTGGTTATAGGGTCGCAATGTAATCATTGAGAAGACCAACAAGGATCCTAAAATCACAAAAGATGGAGTCTCTGTTGCAAAAAGTATTGAGTTCAAGGAGAGAGCAAAAAATATTGGGGCAAACCTTGTAAAGCAGGTTGCTAGTGCTACAAACAAAGCTGCTGGAGATGGTAATATTCAATTAATTTATGGAAATTTTACACATACCACACAATTCTTATGCATTTACATATGTAACACCTAAAGTTTGTTACATTTATAGCACTTTGGTGCTAATCTATGAACTTATGTATGATAATATGTATTTCACTTTTAAAAAGTTAATATTGGTGGTATATTTGATGAGATGTTAAAAATTTGAGTGGTATGCATGTAAATAGGAAAGTTTAGGTGTTGGATATGTAAATATATAAGAATTGTGTGGTATGTATGTAAATGCCCAATTTATTGTTGGTGTTTTGTTTTTTTGCAATCTACATTAGGCTCTGAATATTGGATTTATTTCCCATCTTGTTCATCATTATGTATTTCTTTTGTCAAGGAAAAATATGAATATTATTTAACACTTTTATATTACATTTTGATAGGATTAGGCAGAAAAGTATGTTGCACGGATATGGCCACAGAGATACAGACATGACATAACATGACATAGATATGTGACACTTTTCTTATTAAAAATATAGGACATGAACTGGGGCCAGACATGCCATTAATTTATATATATGCATGTGTGTGTGTATATATATATAAATATAATAAAATATTAAGAAAAATAAAAAAAGCAAATAAGAAATTTATAGCATTATCCTTCAAAAATTAAAATATCCATAATGATAAAAACTAGCCCAGGAGAGTGATTGATGAATTGCTCAAGCTCGTCGGGATAATAAATTATATGAAAAAGTGGAACAAATATGTTTAATATTTAAATAAAAATATATATATTTTTTATTTTAACTTTTAAAAAATATACCATAGATTTTTAAAAGAAATTTTAAATTTTTTTTAATTCACTCTTTTAAGACACGCATGTCTGACATGTGTCTGGGGCGTGTTAGGCTAGTATTAGTTTCCGTCACTGCACAACTTTTTAGTCAGAAGTGTATGTGCATCATTGGCAGAAAATGTGAATCTTGTCCCATGAATGTTTGCACTTTGGTGGGAATGAGTTTGTTAAATATACGCTTAATTTGATCAATGAGTTGCGTTGTCCTAGTTGACTAGAAAA
Source organism: Phalaenopsis equestris (assembly GCF_001263595.1). Taxonomy (NCBI): domain Eukaryota; kingdom Viridiplantae; phylum Streptophyta; class Magnoliopsida; order Asparagales; family Orchidaceae; genus Phalaenopsis; species Phalaenopsis equestris. Next base: position 17,154,684 of record NW_018164444.1, read on the forward strand.
GTCATCATGAGAACTCCAAATATTATATTTTCCCATTTTCTTATATTAAATTACACATTATTAATATTGATACCGATGTTAACCCAAACCACAACGTAAGACGACAAACATTATTGAATAAAAACAATGATACAATGAAGACTCAGAGGAAAGGAAAATAACCCTATAAAGAAAAAGTGCAAAAAAATGACACATCAATGAAGACACAACAAGCTTGTTGAGGAGGGAGTCCGGGTGGTGTTTCAAGGCAGGCGTCTGGGGTGAAGGCCAGAGAGACATCTGGAAGAAGGTCTAATAACAACAACATGAGAGGAGTCCTGATGGAAGGCATCAAGGTGGCGGCCTGCTGGGTGCTAAGTGGCACCTGGGAAGAGCCGAACGACTGCTGGAAAGGGTTGTATGGCTGCTGTGAAGAGTTGATGGTGTCTTGGAAGGATGTCAACGCGAAGGACAGCGACAGGAGAGGAGTCCTGCTGGATGGCAGCAAGGTGGCAGCCTGCTGGGTGGTAGGAGACTGCTGGGAAGAGCCGAATGGTGCGCTGAAAGGAGGTCGACACGAAGGACAAGAACGGAAGAGGAGTGCCGTTGGAGGACATCAAGGTGGAGGCTTGGTGAAGGGCTGACAAGCGGACTGATAACAGTAGGAAGGGTTGAAGAATAGATAAATATCTCGTCGGGTCGAGGTACAACCAGAACATCACCCGGACCCGTGGAGACGATCGCCGCCTTGGACAAGGGACGACCGGAGCACTACCTTGACGTCAGATACAACCCATGAAGGGGAAATTACCAAAGCTAAACCAAAATTCAGATGCAAAACAATGATTTCATTTTTGACACGTTGGACCTCTCTCCGTGGGGGCAACTCAGAAGGCGGTCTATACATTTGAAAAATCTGCATCTCGCTTATCCATGCTGGAACTCTATATGATGTTGGCTCATCAAACTCATAACTCTTATAGACATCCAAGATCATCCTTTTTGATGTTCCTCACACCGTTTGCAAGATGCAAGATTGAGGAGCCATAATCTCTTGCTTTGCTAGGCTGCCCTATATCTCAGAGTCACTACCTTCTAGAGTAACAACTGTTTCCTCTGTTGGAATCTCTATCTCGGGGTCAACTGGATTTGGTGACATCTCTTCATTGGTAATTGAAAAATAAGAAATCTCTCTTAAGTTTTTATTTTCTTCTTGATCACAGTTCATCCCTTCAACTGGGAATTGGTACTCCTCATTTATGTCCCCTCCGTCTTCAGTGTCTGCGGTGTCTTTACCCGACTTTTTGATGACGCCTTGCTCGGTAAAGTAGATCACTGCCCTAGTTGTGCATTCTGCTTCAACATGTCCAAGTCCGTGGCACTTGCCACATTTTCTGGCTATGACAAACTTGCAGATTGGTTTCGCTGGATAGTGGCCAGGGGGTTGCTTGGTGTTGCAGTCTCTCCACGTGGGAAGCTAGAGTCTACAACTTTTGATGGTAGTAAGTTGATAGAAACTGACAGTGTGTTTCCTGCTTCATCTTAATATATTCTTGTTCCTCCCTTCAACCTTTGGGATCACGGTCGAGTGTAGCCTACCATTAGATTTAATCTTTCATTTCTGTAATCCACCGCCGAAGTCGGCAGATCGCTCACCGCATCTCCTCCCGGGAAGGCTCGGGCATGTATCTTAATAGTGACATAACTAGGGTTTAGAGTTGGAACTTGGGAGGTGAGAGAGGGCTAAAACTTTAATTTAGGGTTGTTGATTTTGAAAATCAGCAAGACGAATTGAGGGTTAGGTCCAAGTTTTATTTATGGTTTGGGAATGCGAAAGAAAAATTTTGATGGAGTTAGGTAGTAGCGAATGCTAGGGAACCTTAGGGTTGGGCTAACTTTGATACTAATGATACCGGGAGAAACCCAAACCACAATGAAAACACAAATATTATTACTGAAATTGAAATCGGCTACAAAGATGAATTTTCAACATAATAATGAAGGATAACAAACAAAAAACATAGGACAACACAAACAAACACTTCAAAATTGTTTTCCAAGGGTAGGGTAGGTTGGCCCGATAGATCCGAAGGCTTGGTGAAGCAAGGGTGAATGCGGGAGAGGGGCCGACAGGGGTTGAAAGGTGGACTGAAGGAGGGAGGGAGCATGTTAAGGTGGTGGGAAGGATTGTTGGGCAGCTGGGAGGTAGATAGGAATGTGGGGTAGTAAGTTGGGAAGGTGGGACAACAACTGAGAAGGGTCGCCAACACTTTTCGGAGAGTGAACAGTGAGAGGGAAGCGCTGGCAGCAATGGGAAAGGCCGAGACAAGGTGTCTGCGGGCTGTCGGGAGGGGCCTGATTGGATTTGACAGCAGATTGCTGCAACATAAAGGGGTTTGCAGTGTAGGGGGAAGCTGTTAGGGGTGTCCTACAGCTAAGGGAAGTGGAGGAGTAGTAGGGGGACATCACTAACTCGGAGTTGGATATAGCTGGGGCACCGCCACCTCCTCAGATACATCCTACGAAAGGTAGAAAACTTTACACAGGAAATCTGAAAGTAACAAACAACTAAAAAACTAACCCTAACTCTCACTAACAAGCTGAATTTTTCCCTCAGGTCCCCGTACGGTGCGCTACATCCGCTATCCAAGTAAAAGACGCCATCTGGAATTGTGGGACTCATATTTACACGTCATCAAAAAGGAAAAATGTACGCGTTTAAGCCCGACCCAGCCCGACGTGCTTTAGGGTTACATATTATCCCGCCTTTTTGGCGTATTCTCTCCAATTTTTTTGCGTATTATTCCCTCAGAAACTTGTATTATGCATTATTCAGTAGAAAAGAAGTTTTCAAAAAAAGGTTTTTTTGGCTCAGCTAGGGTTTGGTCGCTGCATTTATGATGGAGATATATTTCTCTTTTAATGAAGAGTTTGAGCACATAGATGATGAAATGAATGTCAACGTCTTTGAAACGGAGGTAAGATGTCTTGCTTACTTTAATCCGTCTCTCGTTTTCCCGAGAGTAACCCAACAATCACCTAAGAATAACCCGAGAAAGTAATCCACCAGATCTCTTAAAAAAAAATGAAATTTTCTGTGAATTTTCGATTGTCGTTAGGTTATTTCATCATTATTTTGTGGTTCAGATTATTTATTTTCGGGTTGATTGAAGAAATACTCAATAACCCGAGAGTAACCCAACAATAATCTAAAAATAACCCGAGAAAGTAATTCACCGAATCTCTTAAAAAAAGTGAAAATTTATGTGAATCTTGGATTATCGTTAGGTTATTTCATCATTATTCTGTGGTTAGGGTTATTTATTTTCGGGTTGATTGAAGAAATACTCAATAATCCGAGAATAATCTAAGAATAACCTAAGAATAACCCGAGAAAATTAACCTACCAGATCTCTCAAAAAGTAAAATTTTCTGTGAATCTTCGATTGTCGTTAGATTATTTCAATATTATTCTGTGGTTAGGGTTATTTATTTTCGGGTTTATTGAAGAAAGACTCAATAACTCGAGAATAACCGGAGAATAACCTAAGAATAACCCGAGAAAATTAACCTACTAGATCTCTCAAAAAAGTAAAATTTTCTGTGAATCTTGGATTGTCGTTAGATTATTTCATCATTATTCTGTGGTTAGGGTTATTTATTTTCGGGTTGATTGAGGAAATACTCAATAACCCAAGAAAAACCTGAGAATAACCTAAGAATAATCCAAAAAAATTAACCCACCAGATCTCTAAAAAAGTGAAATTTTCTGTGAATCTTCGATTGTCGTTAGTTTATTTCATCATTATTCTGTGATTAGGGTTATTTATCTGACTATCTCTATTGTATAATTCAAATTTGTAGATATCTAGGCCAGAAACAAATTGCAATGATCCAATTGCTCGTAACTTTCTTAATACTGTTGTCCGTAATGAGGAAGAGACTTACAAACATTCTTGTGCTTATGCACATTATGTTGGTTTCACCGTATGCAAGGACCACACAACTTACTGAGCTAAATCCAAGCAAATTAAGTCGAAGGATTATATTTGTGGAAAATCATGTCATAAAAGAGAATCTCAGCTAGCCACTACTGTGAAGTACAAAAAAACAGATACACAGACTGACTGCTAAAAGCTTTTGAAGTCTTCAAGGATAATCTAACAATACCCCGGGAGTAACCTAAGAATACTCCGAGAATAACCTTAAAATACCCCAAGGATAATCTCACAATACCCTGAGAGTAGCCTAAGAATACCCCGAGAATAACCTTAGAATACCCCGAGAGTAATCTAAGAATACCTCGAGAATAATCTTAGAATACCCCGAGAGTAACCTAAGAATACCTCGAGAATAACTTGAGAATACCTCGAGAATAACCTGAGAATACCCCGAGAATAACCTGAGAAAACCCCGAGAATAATCTGAGAATACACCGAGAATAACTTGTCCTAAAAATAACCTTACAATACCCTGAGAATAACCTGAGAATACTCCGAGAATAATCTAACAATACCCCGAGAATAACCTAACAATACCCCGGAACCGGAAATAACCTTACAATACCCCGACAATAACCTGAGAATCTCAAGAATAACCTAACAAAACCCGAGAATAACCTGAGAATATCCCGACAATAACCTTACAATACCCCGATAATAACTCAACCGTAACGTTGCAATACCCCAAGAATAACCTGAGAATACCCCTAAAACAACCCAACAAAATAACAATACATCAACAATAACATGCAGTAAGATATCAAACAGATAATATATCAGAGTAAATAAGCCTGCCACAATACACAAGCATATTAACCACAATAGACAAGCATATAAACCAAATCCTCGGAGAAAATAAACCTGCCAAAATTCATAATCATTCAGGCTATATAATATAAAGACAATCAAAGTTCCGAAATACATTTATCCTCCAAATAATCTATATCTGCAGATTTTATATAGTGGCTCTGCCCTAAACCGAGGCATCTCAGTCTGTCAGTCTTGATGGTTTTTCTAGTTAATCTTTCTTTTCTGTACAATTGTTTCCATATATTTACAAACAAATATACCGCAGTCGACGCTATTACTTTGTGTGGAAATTCCTCTAGTCGTGATAACATCCCAATTACTCGGGTCACTGCGGAAAGCATTCCCGGCGTCCTTACGAAGATGCCTTATCTGATAATACAAATGGTTGTTTAAAACAGTAAAAGAATAAATAGTTTATGTCGGTTGTTAGTTAGATAAAACTTAGAATTTTAGCACATCGCGTGTGACTCCCAAATGCATTTTATTAGACAATGAGATGTAGAATCTCCACTTGCGGTCCTTCTGACTCCCAACAAGTAGAGTCCAATGCCTATTATTAATTATTGGAATTGCCTCTGCCTGAGATACAGCTTTCACTGTGATGTGGGCAACAATATCTCGAAGAGGATGATATCTAAACCCCTGCATTTACAAAATAAATGAATTTAAAAAGAGCATGAATCTGTTGCATATACAAAATTAATGGGAATTTTATTACTTACCCAATGTGTCGGAGAGACATACAAATAGGGTCTAAAAGAATTAGGGGATTGGCGCCGACGGTTATCCAATCTAATGACAAACAAATCTACATGTTCTACCCCTACTTCTTTATTATCCCAAAATGCTTCAAGGCCATTTCGAATTATATGAATGTGACCCTGAGCAATTATTATGTCATCCCTGCAAATTGATTGAACAATATTTATTAGATTTAATAAACAATTGACAAAAAAAATGTTCTGTTTTGTACATACCTTTCTTTGTACATTTTTAAACAAGTATCTATCACTTGTTGCATGTGTGATGGTAGTAGTTCTCTGACGGGGAACTCTACGGCTAAACAAGGGAGGGCACATTCATATGAAACAATTGTGCCCGGCTGTACCTCCTCCCAAACTTCTTCAGCCTCCTCTTCCCTAGCTTCATTGAGCTGTGGAGATGGTATGGTAATCGGCGTGGAAGACTCATAAATATGTTGTACTAGATCATCTATATTCGAGGTTGAAACTTCTTCCATCTTCTTTCTTTTTACAACAACAAATGAAGAACTAAGCATCCTCTTTTTCCTCGGTCCTCTGGACTTGATCCTTCGGACTAAGCTACCAATTAGGTCTTTAGGGGTGTCTTCTCCAGGTTCCCCCTTTATTTTATTAGTTTCACTATCAGGTGCAGCTTCATCGAAGGCAGCCATTCTACCTATCGACTGTTCTGCTTCAAGAATATCGGGTCCCCACTTCTGATCCGAAGCTTGCTCAATATGAGCAGGTGGCTCTTCCTCCTTTTCTGAGCTTTCTTTCTTCCCAACAAATTCAGAACCAAAAAGAGATTCCATGAGAACTTTATTTATTTATCTCTTTATTTCGTTGATGTCGGTCTTCACCTCCTTCAGTGTATACTCAAAAAAAAAAAATTAAGTTTTTTACTGAATCCTTTAATTGAACTAAAAGTTGTTGTTGCTCCCTCAGAGTTTGTCATATCTCTTCTAAACCCAAATGTGAATGTGTAGGTGGCGGGATGCTGCGAGTATGTACAAAAGGAATAGCACCATGAGACTCTGGTGTAGTTCGATGAGTGTGAATATCGGGTTCTCCAATTGACTTTGCAGTAGACGAGATCGGGCCAGCTAGAGGGGCAAATAAACTATGCTCATCGTCTATTAAATCAACAAAAGAATCAAGAACCTATAAAAACATTCATCATAAGAATTAAATAAGGTGGTCAAATACTCAACATAATCCTGAACTTAAAACAGACATTAATATCATTCACTTATACAAGACATATCATCTTAAAGATTAAATGAATCCTCAGAGGGTTCCACCCTGTATTTATTCAAAACTCAAGAATAACCCAATAATAATCAAACTAATAACCTAAAAATAACCTGAGAATAAAACGATGACAATTACCAGGACAAGTTTTCCCCTTCAATGCCCTCCTTCATCCTCTTCGCCTCCTTCTTTCTATGCTTCTTTGACTTCATTGGCTGCTCAACCTCTGTCTTCTCAGCCTCTTCTGATACTGTTCTCGAGCTCTCTTCGGCTTGCGCATACTCGGGATCATCAAACGCCATCGTCTCACGGCTTCAAAGTTATCGAACGAGGGAAATGTGAAACCCTAGCAGAGCGAGCGACGAAAACGTAGGAGAAAAACCATCGGAGAGTATTTTCGAAACGTTTTCCTCGACATTCTAAAGGCGGGATATTCGAAGAGACGCGGGCCGAGCCGGGTCGGCCTTCAGCGAATTTTTTTTTAAATTACGTGGATATGCGAGTCTCACATTTTCTATTCAGGAAAGTTTAATTGGTCAGCGTACCATGCGAACCGTCAGGTCTCCTGACCGAAAAAACGCTCAATAACAAGCATATACATGGACTCCCAACAAGAAAGAACAGAAAAGGAAGGAGGGGAAGGGATGGCGACATTGCCGCTCGATCGAGTGGGACACAATAAAGGAAGGAAATCCCGCTCGCCTCCTGCTGCACTCTGATCCGGTCGCCCTAAGCATCTAGATCAGCTCCCTTATGTCAATCGACTGAATCACATGTTTCTCGCATTTGTGTGGGAAACTGACGCGGGTATGCGGGAAACTCCCGCATCCGCGTCCGCTCGGGTGAAGCCCTGCATTAGTTAAAGCACCACTGCCCCAAGGTCATTGCACGCCATGTCGAGAACATTATATGGAGTTATTCAGAGGTTACTTTCAGGTCATCATGGAACACCTCGTCTGATGTCCATATAGGAAAGATGAACCTCAACTTTGTAGTGGGCCTGAGGAGTTTGATGTGGGATAAAATTTTTCAATGGGATATAGGTTCTGTCACTGAAGAAGATGTCTCTCCTGGATGGTTTCTAATAAGAGGGGCACAACCTGCCACAGATATCACCTCAGAATTGATCCCTCCTCTCCCACCAGCTCCTCAGCTGCATTTAGCCAATTATGAGGAGGAAGAAGGAGATTGCCCCTGAAATGACTCGATATCTGAATCGTGAGAATATTCGTCTTGCTACAGTTTCAGCTCAGAGCATGCCAAAGGTTGACGGATATCTATTCGACCAAAATGTGTTTTGGAACGACAACACCTACAAGAGCTACCTGTCACGAGATACAATGCCTCAGTCACGCTCAACATTGTCGACTTGTGTTTTGACGAGCTGACACATTATTACGAGGAGCCTGAAACATCGACAAATAAAGTTGAACCTCCTCCTCAAACTCGGAAGACTGATGTCGGGCTTTCCCTTGTGGACGTAGGTGCGAAAGTTTACCTTTCAGATGCGGGAAAGAATTCGGTTCAGCCATTGGCATAGGGGAGCCGGTTCAAATGCTTGGTTCAACTTGTTCAAGGTGCAACAGGAGGTGAGCATGATTTCTCTCCTCTTCATGCGTCCCGCTCGAATTAGTGGTAGTTTAGGACGGGCGGCAATGCCACGAACCCTTCTCCTTCTTCCTTTTCTGTTCTTTCTTGTTTTTGTGCCTATTTTTATGATTATTAGTGAGAGTTAGGGCTAGGTTTTTGGCTGTGTATTACTTTTAGATTTCTTGTGTAGAGTTTTCTTGTTTTCGTAGGATTGTATCCGAGTAGGTGGTGGTGCTCCGACTGTATCCTACTCCGAGGTGGTGATTGTATCTCCTCTTCTATCTTCCCTACTTCTTCTCCTTCACTTCCCTTAGCTACCGACCACCCTTAACAACTTCCCCCTGCATTGCCGAACCCCTTTCTACTACAGCAAGCTGCTGTTCAGTTCTTTCAGACCCCTCTCGGCAGCCCGCCGATACCCTTACAACAAGTATCTTGCTGTCCAGTATTTTCCCCATCATTGTAAGCGCTTCCCCGCTCACTATCCACCCTTTGAAAAGTGCTGGAGAGCCTTCCCAGCTGTTGTCCCACCTTCTCATCTTGCTACCTCACCTTTCTTTCTACCTCCCAGCCGCACAACAAATCTTCCCGCCACTGTAACCTGCTGCCTCCCTCCTCCAGTCCACATTTCAAACTCTGTTGGTCCCTTTTCTACATTCACCTTTGCAGCCCCAAGCCTTCGGATCCATCGGGCTCACCTACCCCGCCCTTGGGATACACTTTCAAGGTGTTTGTTTGTGTCATCCAATATTTTGTGTTTGTTATCCTTTTTTTTTGTTGAAGAGCTGTCGTAATTGATTTCAATTTCAGTGGTATATTCGTGTTTCCGTTATGATTTGCATTTCCTTCAGTATCAATTATCTCTTTTCTAGCAATATTAAAGGCTGTAAGCACTAATTTTCTTGTTAATTTTTTGAGCTTTTTTTTATAGTAAAAACTTTCCCAATCATAATGGAAGCATTCTTGGATTTCCTTGTCATATTTGCAATTAGGACAAAAGATATCGCCAATTGTAAGATCCTAACCTTTTAATCATTCTAAGTATGAAGGATCTTTCATGAGTTTGTCTATTCTTATTTCCCAACTGTTGGATTTGGCAAATGTATTGTATCAACGAAGTTCTATATAAAATGAGTGAAGTGCTGATATTGTCCTCTGACTATTTATATATGTTCATTTTAGTCCCAGAATCTTTAACAATGCCAAAATAGTCCCCACAATCTTTTAATAGAAGTAGAACTAGTCCTCTTTGGGGACTATTTTAACCCATATTAAAGTAGTCTAAGGACTAAATTTATATTTTTTTTAGACTCTGAGACTAAAAGGAACCTTACAAAGAGTCAGGAGACCATTTTAACACTTTTCCCTATATAAAAATTATACCTTAAATTGGATTATTTTTTTCTCAAAGGTTTGCATGTCCCCAAAATCCATTGGAAATTAACCCGCAATAAAGTTTTTGCTTTTTATAATAGTAACTTGTTTTGGAACAGGTACCACTTGTGCTACTGTTCTAACTCAAGCAATACTTGCTGAAGGGTGCAAATCTGTTGCAGCAGGAGTTAATGTCAAGGATTTGCGAAATGGAATAAATATGGCTGTGGATTCTGTCATAGCTCATCTGAAAGACAGAGCATGGATGATTAAAACTCCAGAAGAAATTGCACAGGTTAAGAATTCTGTTGGCATGCTTTATAATTTCAGTTCCGCATTATTTTCTTGGAAGATTTACGTGTATACCACTAAATTCTTATGTATTTTCATATCTAACACCAGAACTTTGCTTTTTTATATTTATACCATCCATATCTTCCACATCACATAAAAAATAGCACCGTTTTGACTTTTAAAAAGCGAAAAACATGTTTTGATGCATAGGTAAGATGGTATGTATCTAAAATTGAAGTTTAGGTGCTTGATATGTAAATACAAAGGAATTGATTGGTATTTATGTAAATCTTCCTTTTTTTTTTAAATATCTTAATGGCACACGATTTAATTATCTGACAATAATGATCTCATATTTAGAATTTTGGAACTGTATTGAGCTTATTGCTTTATCTTTTTTTTCTGTAGTGATTTTTAAAATTTTAATTTAAACTCTATAAATTTCTTGAATGATTTACATACATACCAACAATTCATATTTATTTACATATCTAACAACTTCAATTTTTATTATATATGCCATCTTACCTATGCATGAAAATGTATATTTCACTTTTTAAAAGCCAAAATAGTGGTTTTTTTGACCTGATGTGAAAGTTTTGGGTGGTATAAATGTATAAAGTAAAATTTAGGTGTTAGATATGTAAATACATCGGATTTGGGTGGTATGTATGTAATTGTCCCTACTTTATTTTTTATCTCTCTTTTTTTTTTTGCTCTTATGAAAATTGATACACTAACTACAGTTTGTTGACTAATTTGCCCATTTAAACAGGTAGCAACCATCTCTGCAAATGGCGACAAAGAAATCGGGCAGTTGATAGCTAGCGCAATGAAGAAAGTTAGCAAATATGGAGTTATTACAGTTTCAGTAAGGCTTTTTTAGAATTTCTAGATAACACGTTACTTAGTTTCTTGTCATAATTTAATATAAACAACAGGAAGGAAAGACTCTGCACAATGAGCTTGAAGTGGTTGAGGGAATGAAATTAGCGAGAGGCTACATATCTCCTTATTTTGTTACTGATAAAGGATCTCAGAAATGTGTAAGTGCTTTTTAATTAGGGAAATTTACATAACTACCACAGAATACTCTTATATTTACATATATAACACCCAAAATTTGATGTTTACATTTATAACACCTTGTTGCATAAATTTATGCATGAAAAAGTGTATTTCATTTTTAAAATGGCAATGATGATGATATTTTTGATTTGATGATGAGGATTTGAGTGGTATTCAAGTAAATATGAGTTTCATGCGTTATGTATGTAAATACATAAGAATTGCGTGGAGTGTATGTAAATGCCCCTTTTAATTTTACCCTTTTTGCTTTGATGATTATTGAATGATTCTTTTGCTTTATGATCTTTAGCTAAGATGGTTACACTTCTCATCTTGCAAATAAAAAATCCTCTAATGCTTATTTGCAAATCATTCTAATTAGGAACTAGAAAATCCCTTGATTCTGATTCATGACAAGAAGATTTCAGACATTCATACAAGTCATCTAATCCGAATTTTGGAGCTTGCTTTAAAGGTACCATCCTTTTTAGTTTTTTATTATTTAATATAGCATGAACATGATGATTGAAATTTGCATGAACTTGGTTAATTTAAATTTAAATTACAGGAAGGGAGATCTTTGTTAATTGTTGCCGAAGATATAGAAGGTGATGCTTTGGCGATGCTGGTACTAAATAAACATCGCGCGGGGATGAAGGTAATTCTATCAATGAATATAAATATTTTTTTTAGAAATTTAACCTTTTCCCAACTAAGAAGGATTTCTAAAATGTAAGTGCTAGAACTGGATTGTGCATTATGGATATTAACTTATTCCATCTATTTTTTATTTGTTGTTTGCTTAAGGGATTTTGGTGGAAGAATAGGCAGCAATGTATGATAGTTGGTCTCCTATGATGCAATAATACATACACGGGAAGCATGGACTCAACACGACAAAGACACGTGACACTTATATTATTGAAAGCATAAGACACTGAGACATGCCAGAAATGACGTTATCATATTAATGAGCACTTACGTATCACATCTAAAATACCACTATTTTAATTTTGAAGAAGTGAAATTATTTCATGCATAACTAATTTAACATATATTGTAAAAATTGATGTTTAAGTGTTTGATGTGTAAATACATAAGAATTGAGTGGTATGTAAATCTTCCAAATATAAATCATAAAAAAGTAGATGAAAATTAAATAAATAGAACATTAAGTATAAAGAAGTAGAGATATTAAGAAAGTTAATAACATTAACTTTTAAAAGTTAAGTTAATGAATCCATAGATATTTATTTAATTTATGATATAGAAAAAGCAAGAATTTAAAGTCTTACATCAAAAATAAGTTTAAATTTTAAATGAAAAATAGAAGGGACAATTACATAGCACCTAAAACATTGCTATTTACAGATCCAACACCCACATTCATTCATTTTTCAAATTCTTACTCAAATATCCAAATTCATGATAAAACTTTCAATCTGTATTTTTCATTTTTATCAAATTTTTAATGGTTTGATCGTGACATGAGTAAATACATCGGTTCAGTAGTAAATATCACATGGGTGCTAGATTTTATAAATTACGATGTTTTGGATGTTATGTTTGTAATTATTCCCAAATAAAATTATTTTTTATAGTTTTAATATTAAAAATACATATGTTTAAAAATATTTTTTGAATTTTATAATTTATTATTTTAGAACATGCATGCACCTTATTTTAAAATTGTTTATAAATTGGATACTTATACGTCGTGTTTAACATGTGCGGAGCCATGTCGGACGTGTGTGAGTGTCTGACACGTACCCGACACTCCACTGCTCCTTAATTAATAGTGTCCTTGCATCATATAGGTGGTCCCATTTTGTTGTTATTTACACAAATGCCGTACTTGTAACATTGTCCTTGAAGCGAATTTTCTTGATTATTTATCTTCGGTTAAAAAAAAAATGTTTCATGGTCTTACATTGATTGGTTGTACATGGCCTCAGGTTTGTGCCATCAAAGCTCCGGGTTTTGGTGAAAATAGAAGAGTTAATCTAGAGGATCTTGCTATTCGTACAGGGGGTCAGGTTGGATTCTAGTGCCTGAAGCAGAAATTATTTTTATTTATGGTTTTTTGACATGCTCAGTTTTTCTGTTTATTGATTAGGTATTTCTATAACAAATTTGTTGTACAGGTTATCTCTGAGGAACATGATCTTACCTTATCAAATGCGCAATTAGAAATGCTTGGGACTGCTAAGAAGGTGCATAGAGATTAGAGTTTTCATAAATTCAACCTTTTTGAATACTTTAAAGGAAAATTTACATACATACCACTCAATTCTTTTGTATTTACATATCTAACATCTAAACCTGAATTTTTACATCCATGCCCATGCATGAAAAGGTGTATTTGGTATTTTTGATGTGATATGAAAGATTTAGGTGGCATGAATGTAAAAAGTAAAGTTTACGTATTAGATATGTAAATATATAAGAATTGTGTGGTATGTATGTAAATGCCCCTACTTTAAATTAAAACTTCAAATCTAGACATTGTAAGCTTTTGTCTGATTGGTGGAATAAACAGGTTACTGTCTCTCTTGATGATACCATTATTCTGCGTGGTGGTGGGGACAAAAGACTAATCGAAGAAAGACGAGAACAGGTAAACTTTATGTAACCTTGCATGTAAATTTTCTTTAACTACGTTTTCCATTAATGTTATTAGGCGTGCTATTTGGATTATTTTGGATGGATTCCTGACATCTTCAGGTTCTCAAATTTGTGGATGGATCCGGACTGAGTATTGCTTAAATAGACAAAGGCTTAAATCATCAGAAGTATGTTCAATTTTAGGGTATTTACATACATACTACCCAGTTCCTATGTATTTACATATCTAACGTCTGAACTTTATTTTTTACTTTTATACCACCAAAATCATTCATGTCATATAAAAAATACCACTATTTTGACTTTTAAAAAGTGAAATACACCAATTCATGCGTAGGTGAGGTGACATGTATTAAAAAATTGAATTTAGAATGTTAAATATGTAAATACATAAGAATTGAGTGGTATGTATGCAATTCTTCATTTTTTGTGTCTTTTGTCATAGTAGCTTCAAAATCCCAACCGAAACAAAAGTCTGATCTGAAATACATGGCGGGTTGTGGAGACTCAAGGTGGAAAGGGGGCATGACGTGGGGCTCCTTGACCCAACAACAATTGTGTGATCCTTTTGGCACGGGCATCCCACCCGCGACTCTAAACCAGCACCGAATTGCACCTGGATGAGTTGGGATTGAACCGGTCCAGACCTGGGAGAGCCGACCAGCTCTTCCACGATGGTTTGACCCTTTACCCAATCCTAGTTATATGGGGCTTATATAGTTGATTCTTGTATTATTGGTTTTGAGTTTTGATTGTGTTTTTGTCAGGACAGTTGTCGGCTTCTCTTGTTTCCCCTTCTAGGGTTGTATCTAAGGGCAAGTGGTACTCCGACTATATCTCGTTACAAGGTGGTGATTAGCTTCCAAGGGTCGAGTGGTGCTCCAGCCATATCTCCTTTCTGAGGTGGGATTTATCTCCAACTTTCCTTGCCTTGCATCAGCCCCATCACTCCCGTCCGTTTCTTCTCTACTCTAGCCGCCCGAAACAGCCTCCTTTTGCTGTTTTCTGCAGTTCATGTTGTCCAATCGCCTTGCCCCCTCTTCCTCTCCTTGCCATAGCCGCATAGAACAACGTCCCATTGCTGCCCTCCTGCAGAACCAGCCACCAGCCACCCCTTTTGCTATTTTCTGCAACCTTCCCCATCCTCCCTGCATCTCTCCCGATCGCCGTTCCTTGTTGCCGCCATCCGGAAAACAACAACCTGCTGCTGTCTAGCCGCTTCCTACTCACTGCCACTCCTAGAAAACTGCTCCAACCGCTGTTATATTTCATCCCAATGCCCATGCCATCATTCCCACCACTTGCCACCCCTTCCAAATCCCATAGCCAACCACCACCCCTTGATCGAACCATAGTGTGAGTTTGTGTGCTGTGTCTATTATTATTTTCACTTTTAGTGCGTTGGTTGTAATCTCCTATTGGATTTTTAGTAATAATATTTGTTTGCTTATTTTCATTTGGGTTAATCCCGGTATCATTTAGTATCAGAGTCAGCCTAACTTTAATTATATCTTAGGGTTTCTAGCATCCACCAATACCTAACCCCACCTCCATACAAAAATCTTTTTTTTTTGCAGATTTTTCAAATCGGCCACCTAAAAATATTCTTTCTCACTCTACATCTTCTCTATACATCCTCTTCCACTTACCCGGAACTAAACCCCAATCATGCAACCGAAGAGGCAATTGTCGGTGACCTGTTTGGAAGGAAATTTGACACAAGAGCGCCAACGTACTAGGATGCGAGATCTTGCTTTCTCGAGTATAGGGCACTTAGGTCCTGTGATCGGGACCGAACCAAACCGAATGCCCTTTTATTTATCTTTTAGAATTTCAACACTTTTTCTTGTATTATTCCCTTCTCTTGTGTGCGTTGTGCTAGGGTTTGAAATTGCAATTTTTGTCGGATTTTCTATTTATTCATCCGTTAGTGTCCCCTATTGTTCTTTTTTGGGTTGTATCTTGTTCCAAGGCGGTGATTCGCTCCTAAAGGTCGAGTTGTGCTTCGAATATATCTTTTTCTCGAGGGGTATTTATCTTCGACTTCCCCCTCCTCTGCCACCATCCTTCTTCTCCGTGCAGCAGCCGGACAACCCTCCCTAGCTGTTGTTCTACAGTTCCACTTTGTTTTCACCTTCCCGGCCCCCTTGCACCAGCTGCAGCCCTTCCCCCATTGTTGTTGTCTGCCCAACCACTCTCAGCTAGCCCAGCTTTGCTACAGTCCTTCCTACATCTAGCCGCATCTCCTAATTGCGGCCAGCACATCTAGCCGCCGTCTGGCTTGCAGCACCATCTGCAGACCAACGTCGTCAGCCAGCCCCTTATTTTTGTTGTTCCCTTGCCAGCCAACCCCTCCTTCATTGTTGCAACCCAACCGCCAGCCTTCCTCTTCCTTGCTACAAACCAGCCGCTAGCCAACTCACCTCCCTTGCCACCGCATCCCTATCTCAGCCTTTTATTTCCCTAACGACAGTCATCCTACCACAACTTTCTCACCACCCTCGACTTTAAGTCCTAGTTTGGCGTTTATGTTGTTTGTCTTTTGATCTTTTTTATTTCTGTGTGTATTTGTTGTAACCTCTATTGATTTCAGTAAAAAAGTTGTGTTTTCCGTTGTTATTTGGTTAACTCCGGTATCAAAATCTCAAAATGTCATTTATGAGAAATATGCAAAATGATGTCTTGGTTTCTTGGTTGTAGGAATTATTTAGGAGCAAAGAAGCCATGAAATGATGGAAAAACGTAAGTGAAATTTATATACATAGCACACAATTCTTATGTATTTGCATATCTCACAACTTAACTTTCATATTTACATACATAACACTTTGCTGCTTTAAGCCTATGCATGAAAATGTGTATTTGATACTAGAACTAATTCAAACCACAAATAAAATGTGAATGTTATTGCTGAAATTTATATAAAGGTTACAAACAAAGACTCTCAACATTAGGGAAACAACAACAAAAACCTGAAAAGGCACCCTCGAGTGAGGACGACGCGGAGGGCTGCGGATGTAGCGGAAACAGGGGTTGGAAGTTGGTAGGAAGGGTTGACGGCAGCTAGCAAAAAACAGGCATGTGGCTGGGACAACAAGCTGGGAAATTGGGGGAAGGGAAGTTGATGGTTGACTGGAAAGAGGGGGCTGAGAAAAGGTGGTGGTAGATCTGTTGCTGTCAAATGGAAGTGGATGATGGGAGGAATAGGCTAGAGCTGGTCACGATCACTTGTGGATGGGAATAAATCAAGTGCAGGAAGTAGTGAGGGAAAACCGACAACTACAGGTTACGATGGGGGGCGGGGG
>NW_018164444.1:17171754-17192874 GCF_001263595.1 Phalaenopsis equestris
CAACGGGAAGGAGCAATGAGGTGGCAGGACTGGCAGGTCAGAATGTGGTTATGGGAGGGGCTGTAACAGGTGTAACAGGGGAGGAGCTGCAGCAGGGATCACAGGTGAGGGTCTGCAGTAGATGAAATGGAAGGGAGGGGGTTAACGGGCGACAAAACAGGAACAAGGGAAGATATAATCACCACATCGGGATGAGTTACGGCCAGAACACCTCGTCATCAGATACAACCTGGGCAAGGGAAACGCCCGGAGGTAGGAACCTGAGATCAAAATAAACCAAAAAATAAACTTTACGGCAGCAACACACATTTATAATAGAGATATAGGCGGAAATAGAAAAGGAAGGGGGAATCCCGCTTAATGAAAATGGGGAGGGGGGGCGGTCTTGCCTCTTGCTGAATTGAGAGCCTTCTTCCTGTTGAACTAGTTGAACTGCTGAATCGGAAGGGCCAATTCAGCCCCAAGACCCCACATTAATCTTTCGGAGTTGGAGGAGCTTTGACCTCATTCATCGAAGCTTTTTGTCTCTTATTAGTCAGTTCAATCAATATTGTAAGCTCCCGGTAAGTCAATTCTGTAGGTGACGTCGTTCCAAGAAACATCTTGATAGAATAATATCTGTCCTTTTTTGACATAACCTGAGCTGGAGGTACATAATAACAAAGATTCTCCCAAGCCAAATTTTGAACAAGTAAATATATAATATGCTTTTCCCACTCGTTCTCGGTTTGCTTTGTCTAATAAGCAAAGGATGGCAAGAGGGTCAAATATCGATTGACTTCTCTAGCAGAATGAGCCACCCTGATGTGTAACCACTCATAAGAGGCATTTTCTTCTTGTCGGGAAGGACATCGATCCCATGACAGAATATTTTTTCTCCTAAAGATCCTGGGGTGATTCCCATCACTACGGTTCATCCATCCTGTCTGATCCTCTATCAGGAGGTACACCGTTGAACTGATTTTAATCCTCAAATGACTCAAGATTGTCTTCCAGAAGTGACTCAAAATCTTCTCATATGCGACAAGTTGTACCTTCTTCCCTAGGGGCAACTCAGGAGACATATTATATATTTGGAATGCCTGAAATTCTTTTATCTAAAACTGACCTATGTCTGGTATTGGCTCCTCAAGCTCATGACCCATTTGGAGTTCCAAAGTCAATCCTGATAATATTCCTATCAACACTTGTCAAACGGTAGTTCGAGGAACCACAATCTCATACTCTGCATGAATGCCCCATACATCAAAGTCACCACTCTCTAGAACAACTATTGTTACCTCTAATGCATTCTCTCTTTTAAGGTCAACTAGAATCGATGATGTCTTTTCCTCGTTGTCTGTACGTTGAGATATTTTTTTGAAGTCTTTATCTTCACTCGGATCAACTGTGTCATTGCTCAATTTTTCAACAACACCCTGCTCAGTGAAGCAGATCACCCATCGGTTGTGCAGTTTGATTCAACATGCCCAAATCCGTGGTACATGCAACACTTCATGGCTGTGATAAATTTAGGGATGTGAATTGGTTTTACCTTTACTCCACTCTGAATCAGCTCTTCCTCTGATGGGGTCGTATTGGGCGTGTTTTTGGGTGTATTCTGACAATAAAATTCTGAGGTTGACTTTGCTTGTAAGATGTGGGGGTAGCTCGGTGATGTGGTCTCTTTATCTTTGAAGCTAGAGTCTGCACCATCTGTCTGTTTTAAGTTGGTAGGAAGTGGTGCCGTGTCTCTCGCTTCATCTTCAGAATCTCTCGTTCTCCCATCTGACTCTTCCTATCACGGTTAAGAGTAACCTCCTCTTATTAAATTTCATCATCAATGTCCTCAAGCCTTCACTGAAGTTGGCGGATCTCTCGCTGTAGCTCCGCTTGGGTAGGTTTGGACATATATCTCCTTAGTGACATGACTGGGGTTTGAGATTAGGATGTGAAAGAGGGAAAAATAATTGGTTTAAGGTTACTAATTTTGGAAAACAACAAGGGAGAATTAAAGTTAGGAATATGTGGTAGTGAAAAGGGTATTTGGCGGTAGAAAAGAAAATTTTTGGGTTATGGCAGGTGCTACGAAACCCTGATAGGACTAGGGTTACGCTAGCTCAAATACCAATTGATACCGGAGTTAACCCAAATCACAAATAAAATGTGAATATTATTGTTGAAATTCAAATAAATGTTACAATAAAGACTGTCAACATTAGGGAAATAACAACATAAGCCCAAAAGACACCATAGAGCGAGGACGACGCGGTGGGCTATGGGTGGGGGTAGCAGAAACGTGGGTTGGAAGATGGTAGGTAGGGTTGATGGTAACCAACAAGAAGTAGGCTCGCGGCTGGACTGCAAGCTCAGAAATTGGGGGAATGGAAGTTGATATTTGGCTGGAAAGAGGGGACTGAGAACATGTGGCGGTAGATCTGCTGCTATCAGAGGGAAGTGTGTGACAGGAGGAATAGGCTAGAGCAGGTCACGACCACTTGTGGATGGGAAAAGGGCAAATGCTAGTGGCAAGAGGGAAAACTGAACTGTTGGTTTTTGCTTGGCTGTGGTGTAATGGGAGGGAAAGGGTTGGTTGGGTGATGTCCTTGAGCCTTATGGGAAGGAGCAACGTAGGGGTGTAAACGAACCAAACACGAATAAACAAAGCTCGTGTTCATGTTTTGTTCGTTTAAAATTATGTGTGTTTGAAATAGGCTCGTGTTTGAAATTATTCGTAAAGTTACTGTTCGTGTTCGGTTTGATTTGTTGAAAATATGTTTGAAATGTTCGAATTGTTCAAATTATTAGAATTGTTTGAATTACTCGAAATCTTATAAATTTGTTCGAATTGTTCGAAATCTTTTAAAAGTTTAAACCTATATGAAATTAATGCTCAAACCTGTATGAATCATTGCACAAATGCAAAATATTTGAATCACAGCTCACAATAAAACCATAATATCATATCTCATCCATAAAAAATTTAGATCTAGAGACAATATGCGAGATTTCACTCCAAAAACTATTTTTCACTCAAAGAGACTAAATAAATCTAAAAAAAATATAAGAAAATTTAAGTTAAGAGACGAACCTGATGATAAATACAAAGTTATAGAACTTAATATATGCTAAGAGTCGAACCTGAAGATCAGATTATAATTTATCGGATTTAATTTTTTAAAATATGATAAATTTTTAGAGTATATAATTATTTTTAAAATATGATAAATTTTTTATATATAGCTATTTTAAATTATTTTATATTTTGAACAATAATGATTCGAACACGATCGAATAAATGACTGTTCGTGTTTGGTTCGTTTATAAACCGAACGAAAAAAAAAATTTGTGTTCCTCTCGTTTGCTTATCAAACAAAATGAACATGAACTCCCCAACGAGCCGAACACGAACTGTTCACAAACAATGAGCTTTTTTGACAGCCCTAGAGCAATGAGGGGGCAGGAATGGCAGGAGGGAGCGTGGTTACGAGAGAGGGGCTGCAATAGGTGTAATAGGAGAAGGATTGCAACAAGGATCACGGGGGAGGGTCTGCAACAGATGGAACGACAGAGGGAGGGGTGGCAGGCTACAAAACAGGAACATGAGAAGATACAATCGCCACCTTGGGATGAGTTACAACAGGAGCATCTTCTCGCCTTCGGGTTCATCCCTAGTAAGGGAAACGCTCGGAGGCAGGAAGCTGAGACATATAGTATAACAACATACATATTTATAATTGATATATAGGCAGAAAAACAAAAGGAGGGGGGTGGTGGGAATTCCCTCCCAATGAAAAGGGGGAGGAGGCCATTTCAGCCAACTGCTGGACCAAGGTCATTCTTCCTGCTCAGCTTGTAGGGTCGGTTCAACTCCAAGCCCCCACATCAGCTTCTTACTTTAAAAAAGTGGTAATATTGTTATTTTGTTGTGATATTAAATATTTGAGTGTTATGAGTGTAAATATGAAAGTTTAGGTGTGAGATGTGTAAATAAATAAGAATTGTGTGCTATGTATGTGTTAAGACTCGTCATTGCTATTATCCTAGGCTTGGACGTGAGACAGTCACTAAATAAATACGGACAATGATGGAACATAATTTTTCTTTTGCCTTTCATGATTGATTGTTCAACGAACTTGATGACATAAATCGAAGGATGCATGCTAGCTCGATAAAAGAGCTTGAATGGTATAGACGAACTTGCTTGGAAAGGCTTGCTTGAATACCTAATACTAGCGAGTTCAGTCTAATGAGCTCGCGTAAACACTGGCATGATCGACAAATGAGATCGTCAAGCCCTTCTGAGAGGCAAGTCTAGTAACTATCACTTCCAAAGTTATAGCTAGCATGTAAGACTGGTTTTGTCAAGATTTGTTGAGGCGGGAGCTTATCGACTGTTGTACTGTAGAACTACAGTATCACGAACGCGTCCCTATAACTGCTACAGTAACCACAGTCTCCTTTTCGATTTAATTCCCTTTTCTGTTCGATTCTCTGGTTAAATCCACCCCTTCCTACAATTGCCTCACTTCAAATTCCTTCCTTTTCCTCCCCCTTCCCCTCCCCTCCCCTCCCTCATTTATTTATTACCTATTCTCCTACTCGCCTAGTCTATCTATTTTCCCCTTATTTATAGATATTGTTTTTTCTAGAATAGGGGAGGAGGGTTTTTTTGATGATTACTGGTTTCAATTGCTGTCTTTGAGGAATACCCGATGATGAAAAGTTGCTCCGACTGTAATTCGTATGAGTTGGTGATCGTCTTCAAGGGTCTTGGCGGTACTTCGGCTATAACTTGATTCCGACGAGACATTTATCCTTTTGCAGCCTCCTCTGGCTTTGCTTCCAGCAGCCACAAATCACTCGTCTTTGCTGTCATCTTCATTCTCTGTTGTGGTTCGATTCTTCCTGCAACTATCCTGCTGCCGCCAGCCACACCAACCCCTTCCTGCTATTGTTCGATTCTTTCAACATTTATGCTGCTGTTGCCAGCCTTCTCGACACTTTACCTGCTATTGTTTGTCGCTTTCCGCAACTGTCATGCTATCGTGTAGACCATCAACCGCTTTCTAGCAGTCAACCCGACCTTCCAGGCTCCATCTAGTCGTTGTCTTGCTGCTTCCAGCTGTTGGACACCAGTCTCCTGCGTGCTAACCTGCTTCCAGCCATTGGACACCACTCCTCTTATCCGCTGCCTTCGTTGCCAGCCTCCTTCCACACCACCGCAGCTCCCTTCCTCTCCTGTTGTACGTATCACTTGCCATAGAGGGAGTCGTTTTTGCTTTTTGCATTGTTTTCTTTCTTATTTTGCAGTGTACTTATTGTCTTTTGACCGTTTTGGTGTTGTAGTTATTTTTTATTTTTGATGAGTCTTCGTGTAAACGTTCGCAATTTAGTAATAATCTTTGTATTTCTCGTTGTGGTTTGGGTTAACTCCGGCATCATTGGTATCAGAGCTAGCATAACCCTTGTCCTATCATAGGGTTCTCCTAGAGTCTGCCAATCTTTTTTTTTTTTGTCTCGTTCTTTTCCTTTTCGTTATGTCTTTTCTTTCCTTCCGTAGATCTCAAACAATCAGCTATGCCACCAAGGAGAAATATTTCCGAGCCTACCCGAAAATAGGTATTCGAGAGCTTCGCCATCTCCAATAGAGGCTTGCAGAGCTTGAAGAGTCAACACAGGAGGAGGTTACGTTCGATCGGGATCTGGAGAGTCGAAGGGGATAAAGAAATGATAATCTGAATCCCTTCCATGAGGAGAATTTCAATGATGAAAAAGACAGGCCACGACGTTTCAGAATATAATATCAGAGTAGACCTAGAGAGGGATATTTGAATCCCTCCTAGAGGGAGAATTTTCAAGAGATGTCATTCGAAGGATACAGAGACTAGAGAGTCAATGTGGATTTACCCAAGTTTGAAGGAGACATGGATCCAACTGAATTCCTGGATGTGCTGCAATATGTTGAGCGGATATTCGAGTATAAGAAGGTGCCAGAGGATAGGCCGGTCAAGCTAGCTGCCATTAAACTAAAGAAGAGCGATTCCTTAAGGTGAGAGAATGTGCAGAGGTAGAGGAAAAGAGAAGGCAGTGAGAAGTTCACTAGATGGGAGAAGATGAAGACAATGCAGAAGAAGTACCTCTCACTCTACCATTGTCAAGATATGTTTCTGAAACTCCACAACTTACAACAGATAGGTTTTTTAGTGGAGTTTACAACCCAGCTCGATCACTTATAGCTGAAGTGTGAGCTAGAGGAGCATCTAGTAGTCAGATATCTTGGGGGTCTGAAGCTTGTCATCAGCAATGTTGTGTAATTGCAATCGTATTAGACGTTGGGAGATGTCCAGACATTAGCCTTGAAGGTAGAGAAACATCAGAAACAAAGCAGGCAACAACCGTCTTTCAAGTAGCAACCTTCGAGCAAGCAATCACCTATAGTTACGATGACAAATAAGGGTACCTCAGGAAAAAATAACAAGCCTGGACAAGGGAATGATACTCCAAATCCCAACTGAAAGATGCAAGAGAAAGGTAGCCCTTCCAACACTGTACCGACCAAGAAATGTTTCAGATGCCACGGCTAAGACCACATAGCCTTCAACTGTCCCACGAGCAGGGTACTCGCACTCACGAATCAGGGTGTCGTGGAAGAGGTTAGCAACGAGTAGAAAGCTGAGGAATATGGTGAGGTGTATCAGCTTCCGACAGATGAAGGAGAGACACTCGTGATTCGATGAATCCTGCAAGTTGAGGGCACGGGGGATCCGTATTAGCGTCATCACGATGTTTTCTACAACCGTTGCGCCGTGAACAGGAAAATATGCATTCTTATCATCGACGACAGGAACAACAAGAACGTGATATCAAGTCGGATGGCACAAAAGTTGGGACTCTTTACTAAGAGGCATTTCCTGTCATATTCATGGAAGTGGCTATAGAAGGAGAATCAATCAACGTCGATCAAGGATGCTTAGTAGAGTTCTCAATTGGAGGCCAACTACAAGACCAGGTGTGGTGTTGTCCTTATGAATGCTCGTCAGCTTCTGTTGGGACGACCGTGACAGTGTGACCGGAGAACTGAACACAACGGATTCAAAAACACATTATTTCTTCACCAAGGAGGGGAAACACATCATTCTACTTCCCTTGGCAGAGCCCGAGATTTCATAAGCTTTTACCGACAGAGCAACGTCAGTTGGACCAGTTTTAGTTCTGACAATGAACGAGACGGCTGAGACACTCACTCCAAATACCAAACTAATACGATCAAGGGTATTTTAGGGTCTCACGGTCGACGCAGTACCACCATCACCGCCGTGGGGAAAGGTTTAGTTTACTCTCACTGCACCCGTTTGAACCAATTATGGGTTATTTTAGGAAGATTCAACAATACGAGCAAGACACGCAGTGCCGAGAAATTGGATCGAGATGGTTGTATGCTCACAAGTGCAGCTAACAGTGAGATTCAGGTGCAACAAAGATTGAGGATAACGGACCAGAAGCTTCAATGAATGAGGTTGAAGCTCCTCCATTTTCGGGAGATTGACGCAAGGCTGTTTGAGGAGGCCGGCCAAATCGGCCTAGTTGGGGCATGTCCAGCCTTCTACTGGACCAGTAAGCCCTCCTGCGGAGGCTGGAATTGCTGCCCCTTCTCTCTTCTTTTTTTCTCCAATTCTTTCTTTACTTTTCCCACTAATCTCCGATTGTAAGGCATTGCTTTCTATTTCTTCTCTTTCTAATTTCTTTTTTATTTTAAAAGCATTGTCTATTTCCTGTACTTTCCTTTTTAATCCCTTTCTTATTTTACAACATTGCCTAATATAATTCTCAATTCTTATTATATATATGGGGGTGTTTTGCTTAGTGAATTCAGTTTTTGGTGGTTATTCTGAGTTCAGATTCCTTTGTGGTGTGTTTCCCCGATTTTAGGGATATATTCGAGGAGGTGGTGGTCTTCGACTATATACTACTCCGAGATGATGTTTTATCTTCTTCCCTTTTCTTGTCCATCCCTCCCTCCACTCTCCTTCTCATCTGCCAACTCCCAACATTGCCCACTTCCCGCCACCCATAAAACATCC
Source organism: Phalaenopsis equestris (assembly GCF_001263595.1). Classification (NCBI taxonomy): domain Eukaryota; kingdom Viridiplantae; phylum Streptophyta; class Magnoliopsida; order Asparagales; family Orchidaceae; genus Phalaenopsis; species Phalaenopsis equestris. The sequence continues at coordinate 17,179,818 of NW_018164444.1, forward strand.
CAACATGCTATCCGACCATTTTCGTTGTTGTCCGGTCATCCCTACTTGTTGTCTAGCCTTCCCACCTGCTGCCTCTTCTTCCCATCTGTTGTCCGCCCGCCCAAACCTGTTATCCAGCACCCAGAACTTGCCCTCCAACCTACCTACCACTCTAGCAGGCCGCCACCTTGTTGTGTCCAACAGGACTCCCCTTTCCATTATTGTCCTATGCGTCGACCACCTTCGCACACCCCCTTGCTCGTTTCAACAACCGCTTGGCTATCTTAGCTGCCACAACTTCCTCCAGCAGCTCCTGTCTGCTGGTTGTGTCTTCTAGCTCGGGACAGTTCTACTTGCCCTTGTCTGCGTTGCTATTGTCGGCTGCCCTGTCCTGTCCAGTAGCCACCTGCTCTTGCTGATACTGTCGACTACCGCCACTTGTGGCCCTTCTCCTTATGGCCGCCGCCCAAATCGATTAGCCTCCCGCGCCTCCACCGCTTGCTGCTGCCTTTTCTCGTCACCAGCTGGCCCAAATTCACCGTCGATGTTCGCAGATACTCTCTCTAGGCCTTCCACGGATTGTGCTAGTCTTGTTTTTTTTTTTGGTTCTACTGTCATGTTGAACTTTGTTTGTATTTTGAGTTCGTGAGTAATAATATTTGTTTATCGTCGCCGCGGGTTATGTTAACTTTGATATTATTTGGTATCAAAGTTAGCCCAACCCTAGTATTATCCCAGGGTCCTCAGCATCCGCCTCTACCTAAGCAACCCTACCATAATTTTTCCCCCTTAAAAGCTTTTACGGATGAAGTCGAAGCTTCCCCAACCCCCCTGAGATGGACCCGCTAGTTACCGACCGCGGTAATGTAGCAATTGCAGTATCGCAAACATAATTGCTACAGTAACCACAGTCTTCTTTTTTATTTGATTCCCTTTGCTATTTGATTCTCTGCCTATATCCATCCCTTCCTACATGCCTCACTTCAATTCCTTACCCCCTCCCCTTCTTTATTTATTGTCTATTCTCCTACTTGCCTAGTCTATCTATTTCCCCCTTATTTATAGATGTTTTTTACCTAGAATTGGGGAGGAGGGTTTTTGATGATTATCGATTTCAGTTGTTGACTTCAAGGCGTTATCCTCCGGAGGCTGAACCCGATGATGAGAAGGTGCTCCGACTATTACTAGTTTGAGGTAGTGACTATCGCCAAGGGTCTGGGTGGTGCTTCGGTTATAGCTCGACCCCAACATGACATTTATCCTTTTGCGGCCTTCTTTGGCCCCCCTTCCAGCAGCCGCAAACCACTCGACGTTGCTACCATCTTCATTTTCTATTGTTTTTTTTATGCTTTCTGCAGTTGTCTTGTTCCCGCCAGCCATGCCAACACCCTCCCTGCTGTTGTTTGCTGCTTCCGGCAACTACCCTCTTGTCGCCAGCCATGCAGACACTGTCTGTGCTGCTGTTCGACGCTTCTCATTTATGTCATGTTACAGTCCAGACCTTCAACCTCTCTGGTCTTCCAGCGCCTATCCATCAACTGTCCTGCTGCTTTAAGCTATCGGTTACCAGTCGCCTACGTGCTATCCTTCTTGTCACCAGTTAGCAGGCCTCCTACCTCCTACCCGTTGACTTTTCTGCCAGACCCCTAGCACCACCGCAGCCCCCTTCCTCCCCTGTTGGACATGTCGCTCGTCCTGTTGGACTTTGTGTTTTACATTGTTTTCTTTCTTATTTTGCAGTGTCCTTATTGTCTTTCGATTGTTTGGGTGTCATGGGTGTTGTGGTCATTTATTTTTAATTTTTGATGAGTTTTCATGTAACCATTTGAAATTTAGTAATAATATTTGTATTTCCCATTGTGATTTGGGTTAACTATGCTATGATTAGTGCTTCAAAATACATGGTGAATGGACTCGATCCATTAGGCCAAAAAGCCCATTTAATGTCGGGGCTTTCCTATTGTTTTGAAGATCTATTTTTTGATGTATATTTAGCTCCCCGATTCTCTTAACTTTTTGACAGTATATCGCGAGAGGAATGAGAGAATGAGAAGAAAATTGATGACCTCTATGAGCTGCTAGAAGAGTGATAGTGTCACATGCTGAAATCCTCAGTTTTCTTCCATCTCCTTCTCAAGGTTTCTCCCAAATTATCATCCATGGACAATATGGGGCCCTGAATCCTAAATGTTTTAACAATATCTAAATGGCCCAAAACTTAAAGTGATCACATAGATTAAGTTTATAAGGCTCGCTCTATCTTAGTGTCGGGTTTTAGTATTGCAGTATTCAAATTAGGTGTAATTTGGGACAGTTAAGATTGTATTGTGATGAGCTCTTCAGACCGTTGAGAGTTTGAAGTGCTTTTTTGGAGTTACGGAACTTGATTGCTGTATTAAGCATTTGGAATCTGTAGATGACCTTTGAAGGAAGATTTACATACAGGCGACTCAATTCCAATGTATTTATATATCTAACACCTAAACTTTCAATTTTTGCATATATACCTGCTTACCTATGCATGAAAAGGTGTATTCCACTTTTTAAAAGTTAAAGTCTTATTTTTTTTGGGATATGAAAAACTTGAGTGGTGTAAATGTAAAAGGCAAAATTAAGATGTTAGACATGTAAATCCATGAGAACTGAGCGGTGGAATGTATGTAAATTCTCCCATTTTAGTGGTACTAGAATTTGAAACAACAATGGTGGACGGTTGTATCACCGGAAGGAAGATGTTTTCGCTGAATTTAGAGTATGTGATGATTTATTAAGGATTATTGAGTTATACCATTTTGACTTCTAAAACTGGAAAATACAAGGACTATGAATTATATCTATTGAATATATATATATATATATATATATATATATATGTATATATCTTCGGAATCATTCTTCTGCAGTTATATTGCCGACACCACTCCTGCTCCTTCCAGCGCCGCAGCCACCTGCTGGCTGCAACTTCCAGTGTAGTCGCAGCTCCCTTCCTTCCCTTCGTGGCTTGCCGCTTTCCTCTAGAGAAATGTTCATGTGTTTTTGTGGTGTTTTATTCTTATTTTGAGGACTCACCATTGTCACTTGATCGTTTGTATGTTTCATGTTGTTTATATTGAGGAGTTGTTGTAACTTTTGAACTTAACAATAAATTTCTTTTGCTTGGTGATATTTTGGGTTAACTCCGGTATCAATAGCCATCTTTGCTTCAACATGGGATTATTATTTATTGAATTCATGAATTTAGAATTGGTGGCTCCATGACTACGTCTCAAGTTTATGTTTGAGAATTGGGGCATTTGCATCAATACCTCCCAATTCCTATGTATTTACATAACTAACACCAAAATTTTAATTTTTACATTTATACCACCAAAATCTTTCATCACATAAAAAATGTCACTATTTAAACTTTTAAAAAGTGAAATACATCCTGTCATGCATAGGTAAAGTGCCTATGTATGTAAAAATTTAAGTTTAGGTTTTAGATATGTGAATACCTAAGAATTGAGTGGTATGTATGCAAGTATTTCTTGAGAATTTAATGGGTTTATGCAATGTTGAATGGTATTTTGGCCATTTTAGTAACTATCATGTGTTCCCACTGAAGTAAGCAGAAAAAAATCATTTTATTTTTTTTGGTATTGATGTATATTTTGAGCTAAAGACTTTTTTTTTTTGAATCAGCTGATGTTTTGATCTTAGAGTCATAAATGCTTACACTGTTATGCTTGACAGCTTTGGACAACAATCGAGAAAAGTACTGCCACGTTTGACAGAGAGAAAGCTCGAGAACGGTTGTCTAATCTTTCTGGAGGTGTTGCGATTATTAAGGTATGTTATAATTTTTTAGGGAAATTTACATACGGAGCACATAATTCTGATGTATTTACATATCTCACACCTGAATAATAATATTTACGCACATAGCACTCTTGTGGTTTAAACTATGAATGAAAAGGTGTATCTCACTTTTAAAAATGATAATCTGCTATTTTTTGTGATGTTAAAGATTTGAGTGTCATGTATTATGTAAATATGACATCTGGATGTGAGATATGTAAATACATAACAATTGTGTATTATGTATTTAAATGCCCGTATTTCTTAAACATTTCCGTTTGAACCATGCATGCCTGATTACTATTTATCTATTTGTTTGCAGGTTGGTGGAGCGAGCAATGCTGAAGTTGCCGAGAAAAAGGATCGGGTTACCGATGCTCTGAATGCTGCACGAGCAGCTGTGGAAGAGGGTTATCTGCCAGGTGATTTTTTGGGGGGGCATTTACATCCATAGAACACAATTCTAATGTTTTTACGTATGTTACTCTTATACTTTCATATTTACACATGGCATTCAAAATTTTAATATCACATAAAAAATAACACTATTATCACTTTTGAAAAGTGAGATACATATTTTCATGTATATTTTTACAACACTAAAGTGTTATTTATGTAAATATGAAAGATTATGTGTGAGATGGGTAAAAGGAATGTAAATTTCCTTTTTTCCCCTTATTTGGTGATTGTGGTTGGAGTTTATTGCTTCATTCTTCTCAAAGTAACTCTTTTTAGGCGGTGGTGTTTCTCTTTTATACGCTACAAGGGAGTTAAATAGAATCCAAACCAAGAACAGTGATGAGAAAATTGGAGTTCAGATTATTCAAAAGGCACTAAAGGTTCAAATCATAATTTGTAAAATGTTAAAGCCACGAATTTTTCACACTAATAATATAGTTTTTTGCAGGCACCTGCTTATACAATTGCCACAAATGCGGGTGTGGATGGTGCAGTAGTTATTGGCAAACTTCTAGAACAACATGACTATAATTTTGGTTATGATGCTGCTACAGGTGTGCTGTTTTCTTTTTGCTTTTGAATGGCAGTTAATTTCTCTTCATTATAACCGATATGTCATCAACTAAATTATCATTCAGCGTGGATCTCAAAGCGTTAAATGAATCTTGGGGGCGATTAGCATGAATCCTGAAACATTTTTAGAGTAGGAAACATTCAAATACAATTAAAAATCATTCAAAGGACTGATTTGAACAAACTTACAGTAAAACTGATCGGCTCAACAAGATAAATAATGGCACTAAAGTTGATACAATCTGATTCAAATCAAATCCTAATCGAGCCGTTAAACCATTTTTGGAAGCTTATAGTTACTGCTTGAAAATTCAAATGGATTTTAAATTTGACAAACTTATAGTTAAATCAAGCATCCCGGCAATGCGAATCTAATGAGCCTAAGATCACTCAATTCCCGCACCATTAAGATACTGAAATGTCTGCAGAGTACCATCCAATTGAGGGATCTCTCTGGATCATCTAATGGAGTGGTCAGATTCTTTCTTTATTTATCGGTAGGTCTATCCTAGACTCTATAAATAGAGCTTTATCCCTTCCTTAAGAGAGGCACTAGACCTTGAACCAGAGAAAGACCAGAGCTTTGAGGAGTTGAAATCCCCATGTTCTGCACCGAAGGTTCAGTGAATGTTGTCTGCTCCTGCAGCCGTCGACCGTCGGCGATTATCTCTGGCCCCCGTCGACAAGCATCAGGTGCAACCACTTTTTACTATGTATTCTTATTAAGGAGTCACTATATGCGTTGCGGAATCCCAGCATATGTTGTGGAATAGTGAAGCACCTGACTGAACAATACGCATTCAGTACATCGAAACAACGACACACCTCAAAGATGATGTATTGTAGTTCCAGTAATTGTTCCCAACTGCAACCACTATTGGTCATTGCACAACGAATATTGTACCTTAAAGAACTGTGTAGTCTTTTCTTTTTGTGGCACAAGAACCTGTATGTGCATTCACTAATTCATAGTAGATTATTCTAATTGAGTTTGACCTCGTAATTTTTTCACTTTTCTAGTTTTTCATGTAAATATTTTTGATGTCTCCACCTTTCATTTGTGTCATTTGAGTGTGTGTTGGATTCTCATTTAATGCTAAGACGATGATTCATTATTCTCTCGTTGTTAATTCTATAGCATGCATTAGTTTGACACCGTTTGTGAGAACAATAATCCTAACTTCAAAGGACTTGCAAAATTTACTAAATGCCACCAGACGCAACACTCGTAATAACAAAGCATCTCATTCTAACACCCACCATTCTAGGGGATAATCTCAGAGTCAAGTTTATCAAGCCTTTATTACTTCCCACCCTAGAAGCCATCATCTTGCCCACAAATGCGGCTCAGGTTTCTCTCTAGATGATCGAATGCGCATGATGGAGGAATCTCAACATGAGATCCTTCAGATCTTACGTGAGGCCTGATAGTCGATACCTTACTGTGTCAATTCAACAGCTGACGAGAAATGTCCTGCTCTAGCACACTTATACCAGACTCCCTGCTCATGATGGAACTCCTCTTCCAAGCTAGGACGCCGTCCTCCTTAATACTACGAGTCACACTCATCCATCCATTACAGCTCACCTGGCACAACCCTGTCTTATCGTTGCTCTTGATAATGCCATTCATGACGGGCTACATCTTGTTCGGGTAGAGTTCCCCTCGATGGATAGGGATAGCTTCCCCGCTCTTTATTACTTCCAAGAGTCCTCTCACTTGGCTGAGGCGGTCCTCCAATACCTCATCTTCATAGGCTTTAAACTTTCAAATATTGATTCTTATGAAGAGGTAACCGACCTTTAAAAATACACTGACTATTATCGAATCATCATACACATTCAGCGTGCCGCTTATGCGCTACCTTGTCAAGTGTTTCTTGCTACTCTCGAGGGTCAAGCTCGCACCTGGTTATACTCTTTCTCGGGAGGCACCATCCGTACCTTTAATGAGCTTGTCAAGCTATTCGTGGATTAATTCATAGCAAACATGATCAAAGATTCATCCCATTTATCAGGAATTTGCTAAAATAAGGGGGAACCCTTTAAGGAATATTTCTATAGGCTCCCTATTAAAGCTCGCTAGATAACAGGGGTGAATCCTAAACTATTAAGGGAGTTTCCTTATAAGGCTCTGTCGAGAACTTTTCTATTCATTGTTAATTCGGGAGAAAGTACGCTCTTATGCTGATCTTGTCTATCCTATCGAAGCCCAAATCTTTTGCAGATAAGACAATCAACGCACACAAGTAGTGATTCGAGCCATTTTGGGGCAAACGGAAGAATAACTCGGGGATACTGATCAAACCTTACAATGAAATAAGTTTGAATCACAAAGGAATCGCGATCTCTCTCCTCAATCCCTGAACCTGTGACATGAGCCTCGTTCAAAAAATGAGTATATGTCACTCAATATGTCACGTGCCAACGTCTTGATGGTCATCAAGGATGAAGTGATTAAGTGGTCAAGACCGATAGAAAATTCAGATATTGGAGACCAGTTTCAGTATTGTTATTCCTTCTATGGAAAAGGGCATTTGACAGAAATATTTTTTACTTAAAAGTGGAATATGAATGTCTGATACATCAAGGTCGTTTGGGCTATTATAAGAATGAGGTGAGGTCAATTAGGAGAAAATCATTGGAATTTTTGAATGAGAAGTACAACTACAATTTATCTTTTGAGTAAATATTTTTTTTTCTTTTATCATAGCTTATAAGTTTCTAGTTTTATTTCTAGCAAGAATATCCTTATATAAAACAAAAATCACACAAAAAATCCTTTTTGAAATGCACAACAAGGAAATCCCTATGAAAAATACCCTCCAGAATGCGGGAAAACTCTAATTTTTCTCCACCAAGAATTCTCTCTGAAATATGCGGCGAGGAAATCCAAATGAAGAATCTTCTCCAAAATGCAATGCGGGTATACTCCATTTTTTCTCCATGAAAAATTCCTCCATAATGCATGGCGTAGAAATCCCCATAATCCTTTCTGAAATGCGTGACAGTAAACTCCAATTTTTCTTCATGAATAATACCCTCCAGAAACTCAAATTTTTCTCTACAAAGAATTTCTTCGATAATCTTTCGACATCTTCATGATATACTTTTGAAATTTTCAATAATGTCTTCAATTGAATTATAATTCAAAATGAATTTCAAAGTATGGAATGAATCTTGGGCTGATTAGCACGAATATCGGAGCATTTTATGAGCAAGAAATGCTCGAGCGTAAATTAAAAATCACCCAGAAGTTCAATTTCAACAAACTTCTAGTCAAACTGACTGACTTGACAAGACGGACGCAATGACACTAAAGTTGGTCTAATCCAAATCAAATCAATCCCGAATCGAGCCGTTAAGTCATTTTTGGAAGCTTTTAGTGTCTACTTGTAATGTTAAATGTATTTCAAATTTGATAAACTTGTACTCAAATCGAGCGTCTCGACAAGACGAATTCAACGGGTTCATGATCACTCAATTCCAATATCATTAAGACCCTCAAATGTTCATAAGATATCATCTGATCTCTCTGGGCCGTCCAATAGAGAGGTCAAGTGGTCTCTCACTGATTTTTTAAATAGAGTCTTACCTCCTTCTTGAGAGGGGAGCTAGACCTTGAACTAGAGGAAGACCGGAGCTTGGAGGAGGAGTTGAACCTTCACGTTCTACACTGAAGGTCCAATGAACATTGCATGCTTCTGCAGCCATCTACCATCATCAACGATCGCTCGTTCGTCGCCGCCGACCATCATTAGTTGTCATCCGGTCCTTGTGATGTCAAAACATGCTCAGCGAATCCCAACAAACATTGCGGAATAGTGAAGCACCCAACAGAGTAGTACATCTTCCAGTACACCGGAACAATGAAGCGCCTCGAAGGCTGTGTATTGGTATTCCAGTAAATATCTTAAGATGCAATCACTCTCGACCATTGTGTAATATATATTGTATCTTGAAGAATTGTGTAGTCATTTTCCTGTCCGTTGGACAACGAATGTAGATGTAATCATCAATTTATTGTGAATTATTTTGATTCAGCTATGTCCCGTGGGTTTTTTCTCTTTCCGAGTTTGTTTTTGCTCGTTTTCCTCTCTTTTATTTTAGAATGAGTCGTCAGTCTGTCGATTGTCGTATACTTCCCTTATTCGAATAAATCTCCCTCCCGAATCAAATCAACGATTCACAGAGGAGAGGAACTGAATAATATGGGACATACGACAAAATGATAAATAAGAGAAAACACAAAGCGTTGAGAGCCTACGTGCGGTAAACTTTTCAAAGATAGGTTAAGAGTGTCCGCCCAAACAGGTTCGGGCGAAAGCACCTTAAACCGATATCCGCGAATGAATATCTACGTAAACTACCCAAAACCTACGTAAACTACCCAAACCAGAGAGTCAAGTGTAAGTGTCTGTTCTGGGGTCATGAGCACTCCCAATGGGACGTATCCCACTTGGTTAATTACATCTTGGGGGGTACCCAAGAATACTCTCGATAAAAGAAGTTTCGCTTGGATTTCGTGAACTTGGGGCAATAGGTACTCAAAGGAAGGTTATTTCGTGTGGGAACAGTCTGAATGATTCAAAGCTCGCGCTAAGCCATCGTGCAGGGAGTGAGTCTCTCACATCCCGAATGGGTAGTGGCTTATCAGCACACGGGGCCAACGAAATAACCTAAATCATCTTAACGGGGATATCCCAACACGTTAAAATACGTTCGGGACATAAGGGCAAAGGACAAATTATCGTATCCCAAATGGGTGGTAGCTTATCGGCATCGAGCCGTCAAAATGATATCAATGAAGTCAATGATAGATATGGCTCAAAGGGGCTTGACAAAAGGAAGATAGAGTTATCCTAGAAGGTAGATGTAACTCGGTCGGGGTACCACAGGTCTGTCATCTACAACTACTAGAACCCTATGTCTATCTGGTCGTGAAGATAGTCGACCCAACACGTCCTGAGAACCCCAGTCAGCAATTCGTGGATTGCGTCGTCCACGGAAACCTCGATAGCCCTAAGGTCAAAGGAAGGAAACTCTATCCTATGACTAAAAGCTGAAGCTCCAAAAGGTGGGACTTATACCTGTCGAAGTGGCGTGATTGCCTCAGGAAACAAATGAAAGAGAGGTTTAGCTACAAAGATGGAAACACTCCAAACAAAAGGACTTACACCCCGTCTGGGTCGGGGAGCCTTCTAACACATTTGGCGCACTAGACAACCAGACAACCACAACCACCTATATAAAGGTATGTTGGGTCAGTCAGGTTGAAGAAGCACGAGAGCTCCTCCTCGGGACATGCAAATATGAATGCAGTTATGCGGTCCTTAAGCATTGTGGAGGCCTTATTAATATATGCAAGAAAGTAAATGTTGCAATTTTTAAATCCTGAATATTTTAATCCTAAAATTTAATTATCTTGAATATTTTATGTAGGATTTTTAGTAGAAAAATTAGGAATTTAAGTTATAATGAGTCTATGTTTCATCATGAAATCTCAGATAAACCACAGAAAAAAATAAGGAAAATACATGTAAATGCAGACATGCAACATAATGTAAAAAACAAACAAGTCAAATCAAAATAATAAACAGGCCGGTGTCGCTGGGTCGACAACATATCCCAGAAAAGAAAAAGACGGTCGGACTCCGCATATACATGCCCAGTCATAATTCTTTACACAATACAAAATGCAGAATTAAGATACGAGGTACGAGCATCTGCTCCCGGTCTCTTTTACGTGGTTTCTGCGCTAAACGCCTCGGAACTCGTGCCCGTATCTTATTTCTGCTACTGAACTCTTGACTCAACCCTGCATGGAAACAAATGTCAGCGGGAAAGCTCTCATGCAAATAACGTATTATGAGTCATGTCTTAAAAGCGGAGGAGCTAAATAACATCTGCAAACAAAAGGGTCAGAAATCATCACATGCTCCCCCCATAGCGGTACCTATGTGTGTGCATATAAAAGGACATGACTCCCTGCAGAAGAACGCCCTAACACGCTACCATACATATGCAGCCTGCAGTCACATCACAAGCACAATGCAAAAGAAAGGTGTCTGGCTAGGGCAACCAATTCAGCAAAGAACAATAGCCGGACATCAAAGACTACCTAAGCACCATAAACGAAAAATGCGTCAACCTAGTGTCTAAGTGCGTGGTAGGTCTGGGTATAGTATGACTTTGACGGGGTCGTCATACTGGCCCCTTCCTACAGATCCAAAGGATCTAAAGGGTGTCACGTAGAGTGGTGACACGAGTTAGATCTATTAGATCTTTAGCACAATCATGTTCGTGTCAATCTTGATGACTTAACTCGCATTGCTCATTGGGATCAACCCAACAAACAATGCTTATTAAGGCATCGCGACCGACACGTGGTCATTCTCCTAACGAGCCTGACTCGCTATCTTTGCGAACATGCAAATGCAAGTGTAGGCAGTCATGTGACAGAAGTGATGAGTGCATTATGGGGCAGTGACTCAGGAAAAGATTGGCATACCATGTAGGCAGCGACCCGAACAAATGGATGAGTCATAGAAACAGTGGCCTGAAGGAAAGACATGCAATAGAGACAGTGGCCCAAAGTAAGGTGTGCCGAGGCGGTAATTGCCAAAAAGTGTTTGGCGTGCTGCGGTGATAGCGACCCGAAGGTGTGCCGAGGCGGCAGTGACCGAAGGTGTGGGCGTGTCGTTGAGGCAGTGGTGATCCTCGCCGGGTGCAACATGCAAGCATACATAGTGCAACATGCAAACAAACAAACATGCGATGTGATGCAAACAAAAAGGCAATAAGATGCAGAAGCATACAAACATGCAAGTGCTCACTCGACCGGACTGTGATGGCCGGTCGAACTTAAGTGATCGGTCGACCGGGCCAGGACGACCGGTCGAACCAAAGTGAGAGGCTCGCCGGGTCGGGGCGGCCAATTGGAGCGAAGTGAGATGCTCGTCAAGCCGGGGCACGACAGATCGGAGCGAAGTAAAATGCTCACCAGGCAAGAGCTGCCTGTCGGAGCGAATTGAAATGCAACATGCACCAAGTAAAAATGCAATATGTAGCAAACCAACATGCAAATAACAAATTGGGCGCGTGCTAACAATCTCACATGGGAAATCTAAGTTTTAGACCCTTGGATGTGCGACACCTTCGCCTCTTGTTTTGGTGAGGAAATGTTAGGAGTTTCGCCCAGGATCTCCGAGAGGAAGACTTTCCACGGCGTCACGAAATAGGATGACTACAAAGCTTTTCTTATTTTGCGAACTCCTCCAGGCTTTACAAAGCGAGCCAGCTACAAAGCTTCTCTCGCTTTGCCAAGTCCGACCTCCCAGCTTCTTCAAGTAAGGCTGAGGAACCCAAAGCAAGGGGAGTGAGGGACTCCGACCCATCAGGATTTGTGTTAAAGCTCACAACAAAGGGGAGACACTCGGCTCTACAGAGGGTGTTTGACAACGCACATGAAGTCCTATTCTAAAAGCTAGCTCTAGGAAAACCAACGATCCATCACACAGGCACGTCACCGACCCACGTCGGCGCACGCACCCCGTGTGTGAGATCGAACCCACACGCTTAAGTACCACTAAAACCTAGGGAACAGCTAGGAGTTAGGAAATCTCGCCACCGTGACGGTTGTGGACGCGCTCTCTTTATACTGAAGGAGAGCCCTTGCTTCGAGCCGCTGGTGTCCGGTCCGTGCGCCACTATACCTCGCAATGGATGAAGATGGGAGCAAATGAGGGCAGGAGTACCCAAAAATAAGCATCGATTCATATGAAAATAAAACCGATACGTACCTTCGAGAAGGGTTGCTCGACGCCCGCAAAAGAGGAGAACCTACGAAGATACCGGCAGGAAGAAGCGTCGGCGGAGGCCTTTCCTGCGATGTGGAAGGCTCTTGCACCTTCCCGAACGGTGACGTCGCTTGCTATCCGACGACATCGAGGTGTTCCAGCGATGTCTCTGCGGTGCGTAGAGGCTAGCTCGCCGGCGGCGCACACCGGGATCAAAAGAAACGCGGAGGAGAGCCCAAAATTTAAAGCTCCCCTCGCTGATTTTTGCTCCGACATAAATACGACACCGACGAGGAAGAGGTCCGGCGAATGGCGGGATCTCGGTGTCGGAGTAGGGGTCGGTGGATCTGCGTGTGGCGAAGAAGAGAAGAATGAGGAGGAAAAGGGAGAGGCGGGAGGCGGGCGAGAGA